>NC_055997.1:38949115-39294547 GCF_018446385.1 Zingiber officinale | reverse complement strand
ATTCATAGCTTAATCTCACATTTACATCATATTTCATAATTGCATTTGAATTTGGACTTAATTGTAAATTGGCTTATAATTATGGTATTTGAAGCTAGTATTTGATTCTTATTTTCTAGGCATCAAAAGGGTCATGGACCCGATCAAATCAGACCACACTTGGGCTCAAATCTAGGGCAAAACGAGGTGATCAAACCTTGGAGTGTTTTGGACCGTTCATTGAAGATCAAGCAGATCTAGCCATCCGTTGAGAATCTGGTCCATCCGACCTAATGAGGAGTAGATCACGTTCGTAGATGAAGATCCAGGAAGTTTGATCCAGATCAGAGACGATCCAACCGTTGATCCAGCCCAAATCAATCTGGACCGTCCGATCAGTTTTGAGGAGGTTTAAAAACCCCGAGAAGCTACAGTACCAGTGGGCTCGGCGTGTTCGCGACTTTGCTACAATGCCATCTTCTTCTTCCTTGCGGCGTCGTTGCTCCCATTCCAATTTCCCGATCCGGTGGCTTCTTCTTCTTCACCGACGACGACCACTGAGCTCCGGCGTTCATCTTCCGAGGGCAGAGAACGATCGAGGAGGTTTCCAGATTGCGTTTTGGAGTCTGTTCCCCCGCCGCGTACCCGATTGAAGGGAGGTCTCCCGATCGGCGTTTTTCGCGTCCACCAGAGCTTCAGGGAGGTTTCTCGGGAGCTACTGATTTCTTAACGACCGTCATTCTGCAGCAAGGTTAAGTAGATCTGATCAATTTACTTAGCATTGCAAATCACATAACCTTTTCTCTGTTTCTTCGGATTGTGAGGTTACCAGCTGGATGTGAGTTGAAAGGAGGTTTCCTGGAGCTGTAAACGTTCTCTGGTAATAGCTGGAAGCTCGGGAATTGTTTGTTGGGTGCTTGAAAGGAGGTTTCCGAGAGCACTTCTATTTTGGAGGTTTCCTGGCAGATTGAAGAAGATTGCTACGGGATTTGGATGTGGAATGCTTTAGGGTTTAGATTTCTTTGTTTTAGTATTTGAATTGTGTTTGAATTGCTCAGATCATCAGATCTGATAGTTTCCTTACCATTTCTTCCTTGTTTCAGTTTACTGCAATTCCATTTCTATTTTTCTTGCTGCAATCCTAGTCCTGTTTAACTTCTAACTGAGTTTGCAATCTGACTTTTGATTTGAATTTGGTATTTCTGTGTTTAGTTTTTAGTCTTCAATTCAGAAAATCTTTGTTCTATGTTTGGATTTGTTATGATAGAGATTAAGCTCAAATGATGAAAGAATCACTTAGTCTTAACATTGATACCTCTGTTAACATTCTTGATTGAAGTTGTGAATTGAAGTTTTGCTAATTAATGGATTAGTTTCAATGATGCAAATTTGAGGAGTGAATGAATTATTGATCTATGAGTGTGATTCGGAGTTGAATGTTAGCTCGATTCATGTAAGAATTGTTTGGTTTCAAGCTTTAAATGTTGATTTCTTATTTCAGTTATTGTATCTTAAGTTCTGTGATTGTTAATTGGATATATAGTGATTGAATTATTTGACTAAATGATGCGTAAATCTGAATTTAACTATGGCCTATTTGATGAGGAGGAAATGGATCATGTTTAGATGAGAATGAATTCTCTTTGATGCTATTCTTGACCTAGTTGGAATTAGATTTTGATTGGAACCAATTCTAGAATTCATACACACTTACTAGTGCTCTTTGGAAAAATACGACTTGGGACTCCTTACTACGACGCGTGTCTTAATTTTAGTGAGTTTCCAATCTTTATTAATTTGATGCGCCTTGTGACATACAAAAAGGCTGACACCAAATTTTGGCGCCGTTGCCGGGATACTGTTCATTTCCAGCAGCTTTCCAAGGAGAGGTTTCTTCGAGGATTTCGCGCTTCCACCGTCGCGAATTGCAGTTCCGACCAGCAGGGTCAGGCGTCCACCAGATTCAGGGGATTTCCGAGTGACAGCGGTCTTCTTCCTCGATGATTCTGTAGTGACAGACAGAATACTTTATTGTGTTTGATTGTGGAGAAGTGGATTGATTAATTAGGATTTATTTGTTGTTCTTGTTTCATTTTATAGTTAAGTTCTTATGCTTGTTTAATGTGTAGTTGTTAGCTTAATTTCGTGTTTGATATTCTTATGATGCATGTTAATTAGTTTTGATACTTTGTTTAGTTCATTATGTATGATTGTTGATCTTGTATCATAGCGTGACAATATGGTACAAGTTTAACTTTTATGCATAATTAGGTTTTGTTTAATTGTCGTTAAGTTTGTTTAGTTAATTGTCTTTGAGTGTTGCTTTCTTTATTAATGTTTCTTTGATCCTCATAGTGTAGAGTGACACTGCATTATGAGTTTATATTTGCTGTTTAGTTAGGATTTCCTTATTTGCATTAGGTGTAGAAATTCCAAAACAAAACCCCATTGTTCGATTTCGTCTGAGAGCAAACGTCCTATCACTGTTTCCACGTGAGAGATGACCCGGTCCTCTACTATACTACCTTAGTGTAGGTTAAGGGGTTCGGTTGAGTATAAATGAATTAATTTGATTTACAAGTGTGACAGACTCGTTGTCAAATTTTGGCGTCGTTGCCGGGGAAGAACTAACTAGTAGTGTGTGTTTATTTTAGATTATACATTGAGTGATTTTAATTTGTTAGCATCTTGATTGATTTGATTGCTTATTTCTCTTTGTAATTTCATGTTGATTTATTCTTGAATTTTTAAGTGCCTTTACTGTTCATGTTTTCATGTGATTAAAACTTTATGCTCTTGAATCTTCTAACGTTGAATTTTAGTGTTGTAGTGAAGAACAGGAGATTTCTTTAGCATGGATCCGTATTTTCAGAATTTTGGAGGTGGAATGGAGAATCAGTATTTTCAACCTGAGTATCAATATTACCCAAACATGGATCAAAAAAATAGGTATGAATCATTTCATAATGATTTTAATGCTAATTGGGTGGATCATTCATGTTTCAGGTATGAAAGTGCACAAGGACCATTTATTGAGCCATATCCAGTCTACCAGAGTTCGTATGGATTTCAAGAAGTTTCAACAAATTTTATGTCAAAACCTTTTCAACAGAATGACCCTCAAATGGATGATACAACATGGAAACTCAGGGAGATGATGCAACAAATGATCGAACATCAAGAGCGACAATTTTCAAGGATACAGAACATACAGATTCAGTTAGACCAAATTGCATCATCTACTAATCAGCCACAAGCACAAAATTCCAGTGGAGAGATGGAAAGTAGCGATTCTGTCAGGCCTGACCCTACTTCCATTACTTCACATGATTTTTCTAATATTTTTTGTGATGATTATGTAATTATGCAAATTTCTGATACTAATGATTTTGTTGTTGAAGATGTTGTTAGTGATTCAGGTTCTGAACATATTTTTTAAGATGATTTAAGTGTAGGGGAGTGCTTACTGGAAGCATTACCTCAAGAATCACCAAGAGTTGAAGATGTAAGTGTAGGGACTTGTGCTATGGAGCCAAGCACCCAAGAATCACTACATGAGGATGAACATTCACAAGAACAAGAGCTTGAGCCATATCATGATGAAAAGGAGATAACAATCACCACTCCAGGTACCGTTCAAAACGACAAGGTGAGTATTTTTTGTGATTCATCAGAAAATTTAATAGAGGTACCGTTCATTGATTTTATTAGTTGTGATTCATTGCTTGCTAAATTTTCTACGCACAATAATATTCTCCTATTTTCTTTTTACCCTACATGTGTGTGGGAGTTGTTTTCTTTGATTGATGTTGTAGGAGAACATAAGCTTCCGGAGTGGATGCTTACATTGAACCGCCTAAGACCTCCAGAAAGAATTTGCAATGGAAAAATGGTCAATAAAAAGAAATTGAGTGGAATAAAAAATACTCCATTTCCGACGTAGATTCTTTTGCTAAATCTTCTTCGACCACCGGAATGAAAGGGGAGTTGGTTCTAATTTTATTTTCTTTTGCATTTTAATTCATGCTTTGTTAATAAATTCTTTTTATGCATTTCTTTAGTTACATACTTTGCATTTTGCATTTTACTTTCACACTTTGCTTTCATATTTTGCATTTTGTTTAGTATATAGCATTTCATTTTTAATAAAATTCTTCATGGGAATTTTCTAAGTAATATTTTTAAGGTGGTAAAAGTCTATTAAATTTGATCATCAATTTTAGGTCATTGTACATGATTGGATGCTTTTCTTACATAATATTGGTTAAATTAGTAGTGGATTCCATTTTGATCAATTAAGCTTGATTGTATAAAAATACCTAGAGAGGACCACTTTAAGCCTAAACACTATTTTATTTTTGTGTGACATGCACTCATAGAAATTGAACTCTAGAACTTGCTTAGTTTCTTTTCAAAATCACAATAGCATTTGTGTGCATAGAGATGAAGGAATTTTTCATTTTTGTTCCCTCATCATTTCCCATTTCTTACCCTATAATTATCTTAAAACATTTTCCTCTTGCATTTTATCTTTTTATTACCTTTGCTTGCTCTATTTTATTGAGAGTTTGGATGAATAACTTGATGAGTTAGATTACTCGAGATGGACAAAAGAGTAAGTGTGGGGGAGGTGTTTAATTGAAAATGAGTTCTTCTGTTTTTATGGAGGAAGTGAAATGCAGGAAAAGTGGGAGCATAGTGGAAGTTGTTGGTTGTGTGTGTCATTGTTCTAATATTTGATACATTTGGTTGTGAGAAGTAGTATTGAAAATAGCTTGGAATTCTGGGAACTGATAACATGGAAATTTGCAATCTGTGAATGTGTAACTGATTTCTTGGAGTCAAACTCTGCTAGATTCGTTTGATCTTTAAGCTGGACTTAATTGTGTGCCAACTCAGATATTGTTTCTTAACAAAATCAATTGGAATTGAACTTGTCAGGGGTTGCTGAAATCAAAAATCAGAATTTCTCTTGAGGAAAGCTGTACAGTGAGTTGTGTAATGAAATTAAATCAGTAAGTGCTGGAAATTTCAGAGACAGGAACTTAAGTACCAAGTGGGAGTTTTGTATCAAAATTAAATCGAAACCCGGAAGCTAAATCTGAAGTGCTGATCTCCTAGTAATTCTGAGACTGGAATTGAAGAGTAGAAGTGTTGGAGCTGGAAATCAGAACCTGCAACCTGAATTTGGTTCATAATTGATGTTTCTGAAATCAAATTCGGCAGTGCTGAATTTATACAGTAGGCAAACTCTGAGAAATTGTGAGTGCAGATTTTCAGATTTGAATCATGAATTTGAATTCATGAGTTTAATCTCCTGCTACTTTGGTTGAATCCTGGTTGATTCTTAATAGATTGCACTTGAACTACAAATCCAGAAGCTATAGTTGAAAGGAGAGGTTTAGATGAAGTTTTGTAATGGGAAACAACAAATGGAATTCTATCTAATTTCTGAAATTTCATATTGTTTCAATCCTGAAATTGAAACTTCTGTCTTGTATCCAGCAAGTTGAAATTGTGGAGCTGTGAATTGATTTTAAATGTTGTGTGTCAATTTATGGATGCAAGTTCCTTATCAGTAGGAAGTTTAGATGGAATCATTTTCCATCTAATCAAGAAATAGCTACAAGATTTTTCGACAAGAAATCTGATACCAAATAGGCAAACAATGCTGAAAGCTGAAACTGAATCAAAACTGCAGTTTGGTCTTAGACTGGTATTGCAGTAACAGGGAAGCAAAATTCAGGCTGAATGTTTTGTGCCATTGTAGTAAAGAGGTTAAGTCTACTGCAGGCAAGTTTAGAAAAGGGAAAAGGAAAGAAAAGGAATGCACTGGTGCACAATCTAGATTGAAACTGAACTGCACAGATTCAAGTTTCTGAAACTAAATTTCCGGAAAGCTGACAGTTGTGCCAATGATTCTCTGTAACATAATCTGTTGCATAAATCAAATTCAAGTTCAATGTCTATTTTGCAATGCTATTTGATGTTATTTACTCAAAAGCAAGGATAGAATGCAGTTTGATTTGTCTCAATTGTGTGCCAAAAATTTTATCAGCATGCTTCGGATCGTAGAGGAATTTGAGTGAAGATTTTGAATTTCAAAAAGGTTGAGGAGCTACATGTGCAGAAGCTGTTCAAATCAACTGATGCATTTGAATTTCTTGTGTTACATCGGATGGAGATGATGAAGTGGATTTACTACTTTTCTAAGTGTTGATGTTGATCTACTCAGCATTGCTCTGCTTAGCATTTGTTCTGCTCAGTATGACCTGCTAGAATAGATTTCTGAAACTGAGAGCTAGATGCAAGGATAGAAATGAAGAAAGTGCAGAATTGCAGAAATATGACAGTTTTATGCCAAATTGAGATTTGAATTGTAACCATTAAGAGATGCTGAAACCTGTAGGCTTCACAGTGATGCATTATAAAGGATCTTAAGAGGTTAAGTGAAAAGGAATTGGAATTTTTGGTGGCAATATGATGACTAGTTGGCACAAAGTTAGGAAGCGTATAGAAATTCTGGAAACCTGCCTTACTCTAAATCCAATGCAAAAGAGGAAGAAATGAGAAATTTTAGAGTCACTTATTCTGAATTTTGATGTCAGATTCTGTTGTGTAAATTTGTGATTTGTGAAGCTCTACATCTTTCAAGACTTTTGCGTGCAGAACTGATAGGCTGTGAGGAATCAATTGCTGATATTAAGCATGGAAATTGCCTGCTGGAAATAAGTTGATACATATAATGCTGGTAAACGAGTATTTGGAAGTTGCTGATTTAAGTTCTTAATTGCTAGAAGTGAGTTCTGAGCTGCAGAAATTTGTAAGTGAGGTCCTAAATTGGAATCAGAATAAGAACAAGGAATTGAAACTGAAACTACATGATTTGCAACAATAGACACTCTGGTTGAAAAATCTGTTAGAACCAAGCGTATGATTTCTGAAACTAAATATCACCAATCTAACATATGCTATTCTGAGAAGGTTTGATTTGTGCAGTGATACAGAGCAGTGATACATAGGGAAAGGATTTTATCCTTTAATTGCCAAAGATTATTTTAGGATTTCAAAGTTGGTTGAAGATGCAGACTCTAGAGCAGGACCAGAATTAGAAACATGAAAAAGAATATAAAAAAAAACCTGCAGAAAAGAAATATGCAGAAATGATCAAGGAAAGAAGTGAAACTTTTTCTTCTCTTATTGTCAAGTGGTCCTTCATTACCAAGACTTTATCAGGTCAGAACCAGAAATGTTTCTGTGAACTTGATGTCTGGAATTGTTTAAAGTAGATTGCTACTGTGCAGGAATGTGGAAGCTTGAAATGAAATGCAGATTTTAAATGAGTTTGAGCTTGAAGAAAGCTGGAAATTGTTGAGTATCAAATGAGTATCAAAGTATAGCAATAAATTTCCATTTCTGCAGTTGTTTAGACATCAAATGACATCTGCATTAAAAGAAACTAAAATCAGTAGGTTGCTGTGAAAAATGGAAGTAGAGGCCATTGGTTCATGAAAATTTTGAAACTTGGTTGCTCAATCAGTATTGAGTTTATCTTCTTGCAAACTGAACTCTTCATGGGTTAAGAGGGAACTCTTATTTGATAGCCTGAAGCATTCTTAAACAGGAAGGGCAGAGTATATCAGTTTAGAGAATTTAATTGAATGTTTTCTTAAACTCCTGCATTGCAATGCTAATGGATAACTGAATTCATGATGATTTGAGCCAGAATTTCCTTGCATTCTGAATTTTGAAACTAAAAATTGAAGCAACAAGGATTAGAGGTAGCTTAAATACAGGAAGACCTTATATCTCATTGATTCTGATTTCTGCGAATTTGAATATGTTGGCCTACTGAAATCTTGTCTTCACCTTGCTGTGGCTGCTATGGAGGATGTTTTTAAATTGGGATTAAATGCATTTCAAAACCTTTGAACTAAGGAAGTTTTGTGCATGATTCAAGTGGATTGATTTTCCAGAACTGTACAGTCTCATTGCAGTGCAAGAAGACAGTAAGAAAAGTTGGTTGGGGAAGAGTTGAGTGATGAAATTGGTTTTAGCTTATCCGAGACGACCAAAGTTTTAAGTGTGGGGGAGGGAGCTTTTCTCCATGAGACGATTTAAGATTATTTGAGCTTTCAAAATGCTGAAATGAAGTGCAAAAACAGTGAAGAAGAAAAGAGAAAAATGGCAAATCAAAAGATGTATCAAAGGTGGAGATAGAGTATCAAGATTCTTTGTTTGCCATCAAATTGAAGGAGAGGTTAGCTTGATATTTTGAAGTGGTAATAACAAATGGTATTCATCTCTTTATACATCAAATTGGTCAACTCATCAAGTATATTCCTCCAATACTCTTATCTTCCCATTTTCTTCATGGAATACTTTTCTTTTGCCTACTACATTCATTTTCATTGTTCTTTTTGACTCCATTTCAATTCTTGTTGATAAATCCTTTTGATTCATGTATGCTATGTTTATAGTGGTGGAGAATTAGAAAATAAGCAAGCTTATGGTAGTGAAATGTTGTGAGTTGCATTGAGTGAGCTCCACTTATATACATTTTTGAGTATGAGAGTTAGAATAGGTAAATCCATTGTGAGATTGCAACTTGCTTAATTTTTCAATTGGATTTAAACTACCATACCTACTGATTATTGTTTGGATTGTATTCATGATTGTTGATGATCTTTAAGATAATCTTAGTTAAATTCTTTTTACTATCTTTTAGGTATTGTTAGGGAATTATTGTGGAGATGATTTTTAATTTTCTTGACTTGAACGGGACGTCCAAGATTAAGTGTGGGGGATTTGATAACCATGATTTGGCTATATTTTTTTGATTCATAATGCATATTTTTTGATGGTCTATTCATAGCTTAATCTCACATTTACATCATATTTCATAATTGCATTTGAATTTGGACTTAATTACAAATTAGCTTATAATTATGGTATTGGATGCTAATATTTGATTCTTATTTTCTAGGCATCAAAAGGGTCATGGACCCGATCAAATCAGACCACACTTGGGCTCAAATCTAGGGCAAAACGAGGTGATCAAACCTTGGAGTGTTTTGGACCGTCCATTGAAGATCAAGCAGATCTAGCCATCCGTTGAGAATTTGGTCCATCCGACCTAATGAGGAGCAGATCACGTCCGTAGATGAAGATCCAGGAAGTTTGATCCAGATCAGAGATGATCCAACCGTTGATCCAGCCTAAATCAATCTGGACCGTCCGATCAGTTTTGAGGAGGTTTAAAAACCCCGAGAAGCTACAGTACCAGTGGGCTCGGCGTGTTCACGACTTTGCTACAGTGCCATCTTCTTCTTCCTTGCGGCGTCATTGCTCCCATTCCAATTTCCCGATCCGGTGGCTTCTTCTTCTTCACCGACGACGACCACTGAGCTCCGGCGTTCATCTTCCGAGGGCAGAGAGCGATCGAGGAGGTTTCCAGATTGTGTTTTGGAGTCTGTTCCCCCGCCGCGTACCCGATTGAAGGGAGGTCTCCCGATCGGTGTTTTTCGTGTCCACCAGAGCTTCAGGGAGGTTTCTCGGGAGCTACTGATTTCTTAACGACCGTCATTCCGCAGCGAGGTTAAGTAGATCTGATCAATTTACTTAGCTTTGCAAATCACAGAACCTTTTCTCTGTTTCTTCGGATTGTGAGGTTACCAGCTGGATGTGAGTTGAAAGGAGGTTTCCTGGAGCTGTGAACGTTCTCTGGTAATAGCTGGAAGCTCGGGAATTGTTTGTTGGGTGCTTGAAAGGAGGTTTCCGAGAGCACTTATATTTTGGAGGTTTCCTAGCAGATTGAAGAAGATTGCTACGGGATTTGGATGTGGAATGCTTTAGGGTTTAGATTTCTTTGTTTTAGTATTTGAATTGTGTTTGAATTGCTCAGATCATCAGATCTGATAGTTTCCTTACCATTTCTTCCTTGTTTCAGTTTATTGCAATTCCATTTCTATTTTTCTTGCTGCAATCCTAGTCCTGTTTAACTTCTAACTGAGTTTGTAATCTGACTTTTGATTTGAATTTGGTATTTCTGTGTTTAGTTTTTAGTCTTCAATTCAGAAAATCTTTGTTCTATGTTTGGATTTGTTGTGATAGAGATTGAGCTCAAATGATGAAAGAATCACTTAGTCTTAACATTGATACCTCTGTTAACATTCTTGATTGAAGTTGTGAATTGAAGTTTTGCTAATTAATGGATTAGTTTCAATGATGCAAATTTGAGGAGTGAATGAATTATTGATCTATGAGTGTGATTCGGAGTTGAATGTTAGCTCGATTCATGCAAGAATTGTTTGGTTTCAAGCTTTAAATGTTGATTTCTTATTTCAGTTATTGTATCATAAGTTCTGTGATTGTTAATTGGATATATAGTGATTGATTCATTTGACTAAATGATGCGTAAATCTAAATTTAACTGTGGCCTATTTGATGAGGAGGAAATAGATCATGTTTAGATGAGAATGAATTCTCTTTGATGCTATTCTTGACCTAGTTGGAATTAGATTTTGATTGGAACCAATTCTAGAATTCATACACACTTACTAGTGCTCTTTGGAAAAATACGACTTGGGACTCCTTACTACGACGCGTGTCTTAATTTTAGTGAGTTTCCAATCTTTATTAATTTAATGCGCCTTGTGACATACAAAAAGGCCGACACCAATGATAGACCCTATAGCAGATGCATAAAGAATCTGATCTATGTGGTCCCTTTTTTCTTTAGAAAAGGGGCATTAAATCTTCGAAAGACTCACACCATTTGACATCAGTAGGAATCCCTTCTTGGAATTCTACATGGCGAAATAATTAAGCACCTTGTCAATATATGTACTCTGACTTAAACCAAGTAATCTTTTAGATCTATCTCTATAGATCTTGATACCTAAAAGATAGGTTGTTTTACCTAAGTCCTTCATTGAGAAACAATTTCCAAGTTACGTCTTCACTGACTGAAGAGTAAGGATATCATTTTCAATAAGAAGTATGTCATCTACATGCAATATGAGAAAGATAACTGTGCTCCTATTAACTTTCTTGTAGACATAAGGTTCATCTTCATTCTTGATGAAATCAAACGCTTTAATTGCATCATCAAATCGAAGATTCTAGCTTCTAGAAGCTTGCTTCAATCCATAAATAGATCGTTACAACTTACATACCTTTCTAGTATGCTCTGGATCGATAAAATCCTTGGGTTATGTCATGTATACATCCTCAAGTAGATTTTCATTAAGAAATGTAGTTTTGACATCCATCTACTGATCTCATAATCATAGTAAACTACAATAGTAAGCATGATCCAAATAGACTTGAGCATCACAACTGGTGAAAAGGTTTTGTCATAGTATAAACCATGAATCTACTTGAATCCTTTAGCCACCAATCTACCTTTATAGGTAAGCATAAGACCATCCATGTCAATCTTCACTTTGAAAATCCATTTACACTCAATGGGTTTGATCCCTTCAAGTGGATCAACCAAAGTTCATACTTGGTTAGTGTATAAGACTCCATTTATGATCTTATGACCTCTTGCCATTTCTCAAAATCTGGGCTCTATACAGCTTCTTGATAAGATATAGATTCATTGAGATCAACAAGCATTATATCACCATGGTCAGACAAGAGAAAATAATATCTTTCAGGTTGACAATGGTCCTATCAGATCTTCGTAGAAGTTGTTCTACTTGAACAGGTTGTTTCTTCACAACTTCTTACAGTGTTACAAAATCATGATCCACAATATCTTGTGGTACATATTTAATTTCCATTAAGGCTTCGATGCTAGTTGTGTATCTTGAATTTCTTCAAAATCGAATTTACTCTCACTAGTTTTTCTAGAAATTAATTTTCTTTTTAAAAACATACCATTTCTACCAATAATACTTTTCCTTGTGTGAGATTGTAAAAGTAATATCCCTTTATTTACTTGGGATATCCTACAAAATAGCACTTGTCTGATTTGAGTCCTAGTTTATCTGAGACATATCATCGAACATAAGCCTCACAACCCTAAATCTTTATGAAAGACATCTTGGGACTCTTTTCAGTCCATATTGTATATGGTGTCTTTATGACGACCTTAGATGGAATGTGGTTAAGTGTGAAAGTGGTCGTCTTTAGAGCATATCCTCAAAAGGAAGTAGGAAGATCTGTATGACTCATTATTGATCATACCATATCTAATAAAGTATGATTTCTCCTTTTTGATACATCATTCTATTGTGGTGTTCCAACTGGAGTGAATTGAGATATGATCTCACACTCAACAAAATGGTCATGAAACTCTTAGCTAAGGTATTCCCCGCCTCGATCTAATTGAAGGATCTTAATACGCTTTCTAAATTAGTTTTGTATTTCATTCTTAAATTCTTTGAACTTTTCAAAGGATTCAGACTTGTGTCTCATCAAATATATGTAGTTATACCTAGTGATATTATTAGTAAAAGTAATGAAGTAATGATAGTCTCCTCTAGCTACTATTCTGAAAGGGCCGCATACATCAGTATGTATGAGTCATAATAAGTTAGTAGCTCTTTCGCTGTGTCCACTAAATGAAGTCTTAGTCATCTTGCCTTGAAGATAAGATTTGTATGCCTTATATAATTCCAAATCATATAAGTCCAAAAGTCCATCTTATGAAGTTGGGATATATGACTCTTATTTATATGACCCAACGTCTGAGTCGTTTGACATTTATATTATAGATTGAGTTTTCAAAGTCTATAACATAGAGTTCATTCATAAGATATGCACTACAATAAAATTTTTCATTGCAATAAACAGAACAATATTTATCCTTTATTATAAATAAAAAATCTTTCTTGTCCAAACAAGAAATAGAAATAATGTTCTTAGTTAAGAAAGACATATAACAACACTGTTCAAGTTCTAAAACAAGGTCAATGGGTAAAGATAAAGAATATGTTCTTACAGCTATAGCAGCAACCCTTGTGTTATTACCTACTCGTAAGTCCACTTCGTCCTTTGTCAATTATCTACTATTTCTCAGCTCCTACACATTAGTACAAGTGTGAGATGTACACCCAATATCTAATATCCATGAAGAAGAAATAGATAGATTGACTTCTATAACATATATACCTAAGGCATAAGTTTTACTTCCTTTAGGTATAACTTGCACTTCCTCTTCTAGTGTCTGGTCTCACCATAGTGGAAGTAGGTTCCTTCCTTAGTAACCCCACCTTTGGATTTCAATGCATGAGTCTTGTCCTTGTCTTTAGCTTGGGTCTTACCCTTATCTAGGCTTTCATTTGTCTTTGCCCTTTAGCACCATCAAAATAGTACTTGGTTTTACCTTCTTAAGATTTGAGTTTAGCAATTCTCAACATGCTCAACATCTTAGGCAATGATTTGTTAATTTCATTCATATTATAATTCATGACAAATTAACTGTAGCTCTCAGAACGATTGTTGAATAAGGTCAGTGGCCAATTTTTGACCTAGTGGAAATCTCAATTTTTGTAGGTTCTCCATATACCTGATTATTTTGAGCACATAAGGCTCTACAGGACTTCCTTTTTACATTTTGCATTGAAATAGAGCCTTAGAGATCTCAAATCTCTCATGCATTATTTGTCCTTAATATAGTTGTCTAAGATGTTCAACTATATCATAAGCATCTATGTTCTCATATTACTTTGGAAGCTCAAAGTTCATGGTGGCAAGCATAAGATATGATACATCTAATGCATTATCTTGATACTTCTTATAAACATCCTTATCAGCTCTAATGGCAGTAGTGGGGGTGTTTCAGGAATGGACTGCTCTAGGACGTATAGTTTTCTTTCTTACTTGAGAACTATTCTCAAGTTCATGTATCAGTCTAGGAAATTAGCTCCATTTAGCTTGTCCTTATCAAGGACAAATCACAGAGAGTGTATTCGACGTACTAGATGACATGGTGATCTACAACAATAAAATATAGAAATAAGTATCATATTTAGATCATTTAATTAAGGCTTTAATTAAATGATTCTCCTACTAAATTATAAAATTTGGTAGGAGCAAGTCATGGATGTGGTTTTACCCATACTATTAGCTCCAAATCCAATCGCGATGACATTCATGTTGGACAAAATTCATATTATACATCATCTTGAGTTAGCTTTGGCTAATTGTCCAAGACTTAGTACAACTTAGGTAGGTAACAGTTACCAATTACATCCTATGTAACTCTTATATCATTGGGTGAACAAGACTATTTGTTCGTTTGCCCATCTTATGTGATCCATATTATAACTCATCTTGAGTTAGCTTTGGCTAATTACCTAAGACTAGCATAATTTGAATTACATTGCAGGGGATATGTCTCTAAGTTCTCAATTTAATTGAAGTAACTTAGTTAAGTTACACCTAAAGTCCAATAGTCAGACATCACAATTGTCTTGTCGCACTCTACCAAGATAAATCAAGTCACTTTACTTTGACAAAACCTAACTATAATTGATCAAGGTAGTAGTGAGTACCAAACTTTGATAGACATATGAAAAAGGACCTAAGTACGATAGCTACATATGTATCACATGCAATCATGGCATATCATGGCATATATCAACATATACACTAATTAAACGTGGCATGGTTATGGCCCCCATCAATTACGATATTCTCAAGACAATGAGAAGATCGAAAGGTCAACCTAGGTTAAAGCATCTTCTCCAAGTACTTCCTTGGGTGTCGTGTATTATTGTCATTCTCTTTTTTATACCATCGTCCAGTAGACTAGTTCTTTTCTAATTTGTACATTACAAAATCTAAAGAAACCTTGAGTTACATATAGGATCGAAAAGAATTTAGATATCTCTATAATGATATGATATTATCGACTTTAGGCTTAAGCCCTCATGGTTTTGCTCTTGGGTTCTCCCCAAAAGGCCTCATGCCAATGGAGATATCTTTTTTCTTATAAATCCATGATCTTTCCCATGTGTTTTTAATGTGGGACTATGTTTGCAACCTTGCAACCCTAACAATCCCCCCTTTAAACAAAGGACCACAGGATCCCCCTCAAGCATCGGGTTAATTTTAACTTGCTTAGGGCCTCCCCTCAAACATCGGGTCACTCTTGACCTACTCAGGGCCTCCCCTCAAGCATCGAGTGACTCTTGAACTGCTCAGGGCTTCCCTTACTTTGTTCAAGGTTTCACCCACATGGTTTAATCTTGGATCATGGCTCTGGCTCGTGCTTTTTCTGGTGGTTAGTCTGGTGAAGAGCGACCTCGCTTTGATACCAATTGTAGGATACAAAAGAATTTAGATATATCCATAATGGTATGATATTGTCCACTTTGTGCCTAAGCCCTCATGGTTTTGCTTTTAGGCTCTCCCCAAAAGGCCTCATGCCAATGGAGATATCTTTTTTCTTATAAACCCATGATCTTTCCCATGTGTTTTCAATGTGGGATAATATTTGCAACCTTGCAACCCCAACATTACATTCGAGGGTAGTCTATACTTACAATAAGAATGAAAAAGAAGATAGACACGATATGCATGCCGTATTATAAATTACAACATACACACAGATCTAATCATATTTGATTAAAGGTCATAACCATTCATCATATCATATAACATTTATAATATCTTTATGACATAAAATCTACTATGATTGCAACAAAGAATTATGAGCCACAATGCCATGATAGTCTCACTGTTCATATAACATTCATATTCATTGTATGAGTTGCTGCCATACTCGAGACCTTGATGCCCACAAAACTAAGACCTTGCTGTTCACAATAGTTTAGCCGAGACTTTGCTGTTCCTAACACTTTTGGCCGAGACCTTGTTGATATATTTCTATCTAACGAAATTGGCTATCGCACACATTCATAACATGTATGAAGATGCTATATCCTTTAGTTTATTCAACACAAACTTTGTCTCATTCCCAACATAAACAAACTCATAATCATGCAAATCATAGTAAACATCTCATGTAATTTTTATATCACATATAAAAATCTAACTACAACTTAGTATACACCTTTGTAAGTGATTCTAATACTACTGTAAGGAATAGAATGTTAAACACATAGAAATGTAGTGGAAAAACTAACTAGATCCTTTTCAGAAGATCCATGTGAAGGAAAAACATATACTAAGTTTGTTAAAGGGAGTTATTTGTTGCATACCCTTCTCAATCCCGATAGCAACGTTTCTTTGAATGCAGATCTTCGTGTGATCAAGTGTTCATACCTCTATAGTATCCACATGAACACGTTCCATCCATCGCACGAATACGGCTTCGGAGAAGAACCACCTTCTTGTGCTAGCAAGCAAGAGTGGTTTGGCCAAAGATGAAGGAGGAGGAAGAAGACAAATTCTCTTGCGCGAAAATGAATGAGACAAACCTTTTGTACTTATCCGAGGAATATCAAAGGTCATTAGGCTTTTGATCTTCCTTTGATTATTGATCCATTAATCTCTATTAATGGACATTAGCCCTCTTGTGTCTCTTGATCTTCTTTGATTAATGATGAATTAATCTCTATTAATATTCATTAATCTCTTACTGGGTTGGTTTAGAATTTTAGATTAACCATTAACCCAATAAGCTAATGGGTTGGATTATTATATTGGATTAACCATTTATCCAATAAATCTAATCATCTCATAATTGGCTCTTAGGAATAATACTAGCAAGAGACTCATTTGTGTATGAGTTTAGTCCCACATTGAAAGTTTCAAGGTACTATGGTTAATTTATATTGTTGACATGCATTGATGATTTGAACAAATGCATAACGAGATACTCTTTGTCATGAGTGAGTGTGAGAGGTGGTACAAATCCAGGATCTAGATTGTATTGAACCAAGTTGACTTGTGTACGATCATGACCTATATGTGTTGAATGTCAGATCGGTCGGGGGGGGGGGGGGGTAAAATTTGCCCAAGAATTTGAGTGAAAGATGTAGCGAGAGAGAAGAATGACATTGAAAGGGAGTCGACAGGCTCGGTGCATCAGAGGGACGAGAAGCTACAGAAGAGTACATCGGTAAACGAGAAGGACATACGCAACGTTCGAGGGATGAGAAGCTTGGAAGGAAGCCTGCTCGAGGAGAATGTCAGAGTTGGGATTGGGTGAGTTCAGCTCCAGATGACGGAAGCATCACCCAAGCAAGCTGGATAGAAGAAGATCAACTTGAAGGTTGATCTTGAAGACCTAAGTCACCTCACTTGTGATTGAGGGTGCCTTAGGTGCCAGAATTACAGGTGCCGCATTTAAGACCCGAGTCACCTCCAATGTGCACCTCGGATGAAAAGGCTCGAAGGCGCCTTAAGCAGAGGTGGGAAGGCGCCTTCAGTCCGTATGAAGGTGCCTTCCAATATGGTAGAGATGTTGGCGACTGTTGCACTTTGGATAAAGACTTGTCCACACTAGAGGTGTCCTGGATCACTTTGGAGGCACCTCCAAGCCACGTCAGCCAACGGTAACCTTATCCCAAAAGGCTATAAAATGCCCTCTGGAGCTATAAATTTAAGAACAATAATTGTATTGATTTCAATTTTAATTCCTGAGCTTTCTAAGTGTGTAAGAGGTACTCCGCCTTCAATGAAAGAGCATTTTTAGTGAGCTTTTTAACTGTTTTGAATGAACAACCATCTACGTTGTAACTAAGTAATTCTTTGAGCCTTCTTAATTTTTAGTCATTTTTTATGTTATTATTTGTTTTTACTAATACTGTGTCCTTGCTTAGTTCAAATAGTGAGATATTTCTAACTTAATGTTTAAGGTTATCCTCTCTAGCTGGCCTCACTTAGACCTACAGTTGTGACCAAGGGAAAAAGTGATAGAGCTAATAGCAAAGATTTTATTTGATCTTCATTCCCCTAAATCTTCTCTTCGTCGTGCATTTCCACTCGGTGGTTTGCCTGTGATAACAATCGAGTACTTTGTCAGTTTGTCATGAATAACTAGTTTCTGCCATTGTATCCCGGGAAACGGACACCCATCGTAATCTCAAAGAACTGCTGGAAAAGGATTAATTTATTTTAAGAAAACTGCTTGAATGTATGCCTCGGCATCTTCTTTCCACAACTTGGACTCTGTAGTTGGGAGTCTGCACTTGAGAGTCGGGAGTCTGCAATCGAGAGTCTACAAATTAGACTCTGCAATCAGGAGTCTATACTCGAGAATCAAGAGTCTACACTTGTGCCTCAGACTCGAGAGTCTATACTCGAGAATTGGAAGTCTGAACTCAGGAGTCTGCACTCAGGAGTCTACAACTCGGACTCTGCAATCGAGAATTTATACTATGGAGTCAGGAGTCTACACTCTGGAAGTCGGGAATTTGCACTTGCATTCTGCACTCGAGAGTCTACACTCTGGCATACAAGGTAATCCAATTTTCCTGCCAACTCAGCCATCCCAAGTAGCTCTTCCTTCCATGATTGGGAATCTGAGATTATTATCTCAGGTCAACTTAACAGATAAGTCTGATTTGATTTATAATTTCAATTCAGACTACTCCTCTATCTTTGGCAAGATTATCCAACAATCTTAAAATAGAGTTTCATTTCTGTTGAGATGGACACAAAAAGTGTTGAGGTATAACAGACTCATCACGTGAAAGTCCCTTCATCCTGATTAGAAATATTCCAATCAATCATGGGAAAAAACTATAGAAGTTCACTGGGTTGAACTTCAAGAGGCAGCAGAAGATGCTCTTCTACTTGATTACACTCAATCTGACTCAGTTCTTAATCAAATACCCTCCCAAGCATGCTGGGGATGTTGATATTCAGACCATTAGTGCAGTGAAGGCATGGACTCATTCTGAGTTCCTTTGCTAAAATTATATCCTTAACTACCTTGCCAACTCATTGTACACTGTGTATAATACGAAGAGAATGACTAAGGAGTTTTGGAGTCCTTGGACAAGAAGTACAAGATGGAGGCTGCAGGAGGGCCAAGAAATTCATTGTGAGCCAATTCTTGGACTACAAGATGGTTGATTCCAAGATGATAATCAGCCAAGTCCAGGAACTTCAGGTGATCTTGTATGAGATCTACTCGGAAGATATGGTTCTGAATGAAACCTTCCAGGTGACTGCTATTATTGAGAACCTACCTCCCGAATGGAAGGACTTCAAGAACTATCTGAAGCACAAACGAAAGGAAATGAACGTGGAAGAACTCATTGTTAGACTTCAAATTAAAGAAGATAAAAAGAGTTCAGACTACTATGAAAACCAACATGGTCTAGCACGGTCAAAACATATAATGGAAAACCCCCAAGACTTCCAAGATGAGACCCAGAGGAGGTATAAGAAAGAAATTTTTTGAGAAGTGCTTCAACTATGGCCGAGTTGGTCACAAATCTTCAGAGTGCAAAAAGTCGAAGAAGAAGCAGGAGGACAACCTAAATGAGTGACTAGAAATGGATGACCTCTGCATCATGATCTCTGAACTGAACCTAGTGGATTCAAACCCACGACAATGATGGATCAATATTGGAACTACCAGATATATCTGCTATAACAAGGAGCTACTTCACAACTTTGAAGAAATCAAAGATGGAGAGAAATTGTTCATGGGGAACTCAGTAACTTGGGCCAAGGAAAAATAGTGTTAAAGCTGACCTCGGACAAGGAATTAACTCTCAATAATGTGTTGCATATTCCGAAGAATCTAGTGTCCGAATCATTTTTAAGCAAGCATGACTTCAACATTATTTTTGAGTTAGACAGAGTTATTCTATTCAAAAATGAAATATTTTTAGGAAAGGGTTATGTAACCGATGAACTATTTAAGCTTAGTGTAATAACAATTATGTTGGTCCCTTGTAGCCGACAAGAGAGTGGTGAATTACCCTACACAATCTAAAACAAACACCTTTCTCAACTTGATCAAGATCAACACCATTACACACTTATTTAAACAGAATGAAAACAAAAGTACAAGACAAGCAATGATTTACTTGGTTGGCAATCAGAGGATTGCTACTATAAGGAAAGTAAGCTCGGTAGAAAAATATCCTTCTCGAACAAAGCGTCGAAGGCGGAGAAACCTCATACACGAAAGTGACGCTCAGTAATAAAGAATTGAATAGAACTTGAAGTACAGAGTGTATTATACTGAAAGGAGAAGACCAAGGCTTTATTTATAGCTCACTGGTCGAAACTGACCGTTATTGCTGACATGGCACGATCCAGGCGGTTGGAAGGGCTCCGGGTGCCTAAGTGTGCATAAAACTTTATCTACATCTCAACGGCTAAACAACAGGCAAAAGATAATATTTTATCTGGTATGAACACTTGGAACAACACTGAGCATTTGGACCGCCTTTGCCTAGGGGTGCTTCGCCAAGGCGCCCTCGGCTGGACCAAACTAGTCTGGGCACCTAGAGTAGCTCTTGGCTCCCGGAATAGCTCCAGGCGCTCGGAATAGCTCTGGGTGCCCAGACCACAGTTAACTTCATATTGACTTTCCATCTAGGTCTTCCACTCCGGCTCCGTTCACTTGGGTGATTTCAGCCATCTAGAATAGGGCTCATCTGAACCTATTTTTCGGCCTTCTCAAGTAACCTTCCGCTCCGGCTTCGTATCCCTCAAAAACACCGTCGCTTCCTTCTCTCCGCCGACTTACTCTTCCTCAGAGCCTCATCCCTCGGACACACCGAGCCCGTTGACTCTCTTCCATGTTGTCCTTCTCGTTAGCTGCGTCTTTTGCTTGACTTCCTATGCTCCTAAGTTCCTGCACACTTAGACACGATACATAAAAAAATAACATGACCTAACTTGACTTAGTTGATCACATCAAAACTATCACGAGGTACTTACAATCTCCCCATTTTTTATGTGAGCAAACCAAGTTAAGTAAGAGTAACTAAAAACAAATAATCGTTAGAATAGCAAGTGTATAATTTGAAATTCATAACTGTTAATGCAAAAAGAATGTACCATCCCTTTATACTTAATCTCTAATGCTCCCCATTTGATTATATTAAAAATAGAGGAAATGTTGAAAAATAATTTTGGAAATAAATCTAAATTAACATCTAAGGAAAAATTTTACTAACATTTAAAAAATTTAAATTTTGAAAAATTTGGATTTTTGTGAATTATGAGAAAAATAATTTTAAAGTTATTTGTAGTCGTGCAAAAATTCTGAAACTTTTTATAATCATTAAACAGACATAATCAAAGCTATAATAAAATTTCATAAAATTATGAAATTAATTTAGGTAGAAAAGTACTTATAAATATTTTTTAAATTCAAAAAATCATAAAAAAATTTCTAAGAATGTAATAGAGCAAGTATTTTTACAAAAAATGAATTTTTAAAATTCAATCTTTGAGAATTTTTAATATTAAAAATTAGCATTTGAATAAATTTTTTATAGAAAATTCAATAACAGTTAAAAAAAATTTGAAAATATTTCCTTCGATAGAGAATATTATAAATTTTGACAGAAAAATAAATTTTATAAAAAATAGTACTACAAAATATTTCTAAATTGAAGAATATAATTTTTATTAAAAAAATCATTAGAACTAATACAATGATAAAAAAATATTAAAATTTTTCCTATAATTAAGAAATAAAACCATCATTTTTAGAAAAATTATTATCTAATTAATTTCAAAGAGAAACTATATGAAAAAATTTATTTAGATAATTCTAAACAAACAACAAAAAAATAAATCAAATTAAAAGTACAACATGTATAAAAATTTAATTTAAGCACGATTTTGGAATCGAATATAGGTTCCTTCTAACCGAAATAATCAAAAACTTTTTAGGGATATATTTTGGTGATAATTTTCTAATTTGGTCCTTATGATATCTAAAATACCAATTAAGTTTTGAATAATTTCTAATTTATTGAATATGTGAGCATGCATAATTCTTCAAATTTTCTATTTCTAATTTCAATTTTTTATTTTTAGTTTTTATCTTGTCAAAATCTTTTAATCGACAAGATATTGCTAAGGTTACTTTTAATTCCTTATTTTCCTTTTAAAATTTTCCATTTTCAATTTCTAATTTACAAGAATTTTTTGACAATATTTTTATAAATTTAAATAACTTATCAGGAGGTAGAGATCTTACCTGACTTACCTTGTTGATCTCATTATCTGATGCTTCCCTTGTAACGACCCGGCCCTCTTGGCCCATTTAGCGGCCCATTTAGCGACCCATTTAGCGACCTCTCATGTCGTCGACCATCGGCCCTTATGTCGTCGGCCCATTTAGCGACCTCTAATGTCATCGACCGACAACCCTTGGCCGTGCCGTTACTCACTAGGACTTTCCACCCCTGGTCAGTGGATTTTTGCCTCCCCCAGGATTCGAACTCTAAACCTCCAGGCTTAAGTATTAGAGGTCTCCAAATGGGTCGACGACATAAGGGACGATGGTCGACGACATGAGAGGTCGCCAAATGGGTCGCCAAATGGGCCAAGAGGGCCTGATCGTTACAATAAAAAGGCGGATAAGCGACGAAGGGCCTAGGAAACTTGGAACCTAACCTAATTATGCTCATGATGTTCCTTGTAATAATTGCTATGAAACTTGTTTAGGGTTTCCATGCTTTTAGGACACTTGAAACCTAGTTCCAAGCCTTAAGGGTTTCGGCCACAACAAGTTTAAGGGCCTAGGAAACTTGGAACCTAACCTAATTATGCTCATGATGTTCCTTGTAATAATTGCTATGAAACTTGTTTAGGGTTTCCATGTTTTTATGACACTTGAAACCTAGCTCCAAGCCTTAAAGGTTTCGGCCACAACAAGTTTAAGGGCCTAGGAAACTTGGAACCTAACCTAACTATGCTCATGATGTTCCTTGTAACATTTGCTTAGGTTTCACATGCTTGAATGTTGTTTTTAACCCAATGAAATGATTGATAAGATTCGGCCATGATAAGATTTATAAGCTTAGGAAACCTAGAACCTAACCTAAAGCATGATCATGATGTTTCCTTATGGTATATGATATGATATTGGTTTAGGGTTCACATGCTTGTATGTTGATTTCTAACCTAAGTCACATCTATATGTTTCGGCCATTACATGACATTAGGGTTAGAAATCTAAATATGATTTTCCCATGTATCTCACATGAAATGTTTATAATGTGGTAAGAGCTTGTTATGCTTCTATGTTTAATTATGTACACTTATGATCTATGTATGATGGTAACCCTTATGCTATGCTATATGCTATTTATGATGAGCTGTGTGCCCAAATTATGCATGTAATTATGATGTGCTGTGTGCCCAAATTTTACATACCATTATGATGAGCTGTGTGCCCAAATTCTGTATGGTATGATATGATAAGAAATATGATGTGCATGAAATATTAAGAACCATGATATGTATGACATGCTACTTTACTTTATATGACTTGTACCAAGGGTGAGCTCCATAAGCGCCCCAGGGTCGATGGACTAAGAAACGGGCCTCGTTAGGGATGGGCTCCTAAGTGCTCCTGGGTCGATGGACTAAGAAACGGGCCTAGTATATATGCCTTGTAGGGTTCAAGACTTGCTACCTTGGACCTACATAGGACGCGCGCATTTATGTATGTGGTACAAGCCGGGGCCCTAATCATGTTATAATTATGTTTAAGTATGTATGTAATAAGTTTTCAAAGGACATGTTGCATATATTATTGCATGAATCATGTTTTTGAAAGTCATCTCGCATAACACTTTATGATTATGTTACGATATACCATGATGCTTACGATTATGTTATGTTATGTTAGGATGAACTTTATAATTATGTTATGATATGCTATGATCATGATTATGATATGCTAGGATGTCCTTTATGATTTTATCATGATATGTTATAATGCTTATGATTATGTTATGTTATGCTAGGATGAACTTTATGATCATGTTACGATACGCTATGATTATGATTATGTTATGCTAGGATGCATGTTATGATATACCATGATACCTTACGATTATGTTATGATATGATGTTTCTATACATGATATGATGAGTCGTCTTTATGCTTTATGCCTTGGAGATTTAGTTATGCTATACAGTTTTTGTGAGTAAGAAAGGATCTTACTGAGTCTTGTGTGCTCACAGCTTACTTTCCTTGTACCACAGATAAGGGCAAAGAATGGATGTACTAAGGGAGCAGCAGGAGGGGGCAAGGAGGACGTGTGTAGTAGTGACTCGGCTAAAGAGAAAGACTTGCTTCTAGTTAATAAGAATTATATTTATGTCGCTTATTTATGACTCCATGACATTTCATCATGCTCTTTGGTATGGTTTAAATTTATGTTAAGCATGTTATGTGACTCATATGATAGGTAGTTAGTGATGATGATTTGAAAAGTAAAGAAAAAGTTTTAAAGAAAAAAAAAACTCATACTATAGATAAGACTTCCGCTGTTTTAAGAAGAAAAGATAAGTAACCCCCGTCAGCTTAAGCAGGAAGGGGCGGGGCGTTACAGTTTGGTAAGAAGGGAAAGCTAAGTCCGCGTTATGTGGGACCATACCGAGTTCTGAAAAGAATCGGCAAAGTAGCTTATGAAATAGAGCTGCCTCAAGAGATGTCAGCCATTCACAATGTATTCCACGTTTTGATGCTAAAGAAATGCATTCCGAGCACGGATCAAGTGATCGAACCACGGGCAGTACAAGTGCAAGAGGACCTAACCTACGAGAGCCGACCAATCCAGATATTGGATCGAGACATCAAAAGACTGAGGAACAAGGAGGTACCCTTAGTAAAGGTCCTGTGACAAAATCAACGATACTAAGAAGCCACGTGGGAACGGGAAGAGGATATGAAACAGAAGTATCCGTCGCTATTCTAAGTTCGAGGATGAACTTTCTATGAGGTATGGGGTACTGTAACACCCATGAAATATTAAGATAGGTATATGGATATTATTTTCTTTAGAGCATAGAAATAAAAAGGATAAGAGAAAAGGGGAAAATAGAAACCAAAAATAGAATAAGAAGAGGTGAGGTCAAGGATTGAACCTTGAACCTCCCACAAATAATGGAGATAAATTGATGTATGATAACCACTAGGATAATGAATAATATTGGGATAGAAAGGAATGAAAAATTTAGTTAAAGGTGAGAAGGAAATAAAAGAAAACTAAGCAAAAGAGTAAGAGAAAACCAAGTGGCTTACCTCCTCTTCCTCTTGGTTAAGAGAAGAAGCAATCAAAAGGTAAATTGCCTACTTCCCTCCCTCTCTCTATTTTTCATGGGAATTAAAGGAGTGGGGGAAAAGAGGAGTTGAGGGAATGAATGAAGACATGTTTCATTGGCAAAGGAATAAATAGATTGGGAGAAGAAAAACAAGAGATTAAATTTCTTTTCTTCCTCCTTCTTTCTCCTTCCTCATTCTTCACCGAAACCAAGAGCCTTTCCCTCTCCTTATTCCAAAAGCTAAGCTAAGTTCCTCTCCAAGAAAACTAAATTTCGAGAAGAAGCCTTCAAGTTCTATCCCTTCCAAGCAAAAGAAGCAAAAGGAGGTACAAGAAGAAGAAGCTTTCTCCTTCCTTGGCACTTAGGATATCTTTTTCCTTAAGAAAAATCACAAGCGAAAGGATGTAAGTTTCCCTCACCTGTGGTACAATAGCTTGTGTATTTTTCTATGAGATTTGGTTGCCTAAAAACCTAGGATACCTTCATGAAAATTTCGGCCAAGACAAGACCAAAAAGAAAGATCTAGGAAATGTAAAGACCTAAATTTTGACATGCTCAATATGCTTCTTGTAACATGTATTTTATGGTAGGGATTTATCTAATGTTCATATGCTAGAATATTTGTTAGAACTTAGAGTCATACCCCTAGACTCTCGGCCAAATATGAACAAAGGAAATAGGTAAGTTAAGACTCAAACCAAGCATGTTTCTTATTTTTGTTTATGATATGTGCCTCATGATGAGGAAGTTGTTAACATAATATGCTCATGCCTATATGATGATTAAACTTCATTCCATGTTCATATGTATTCGGCCATGATATGACTAGGGGCCTAGAAAAAAAATTGTTAAACCTAAACTAATTATGCCATGATCCTCCTTAAGACAAGTTATGAAATTAATATGACATGCTCATGTTGTTCCTTAAAATAATTGTTATGAAATTTGTTAGGGTTCTCATGTTTTTTTTTATGACACTTGAACCCTAGTTTTAAGTCTTACAAGTTTCGGCCACAACATGTTTAAAGGCCTAGGAAACTTAGCACCTAACCTAATTATGCTCATGTTGTTCCTTGAAATAATTGCTATGAAAGTTGTTTAAGGTTCTCATGCTTTTTATGACACTTGAACCCTAGTTTAAGTCTTACAAGTTTCGGCCACAACATGTTTAAAGGCCTAGGAAACTTAGCACCTAACCTAATTATGCTCATGTTGTTCCTTGAAATAATTGCTATGAAAGTTGTTTAGGGTTCTCATGCTTTTATGATACTTGAACCCTAGATTCAAGCCTTACAAGTTTCGGCCACAACATGTTTAAAGGCCTAGGAAACTTAGCACCTAACCTAATTATGCTCATGTTGTTCCTTGAAATAATTGCTATGAAAGTTGTTTAAAGTTCTCATGCTTTTTATGACACTTGAACCCTAGTTTAAGTCTTACAAGTTTCGGCCACAACATGTTTAAAGGCCTAGGAAACTTAGCACCTAACCTAATTATGCTCATGTTGTTCCTTGAAATAATTGCTATGAAAGTTGTTTAGGGTTCTCATGCTTTTATGATACTTGAACCCTAGATTCAAGCCTTACAAGTTTCGACCACAACATGTTTAAGGGCCTAGGAAACTTAGCACCTAACCTAATTATGCTCATGTTGTTCCTTGAAATAATTGCTATGAAAGTTATTTAGGGTTCTCATGCTTTTATGATACTTGAACCCTAGATTCAAGCCTTACAAGTTTCGGCCAAAACATGTTTAAGGGCCTAGGAAACTTAGAACCTAACCTAATTATGCTCATGAAGTTCCTTGTAATAATTGCTATGAAATTGGTTTAGGGTTTCCATGCTTTTAGGACACTTGAAACCTAGTTCCAAGCCTTAAGGGTTTCGGCCACAACAAGTTTAAGGGCCTAGGAAACTTGGAACCTAACCTAATTATGCTCATGATGTTCCTTGTAATAATTGCTATGAAACTTGTTTAGGGTTTCCATGTTTTTATGACACTTGAAACCTAGCTCCAAGCCTTAAAGGTTTCGGCCACAACAAGTTTAAGGGCCTAGGAAACTTGGAACCTAACCTAACTATGCTCATGATGTTCCTTGTAACATTTGCTTAGGTTTCACATGCTTGAATGTTGTTTTTAACCCAATGTAATGATTGATAAGATTCGGCCATGATAAAATTTATAAGCTTAGGAAACCTAGAACCTAACCTAAAGCATGCTCATGATGTTTCTTTATGGTATATGATATGATATTGGTTTAGGGTTCACATGCTTGTATGTTGATTTCTAACCTAAGTCACATCTATATGTTTCGGCCATTACATGACATTAGGGTTAGAAATCTAAATATGATTTTCCCATGTATCTCACATGAAATGTTTATAATGTGGTAAGAGCTTGTTATGCTTCTATGTTTAATTATGTACACTTATGATCTATGTATGATGGTAACCCTTATGCTATGCTGTGTGCTATTTATGATGAGCTGTGTGCCCAAATTATGCATGAATTATGATGTGCTGTGTGCCCAAATTTTACATACCATTATGATGAGCTGTGTGCCCAAATTCTGTATGGTATGATATGATAAGAAATATGATGTGCATGAAATATTAAGAACCATGATATGTATGACATGCTACTTTACTTTATATGGCTTGTACCAAGGGTGGGCTCCATAAGCGCCCCGGGGTCGATGGACTAAGAAACGGGCCTCGTTAGGGATGGGCTCCTAAGTGCCCCTAGGTCGATGGACTAAGAAACGGGCCTAGTATGTATGCCTTGTAGGGTTCAAGACTTGCTACCTTGGACCTACATAGGATGTGCGCATTTATGTATGTGGTACAAGCCGGGGCCCTAATCATGTTATGATTATGTTTAAGTATGTATGTAATAAGTTTTCAAAGGACATGTTGCATATATTATTGCATGAATCATGTTTTTGAAAGTCATCTCGCATAACACTTTATGATTATGTTACGATATACCATGATGCTTACGATTATGTTATGTTATGTTAGGATGAACTTTATGATTATGTTATGATATGCTATGATCATGATTATGATATGCTAGGATGCCCTTTATGATTTTATCATGATATGTTATAATGCTTATGATTATGTTATGTTATGCTAGGATGAACTTTATGATCATGTTATGATACGCTATGATTATGATTATGTTATGCTAGGATGCATGTTATGATATACCATGATACCTTACGATTATGTTATGATATGATGTTTCTATACATGATATAATGAGTCGTCTTTATGCTTTATGCCTTGGAGATTTAGTTATGCTATACAGTTTTTGTGAGTAGGAAAGGATCTTACTGAGCCTTGTGTGCTCACAGCTTACTTTTCTTGTACCACAGATAAGGGCAAAGAATGGATGTACTAAGGGAGCAGCAGGAGGGGGCAAGGAGGACGTGTGTAGTAGTGACTCGGCTAAAGAGAAAAACCTGCTTCTAGTTAATAAGAATTATATTCATGTCGCTTATTTATAACTCCATGATATTTCATCATGCTCTTTGGTATTATGGTTTAAATTTATGTTAAGCATGTTATGTGACTCATATGATAGGTAGTTAGTGATGATGATTTGAAAAGTAAAGAAAAAGTTTTAAAGAAAAAAAAACGCATACTATAGATAAGACTTCCGCTGTTTTAAGAAGAAAAGATAAGTAACCCCCGTCAGCTTAAGCAGGAAGGGGCGGGGCGTTACATCCCTGTAGAGCTGCTTTCTTTTGACGTTGCTCCCCTTCATCGATGTTCATCTCTGATGAACTTACTTCATCATCTTCTTGGTGACTTGCCTTCAGTGCAAGTCCGACATAGCCTACGACTTCCGAATCTGATGACGATGTTTCGTCCCATGTCTCCATTAAATTCTTGTGCTTCTTTTGGGTCATTCTTTTATCCTTATCCTTGTCTTTCAATTTTGGGTGGTTGTATTTGACGTGTCTTTCTTCATTGTAGTGATAACATCTACTCTCCTTTTTCTTTTTTTGTCCTGCATTTGATTGAATTTATTAGTTTTAAAGAATTTTTTAAACTTCCATACCATAAATGTCATTTTTCGTCGAGAGATGTTTCAGACTCTAATTCATCCATTTTTGCCATTAAGGTAGTGTTGTGCTTTGACTCCTTTAGATCTGCATATCTTGACTCATGAATTTCAAAAGTAGAGAACAATTCTTCTAAATTGCTTACCTCTAAGTCTCTAGAGATGAAATATGTATCTACTAGGGTTGCCCATTCAGGAGTCCTAGGAAAAGTATTAAGTGAGTACCTTAGTCAATATCAATTGGTTACCTTTTATCTAAGATTAGTGAGTCCGGTGATGAGTTCTTTGATTCTCGAGTGGAGGTGTGCGATGGTTTCGCCTTCTTCTAATCGGAGGTTGCTAATATGGTTCTGGAGCAGGTCTCATCTAGCGAGTTTTGCCTCCGAGGTCCCTTCGTGTAGTTCTAGAAATTTATCCCAGAGCTCTTTGGCTAACTTGTAGGCTCCGATCTGATTGACTTTTTATGGTGGGAAAACGCTCAGTAGATGAAATTCTGCCTTGTTATTTGCCACAAAGTCAACTTGTTCTTTTCTCATCCATTGATTTTCTTATTTGTCATTCCCTTGCCGATCCTTTGGTGCTAAAAAAATCATACTTCATTATTATTAATTATTCAAAGTCAGTTTTGAAGAATACCTCTATCTTCCTTTTCCAAATCGTGAACTCCCCCTCGAACTTAGGTGGAAAGATGCTTAGTCCGGCCATCATCTTCAATGCTTTGGTTGACGGTTTGTAACGCCCGCCCTTCCTACTACATAGAAAGGACGGGGTTACTGGGAACATACATATATACATACATAAAATCATGGCAGTGGAAGAATTCTTTTTCTTTATTAAATCATAAAATCATATTAACAAGACATGACATGTGAACAATATATAATCATGTAATAATCATGTAACATATTAAACATGTGACATGCTAATCCTTTCAACATATCATGTGAACATACTAGCATTCATGCATATAACTTGGTTTAATATCTACTACTTGAACATAATACATGATATTTTAAACTAGAACATAAATCATGCTAACATGGAATAAGGAAAAACATAAGTGTATAAACCATCCAAACAGGTTCAAGTTAATATCAAGTAGCATAATAGGTTCACATGAGAAACTTAGACATATATAAGTCTTGAAATACAAATAGATCTATTCCACCATGCCACTGCCACACACATCTTTGCCTTTCCTGCTGCTCCCCTTAATTTAGCTATTCTTTACCCTTTTCTGCAGTACAAGGAAACATAAAACTATAAGCATATAGGCTTAGTAAGATCCTTTCCTAGTCACAAAAAACATAAATCATGAATTAAGCATAGAGTGTTGGTGCGGGAAGCATCCGACGATCGAACCTTAGTTTTGATAATGGCAAATGATTCAAAGTTAAGTTAGTGTGTGATCTAACATGTTTGAATGAGTGTTTCAGGAAAGTCCTAGCTGCGGTTAGGCAGGTGAAAAACCCTAAGGGGTGGTAACCTTAGGTCCTAGGGGGCGGTAACCCTAGGTGGAGGAAAACCCTAAGGGGCGGTAACCTTAGGTCCTAGGGGGTGGTAACCCTAGGTGGAGAAAAACCCTAGGGGGCGGTAACCCTAGGTCCTAGGGGCTGGTAACCCTAGGCGGGAAGTCCGAAGTCCAGTCGGTCTGGAGGACCGGACTGACATCAGGTAATCTCTCCTGAGGGGAGTAGGTGAGGACACGCTCCCCGTAGAGGGAACAGTAGGCGTCGGGTCGACCTAGGGTTTCCGGTTGGGAATCCGAAGTCAGACTCGGACAGTCCGAAGACTGTCAGTTATTCCTTACTGTATTTTATCAGATTCTAACACTGTCTTGCAGGGTATATTGCTCGGACTAACCTTTGTTTGCAGGTAAGGAACCTGCTAGAAAAAGGTAGTCCGGGCGCCCGGGATGGATCCGGGCGCCCGGAGGTCCGGGCGCCCGGAACAGGTCGGGGCGCCCGGGACCAACTTTTATCCCTTGCGCAACTTCGCAATGTGGAGCAACCTGGTTGGCTGGCCACATCACACTCCAGGCGCTCGGAATGGTCCCAGGCGCCCTGAACCTCATATAAAAGGAGAGTTGAGGAGTAGCTTCAAGAACAACATATTCTAAGCTTTCTTCTGTGAAGTGCTGCCAACGAGACAACCTTGAAGTGCTACTACTCGACGTCGACAACCCGAAGCTCAGACTCTTCGATCTTTTGTTGTCGGTATTAGTTTACTTATTGCATTAATTGTAATTCAAATTGTAATCTTTCCGATATTATAGTAGTTGCCCATCGAAAGCGGTCAAGGACCGCGGGCCTTCGAGTAGGAGTCGCCATAGGCTCCGAACGAAGTAAAACATCTGCGTCTGCTGTGTTTGCTTTTACTTTCCGCTGCGTAACTCTTTTACGATTTCCGAAAAATGTTAAAATAGCCACGAGCGCTATTCACCCCCCCCTCTAGCGCTTTCGATCCATCATAGAGTAGTGTCATGTTCATTTACCCAACATCTAGATTTAAAATAATGTCATACTTATTGGGCAAACCATAAACCTAGCATATAAGAGCATAAGCATAAGGTAGTAGCATGTTCATCTAGGCATCATAAAGATTTCTCAACGAACATCTTCTTAAGGCATAGACATCATATAGCATGAAAAACATCTCAAGAGAGCATCTACCTAAAGCATACGAAATCAAATAGCATGAAATATGTAGATGCAAGATGATCTTTTGAAAACATATATCATATAGTATGGAATGAGTAAATGCAAAATGATCTTTTGAAAACATATATCATATAAGTACTTAAACATAATCTCAACATGAGGGCCTGACATTGTACCACATACATGAATTTTTTTGCGCATCCTAAATAAATCCGAGGTAGCTAATCTTGAACTTATTAGGAACTAGGTCCGTTTTCTAGACCATCGACCTAGGGACAACTTAGGAGCCCATCCCGTACTAGGCCCGTTTTATTGACCATCGACCTAGGGACAACTTAGGAGCCCATCCTGTGGACCATGCTTAGGGTCCGGTACAAGCCATACAAAAGTAAAATAGCATACATGTTCCTTGTCATATCATAGCATATCATGTTTCTTGTCATATCGTGAAGAGTGCTCTTAATCCCAACTTATAGGGAAGCATCTCTTAGGCTTTTCATCATACATAAGCCTGGCATAAGTATAACATGATGGCATAAAGTGCACATAACATATAGCATATCATAGGGAGTCATAACATGATGGCATGAGTACACATAACATATAGCATATCATAGGGAACCATAACATAATGGCATAAGTGCACATAACATATAACATATCATAGGGAATCATAACATGATGGCATAAGTGCACATAACATATAGCATATCATAGGGAATCATAACATGATGGCATAAGGGAATCATAACATGATGACATAAGTGCACACAACATATAGCATATCATAGGGAATCATAACATGATGGCATAAGTGCACACAACATATAGCATATCATAAAAATCATTTTCATGCTTAGATGGGGTTTTGAACTTTCTACAAACCCTAAATCATGACTTGGCCGAAACATATAAGCATACTCATGGGTTTTCAAGCAACATAAAAATATGGAATCATTAACCTAATATCTCATGACACTTAGCATAACATGTGAGACATTTAGAAGCCCTAGGTAGCTCCTTAACCTAATTTCCTTGTCTTGGCCGAAACATATAAGCATGTTCATATCATTTTAAGCAATATAAGACATGAAAAACTTTAAACTAACATCCTATAGCGGGTTACACATCATAAGAAATTATAAGCAAGCATAGTTAAGTTTCTAAACTTCCTCTAATTCATTTATTCCTTCTTGGCCGAAACCTTAAAGGAGCATGATTCTAGTTTCTTTTAAACCATTTTAAGCATGAAACTTTTAAGCTAATACCATACCATACATGTCATAGCAAGTGAGTAAGCACAAATGAGTTTCCAACCCTAATGCTCAAGCCTTGGCCGAAACCTATAAGCATGTTTCTAGTTTTCTTTTAACAATTTAAAGCATGACACTTCATCACATAATAGTTACACATCATAGGGGGTCATAGGCAAGCATGGTTAAACACATTTGAATCTTATTTCATGTCTTGGCCGAACATGTAAGGCTTATTCCTAAGTTGTAAGCAACATTAGAACATGGAAAACACTTAAAGCTACTTGTACTGCAGGTGAGGGGAATACTTACATCCTTTCGCTTGGTTTACTAAGGAAAAGTACCCTTGCTTTGTGAAGTTTCCTAGGAAGAAGACCTCTTAACTTGAATTCGGCAATGGGAAGGAGAGAACTTAGGGTTTTGGTGGGAGGAAGGAAGGAGGAAGAAGAAGAGAGGAAAAAAATGAATTTTCCATTCTCTTTCTCCTATTTATTCTAAATGAAGGAAGAAGGCAAAACCATCTTTTCATTAGGAAGGAAGAAGAAAACTCAAACTTTTCCTTCTAAGTGAAGGGAGCATTCACCTCCCTTACCCTTAACTACCACTCTTTCCTTCTTAACAGCACACCCCTGCTGGGGTTACTGGTTATCAAATATCTCATAAGGCTTGTAACTTGTTAAAAGGTCCAAGGTTCAAACCTTGGTCATGCTTCTTTTTGGTTTTATTTCCTTTCATTTTTGAAAAATCCACATAAGGCCCATTTTAATCATGCATAAATTTATGTAGAATTTCTAGGAATCCTAGGGGTGTTACACAGTTAGTCCTTTCAAAGAAGTTGGTTGGGCTTTGATACCACTTGTTGGTCCCTTACGACCGGCAAAAGTAGGTAAATTGCCTTGCACATTCTAAAATAAACACCTTTGTCAATTTGATCGGGCTCAACACAATTACACACTTAATTAAACAGAATGAACAAAAAATAAGTACGAGACAAGCAACGATTTACTTGGTTGGCAATCAAAGAATTGCTACTCCAAGAAAAGTAAACTCAGTAGAAAAATCTCCTTCTTGAACAAAACGTCGGAGATGGAGAAGCCTCGTACACGAAAGTGACACTCAGAAATATAGAACTGAATAGAACTTGAAGTACAAAGTGTGTTGTGTTGAAAAGAGAAGACCAGAGTTCTATTTATAGCCCACTAGTCAAAACTGACCGTTGCTGATGTGGCACGGCCTGGGTGCCTAGGTGTAAATAAAACTTTATCCGTATCACAATGGCTACGGAATGGGTGAAAGATAATATTTTATTTGGTCCAGGCGCTTGCAATAGCTCCTGGCGCCCGGACCGCCTTCACCCAGGGGAGCCTTGCCAAGGCACCCCCGGTTGGACCAAACCGATCCGGGCACCCGGAGTAGATCCGGGCACTTGGACTCTGGGGGCTTGGAATAGCTATAGGCACTCGAACCACATTCAACTTCGTGTCGTCTTTCCATCCGGGTCTTCAGTTCTGACTCCGCCCACTTGGGTGATTTCGGCCATCCGGAATAAAGCTCACCCGAACCCATTTTCTGGCCTTCTCGAGCAACCTTCCGCTCCAGCTTCTCGTCTCTCAGAAACACCATGCGGTTCCTTCTCATCCATCGGCATACTCTTCCGTAGCGCCTCGTCCCTCAGACGCATTGAGCCCGTCGACTCTCTCCCGTACCGTCCTTCTCGTTAGTTGCATCTTTTGCACGACTTCTTGTGCTATTAAGTTCTTGCACACTTAGACACAAGGCGTAAAAAAATAATAGAACCTAACTTGACTTAGTTGATCATATCAAAACTACCATGGGGTACTTACAGATTATACCTAAGGTTAATAAAATTGCAAACTCTTCCACTTATATGTTTGAGTCTTCGTGTTTATGGCATGGTAGACTAGGATATGTTAACTATGATGTGTTGTATAGATTAATTAACATGCAAAGCATATCTACATTCCTCCTTAACCAAAAACACAAGTGTGAAATTTGTGTTGAAGTGAAAATAATAAAGTCATCCTTTTAACATATTGAAAAATGCAATAAACTACTGTGCCTAATTCACACCAATGTGTGAGACCTAAAAGGTACATCGACACGTGGTGGGAATAAATACTTCATCACTTTTGTAGATAATAACATAAAATACTGTTATGTGTATCTTCTCAAAAGTAAGGATGAAGTTATAGAGAAATTCAGTCTCTATAAGAATGAGGTTGAAAACCAATTTAATAAGAAGATTAAGGTAGTTTGAAGTGACCGAGGCAGTGAATATGTTTCACCGTTCGCTGAGTTATGTGCCGAACATGGAATCAGACATGAAACAGTATCTCCTTATACTCCTTAGCAAAATGGAGTTGCTGAGTAAAAGAGTTGAACTCTAAAGGAGATGATGGATGTGTAAGTATCCTATGTTGGTTTTGATATAGTCAACCATGTCAAGTTAGGTCCTATTGTGTTTGATACCTTGTGTCTAAGTGTGTAGAATCTTAGGAACATAAGAGTCGAGTAGAAGACATAGCTGACGAGAAGTATGGCACGGGAAACAAGTCGATGGACTCGGTGCATCCGAGGATGAGAAGCTATGGAAGAGTGCATCAGTGGATGAGAAGGATGAGCATAGTGTATCTGAGGGATGAGAAATCGGGGAGGAAGTTTGCTCAAAGAGAATGTCAGAATTGAGTTCAAGTGAGCTCAACTCTGAATGGCCAAAGCATCACCCAAGCAAGTAGAGAAGAGTTAATCAGTTTTGAAGGTTAACTGGGCGAGTTGTCTTGTGGAAGGTGCCTCTAACAAGGTTAGAGACGCCCTCGTGCCTCTTTGTGGAAGGTACCCCCCAACCTTGTTGGAAGCGCCCTCTCACCTCCAACCTTGTTGGAGGTACCCTCAAGCCTCCAATGGAGGTGCCTTGAGTTGCCGATTACTGTTAGATGATCGATGGAGTTCAGATAAAACTCTATTCTCATTGGAGATGCCTCCAACCAACAGTAACATATTCCAGGAGGATATAAATGCTCCCTGGAGCTAAAAAACTAACAACAACTTCTGTATTCAATTTCTAGTCTTTTTTTGGAGGCTATTCCACCTTCGACAAAGGAGTTATTCTAGTAGAACTTTTCAAATGCCTTGGATTAACAACCACATAGGTTGTAACAAAGTAATCTCTAGTGTCTCTTACTTATTTCTTTAAGTTGCTGTTTATATTATGTTTATTACTTATGCTTAATTAATTAATTTTCCTTGCTAAAGTTCCAAGCTAGAGAAATTCTCTAACTCTCCTTGTAGGCCACCCCCTCTAGCCAGCCTAACACGGATCAACAAGTGGTATCAGAGCCCAACTGCCTCAGAAGGACTAACTGCCAATTGAAGCAACGAGAAGATGTCCAAATCTAGCATCCACCCACCAGTGTTCAAGGGGGAGTTTGTGTTTTGGAAGTGACGAAGGGAGGTATTCTTTAAGATAGATTTCAATATTTTATTAATAATGAAATATGGTTTTGAAGAACCAAAGAACAAAAACGGAGACGAACTCGAAGAACACCTCTGGACAAAAAAGCAGTGTGACGAGTTTATGACAAACGGTAAAGTTCACCTTCTAAGCGTACTACCAGTTGATGAACTCGATAGAATCGGCACGTACACATCCACCAAAGCTCTCTGGGATAAGCTTCTGGAACTCCATGAAAAACTAAAAGAAGTTGAATCCAATTCTTCAATGGATACCGATTCGTCTTCAGAAGAGTTTGAGACTGAGGAGATTGCCAAACTAGCATTAATAACTGAATATCTAACTAGAGGCGAGGAAAGTGTTTCAGAAGAAAGCATCGATGAAAGGGGAGCATCGACCAATGATTTCAACACGGTAAGTGAGGTATGTCTCTTGCCTCCTGATCGGTTATACAATGCAATTAAAATTTTATCTAGGAGCCTATGCAAAAATAAATCAAAATATGTAAAATCAAAAAAAAGTTTATGAATGCTTGTTAAACCAATTTGATAAAATTAAGATTGAAAATGAAAGATTAAAAGAAGGAAAAGAAACATTAAAATCAAGAAAAAAATTCAAATTTTGTTTATGTTTCAAAGTTTAAAAATTATGGATTAAATTGGTACATTAGGAATTACATGGGTTAAATTATAAAAGTGGCTAAAATTCTATTCTAAGAAACTATTTGATAAATCTAGTAGATAATAACTTATTTTGAATTCCGAAATCATGTTTAGCTTGATTAAAATTAATTTTTATACAAGCTGTAATTTTATTTTTCTTTAATTTTAAATACCGTTTACAAAATTAATTAGTTTGTATACCTATTGTTAATGTTTTCTATTGAATTTTTTTCTTTGATAATGAAGTATATTTTCTGTTAGAATAATTTTTTTTTCAAAATTTTTTGACAAATATATAATTTATTATGAATTCTTGATAAAAAAGGAAATTTTAAATTATTTTAGAGATAAATTTTGAAAAACCTGATTTTTTAGCTAAGGAACGTTATATTTTGAACTTTGAGAAAAATCAGTAATATATTTTGAATTAGAAATCTATTTTTAAGAATTTAAATTAAAAATTTATTAATTTTGATTAAAATATTTATTCTCATCAAACTAAAAATATATTTTTCATAAAATCTTTTTTCCTAATCTGTCTTTTTCTATTTAACTATAAGAAAAAATTTTTAGTATTTTTTGAAACTTAAAACTAATTTTCCAATCACTTTTTTTTTTGATAAAACTGATATTTAATCCCCAAATTTGAATATTTGAAAAATAAATCTCTGAAAAATATTTTAACTTTTTCACTGATTTATTCAATCTTATTTTTTTTTAAAAAATCCACTAATTACTGTTGGTTTTTATTTGATTTGATCAAAGGGGGAGAAGGGATAAGTTAAGAGGGAGGTAAATGCATAATTTTTACAAAATTATGATTGCACTTATGTTACTTGTAATAAATTAAAATTTTTGAATTTTTTTATATATATTTATTCTCCCTAACTTAACTTGGGTTGATGCACATAAAAAAGAGAGAGATTGTAAGTACCCCGAGTTGGTTTTCATGTGATCAACCAAGTCAAGTTAGGTCCTATTATTTTTTATGCTTGTGTCTAAGTTTGCAAGAGCTTAGGAACACAATAAGTCAAGCGAAATATATAGCGAACGAGAATGATGGCATGAGAAGCGAGTCGACGAGCTCGGTGCATCTGAGGGATGAGAAGTTGTGGAAGATTATACAAGTGGACGAGAAGGACGCGCGCGGTGTATCCGAGTAACGATAAGCTAGGGAAGAAGCCTACTCGAGGAGAAGGTCAGAGTTGGATTCGTGTGAGCTCAACTTTGGATAGCTGGAGCATCACCCAAGAAAGCGAGGAAGAGTTAACCAGTTTTGAAGGTTAACTAGGCGAGTTACCTTGTGGAAGGCGCCTCCAACAAGGTTGGAGGCACCCTTGTGCCTCCATTAGAGGCTCCCTCATGCCTCCATTAGAGGCTCCCTCACTCCTCTAATGGAGGTGTCTTGAGTTGTTGACTACCGTGATGGTTGCTACACCTGAATTCCGTTCTGTTTCCCCTGTACAAAAATTTGTACAAGCACAGAACTTTACCTAGCTACCCATGTGCTCTACTGAAGTTAAACTTGGATTGCAAATGATGCTTAACATTATTAATCCAAGTTGCTCTTCAGAAGTTAAACTTGGCTTGGAAATGATACTTAACATTTTTTACTCCAAGTTTAACTGATGTGATCTTCCTATGTTAAACCATATTACAGAAGTTGATTAAATATCTATTTCAAAGATTGACTTCCAAGTTAAACATGGCGAGGCAGTAGGCCTTCTTGGTTATGGGATCATCCACCACTTCCTAGACAAAGTCTTTCAAAGAAATTGGATATTTAATTTCTTACAGTAACCCTAGGTTTAACTACAGAGACCTCAATAGAAGCACAAGATCGAAATGCAGAATCGATACACAAAATCGATAGAACAAAATCAAAATATAAAATCGCTAGCCTCTTGTATTGGTCTTTCAGAATCCATATAAAGAAAACTAACTAATTAATTCGAAGCGGAACCCATTAATTAGTTATACCTTTCTTTGTAGCTAATGACCTCTTGATCTTCTGTTGTATTCCTCTCCTCCTCTTGGGCGTTGTGTAGGCAACGAACGATCTACCAAGATGGAATCCACCTGAACCACTTCTTCTCCTTCAAGACTCTTGAGCCACCAAGGGATGCCAAAATAGGAAATTTCTTTCTTCTTCTTCTCCTCCAAGCAACCGACCACCAAGTGCTTCTCCTCTTCTTCTTCTTCCTCTCCAAGCAACCGACCACAAGGATTTTCCAATCCTTGATGTCGCCGGTCCTAAGGAAGCAAAAGAGGAGACAAGAAGAAAGGTGCTGTCGGCCTTAAAGGAAGAAAACAAAGGGAAGGAGTAAGGGCCGACCATAAGGAAGAGAGGAGAGGAGGCAAGGCTTAGGTTGTGTGTCTCATAAGGCACCCTCTCCTTCTCTTTTATAATCTTTGGTCATGGCAAAAAAGGAAAGTTTTAAATATAATTAAAACTTCCTTATTTATGGCCTCCCATTAAAAAAGAAAATTTTAACAACAATTAAAATCTCTCTTTTCTAAATTTCCTATTGTACATGGCAATAAAGGAAAGTTTTAAAATTAATCTCTCTCTTTTAAAACATGTAGACAACTACAAAAAGAAAAGATTAATTAAAACTTCTCTTTTTAAAATATGATTACAAAAAAGAAAAGTTTTATCAAAAATTAAAATATCTCTTTTAAACATTATAGATAACTACAATAAGGAAAGATTTTAACAAAATTAAAATCTCTCTTTAATCTTTTGTAGATAGTTATAAAAGGAAATATTTTAAAATTTTAAAACTCTCTTTTAAAACCATGAGAATGACTATAAAAGGAAATTTTAAAATTAAAATTTCTCTTTTAAATCCCTTCATGAATGACTACAAAAGGAAAGATTTTAACAAAAAAAATAAAATCTCCCTTTAGTTCTAATGGTGTGGCCGACCCCATGCTTGGACACAAAGCATGGCTTGGCCGGCCACCTCTTGGGCTCCAAGCTAATGCTTGGTCGGCCCCCTTTGCTCCAAGCAAGGATGCGTTCGGCCCATTACTTGGGTAAGAAGTGGACTTTGTGGATACAAGGCTTTATAGAGGCTACAACAGGGACCGAGAGGAGAAATTGGTTTTGGTCTCCTGATGAGCTTGAGCTTCCTATGTTCGCCCCGAACACCCAACTCAAGTTCATCAATAATAACTCATACCACTAAAGAGTTATTATTGAACTACCGCAGCAATCCCAAATTACATTATGGGCTCCTTCTTATCATGAGTACATTAGTCTCCCTGTGTTTAATATATCGAATCTCCACTAATTAAATGAGTTACTGACAACTCACTTAATTAATATCTAGCTCCGAGAGTAGTACCACTCAACTTCATTGTCATGCCAGACTAAGTCCACCTGCAGGGTTTACATGACAATCCTTATGAGCTCCTTAAGGGGACATCATCAACCTAGATTACTAGGACATAGTTTCTTTCTATAATCAACAACACACCATATAAATAATATAATTTCCCAACTTATCGGGCCTATTGATTTAACGAACTAAATCTCATCCATTGATAAATTAAAGAAATACATACTAAGTATATGTGCTTGTTATTATATCGGGATTAAGAGTACACACATCCATAATAACGGAGGTTTTGTTCTTTTATGTAGTCAGTATAAAAAGAAACTACCTCAAATGGTCCTGCTCAATACATACATAGTATACTAGTGTAATTTTATAGTCAAGATAAACTGATACCAAATTACACTACAACCACTCCAATGAGTTGTCTCATTCCATCTTGGTTGTGAGCTACTATTTATAATTTATAAGGAACTGATAACATGATCTTCTATGTGGCACCACACACCATGTTATCTACAATATAAATTAAATGGACAACTACATTTAACATAAATGCAGACATTTGACCAATGTGATTCTTATTTCAAAATAAATATTTACAAAAAGCTAGGCTTTTAGTATACATCCTAACATACCGTTGGATGATCGTTGGAGTTCAAATAAAACTCTATCCTCATTGGAGGTGCCCTAGACCTTCCTAGAGGCGCCTCCAACCAACAATAACATATTTCAGGAGGCTATAAAAAGCCCCTAAAGCTAGGAATCTAACAACAACTTCTATATTCAATTCCTAGTCTTTTTTTGAGGTTTCAAAGTGTGTAAGAGGCTACTCCACCTTCAACAAAGAAGTCATTCTAGTGGAGCTTTTCAAACGCCTTGGATTAACAACTTAAGTTGTAACCAAGTAATCTTTAGTGTCTCTTACTTATTTCTTTAAGTTGTTTTCATATTATATTTATTACTTGTGCTTAATTAATTAATTTTTCTTACTAAAGTTCCAAGCAAGAGAAATTCTCTAACTCTCCTTGTAGGCTATTCACCCCCTCTAGCTGGCCTAACATGGACCAACAAAATGCTCTTTTATTAAGTTTTAGACTGCCATAGTTCGTGTGGGGGAAGCTATATTAGCAGTTAATTACCTTTTAAATAAGGTGTCCTGAAATAAAATATATAAGAGCCCTTATGAGTTATGTAATGGAAGACAACCATCCTACAAATATTTACGAATGTGGAGGTATCTTGCCAATATTTTGGTGCCTAATCTGAAAAGGATTAAAATAGAACTAAAAACTATTAATTACATATTCATTGGATATGCACATAATAGTAGTGTGTACCGTTTCTTTGTGTATGAGTCACAAATATCGAATATACACAAGAACTCTATAATAGAATCAAGTAATGTCTCGATCTTCAAGCATGTGTTTCCGTATAAGACCCGAGAGGAAGGTAGCTCCTTTAAATGAGCATATGAAATATAAGAAGAAGAAGATGATAAACTAGTTGAGGTTAAGCTTAGACGAAGTAAAAGAGCTTGAGTGAAAAAATCCTATAAAATGGATTTTATTACTTTCATGTTGGAAAGTTAGCCCCACAGTTATTTAGAAGTAGTAAGCTCTTCTGATGGACCTCACTGGAAAGAAATAATTTCATCTGAAATATACTCTATCTTAAAAAATCACACCTAGGAACTTGTGGATCTTCCTTAGAGAAGCAAACTACTAGGTTGCAAGTTGATCTTCAAGAAGAAAATGAAATCAAATGACATGATTGACAAGTACAAGGCCATATTGGTAATCAAAGGATACGGACAACGAGAATACCTTGATTACTTTGATACGTATTCTTTGGTGTTGAAAATAACTTCCATTAGAGTATTATTCGTTATCACTGCTCTATGAAATCTAGAAATACATCAGATGAATATAAAAATAATCTTTCTAAATGGGAATTTAAAAGAGAAAATCTATATGGAGCAATCTGAAAGATTTTCTATGCTAGGGTAGAAAATAAGGTTTGTAGATTGGTGAAGTCATAGACACCAAATCAATGACATAAAAGATCTGGTAATGTCATGAAGGAATGCAGATTCAAGATCAATAAATGTGATAAATGTGTCTATATGAAAGTCACAAAGAATGACTATGTCATCTTGTATATATATATAGATGCTATATTTATCATTGAGAGTAATGATAAGATAATCAAATCCATTAAAGATATGTTGAACTCAAGATTTGACATGAAAGACATGAGCCTAGCTGATGTGATTATAGAAATTAAAATTCTTAGAACAACAGAAGGACTTATTTTTAGTCAGTCATATTATGTGAACAAGATTCTTGAGAAGTTCACCAAGGGTGATATTATATTGGCACAAACATCGATACATACTTGTCAACATCTATTGAAGAATCGAGGAGAAAGTATCTCTTAGATAGAGTACTCTCGAGTGATTAGAAGTCTGATATACTTGATGAGTTGTACACGATCAGACTTCACCTAAGCAGTAAGTAAACTGAGTAGATACACGCACTACAACAAAAATGTTAAAAGAAAACACCCCTACGACAATGGTTTTAAGAGAAAGTGTTGCGTATGTGCTCAAAGACAACCGTTTTTGCCAAAATCGTTGTCTTTGAACTCCCATTAAATATAAAAGACAATGGTTTTGGTAAAATTGTTGTCATTGAGCGATTTCTTTTTGAAATCAACAACACTTTTTACAACGGTTTTCTAAATCCGTTGTCTTTAAGCACTTTTTTAGCTGCTACAACAACAGTTTTGAAAAAACCGTTGTAATCAACTTTGGTCATTTTCCCCCTCGCTGTTTTGCTTTCCCTCGTTGTTTTCTTTTCGGCGCTATGTTTTCCCCTTCGCGTTTCCGAACCTAAGCCATTTTTCTTTCCCTCTCCTCATACAATCTCTTCACGTCTCCACTGGATCTTCCTCCACGACAGTGTGCTCCTCTCGTTTCCTAGTGAGCAGGTTTCTGAGTTCGACGAGACCCTTTGACCTTCCACTGCTGCTTCTTTCACTCGTGGAACCCTGTGCCATCCTGTGCCGTAGTGGCGTGGGAGTGGGATGGGATCGCAAGGAAAAGCAGCACCCTGTGTCGTCCTGTGTTTGCCTTCCCATTCTACTGCCTCCTTGCTTTCTCTCTTTCTTGCTTTTGGCTTTTTTAACTCCTTACTTTATGATGTTTATCTTCGAAATCTAAAGACTTAGTGGAGACTTAGTAGCTAAGACTTGTTGGAGATGGCAGCCCTCGGCCAGGTCCTCGCACTGAGGTTGGAGCCGCCCGATCTTTTTGCTTTTATGTCTTGCTTTTGTTGGTTATTGTGGACCTACATTATGGAGGTGATGGTTGAGTTGGTTCTTTTTGCTAGGCTTTTCGAATCGACCATTTTGTTTTGGTTTCCAATATGGTGATTTTATGAGAGAAAGCTGGGGTTTTTGTTTGATTTTACGGCGGTGTTGTGGTTCTTGCTGTGGATTTTAGGTCTAGAGGCTTGTTAGGCCAACAGAAAGAGTTGATGATTGTTTATCTTTGCATTGTTTCTTTCTCTTTGCAAGTAAGGTTTCAGTTTCCATTTGTTAGTCAAAGTTTTTCTTTTCTCTTTTGCAGTTTTAATATATTCTGGATTTTTTTTATAATACTTTTCCTCTTTTAGTAACAAGTAGCGTGGAGATCGATTAGGAGAGGAAGAATTAGGTTCCTTTTATTTTATTTTTTAAGTTATTACAAGTGGAAAAAAGTATTGTATATGCGAGTTGTTAACAATGCAAAGAACATTCCTCTGGTGACGAATGGTGTAGCTTTGTTGTTTTAAATTTTTTCCTCTTCAGTTGCTCTATTTATGCATTGACTATCTGTTTTGTGCATAGTTTTATTGGATTTTGACTGTCATTGATCCTTATGTGGAGATGGTTTATTTGTTTGATTCACTTAATCATCGCAATCGTTATGAGGACTGGAAATATGTAGTGGATATGTGAGTACATATTTGTTTTTTAATGAAGCATTTAATTTAATTTATTACTCATATGTCAACTCTTATTGTACAAAGGAGCTTGAAATTGTTCAATTCGAACAAGCAAAGGAAAGGGAAAAAGAAGCCTATGTGGGAAGTCATAAAGGTTTGTATATTATATATACACACATATGTTTACTTGTGATTAATTTAAAAATATTTAACTGTGCATTATTCGTTGATAATTTTTTGTTAACATAGGGTCCTCGACAACCTATTGCTAAACAATGTGGGTTTTATGTGATGAAATTTATGAGAGAAATTATTGAAGGAAATGCTACCGGCAATAAGGATTCACTTAACTGAATGGTAATATTTGACATTTTCTCAATTTTCTCAAATAATTTCTTTTATTTGACTTTGCTTCTTCATTATTGATTTTTTTTTTACTAATATAATATGAGTTTGTTAATAGTTCATGAAAACAATTTACTCCAACGAAGAAATTAACGAAGTGCGATCCGAATGGGCGAATTGCGTACTAGACAATATTCATTACTAGGTATAAATTACTAGACTTCAAAAGATGGTTGAGCACTTTGTGTTGGGTTTTTCGGGCCACGAAAACCGCTTTTTCGCGTCGTGGAAACCCCGAAACTCCCTAGCCAACGGATCCGTACGAAGAGTATAGAACAAAATTTTACATGTACGAGTTTACTAACTAGATCTACTCTTAGATATATATGTTTAGAAAATTACCCTTGATGCATGCCCTTTTCGAATCCCGCTCGTCCAAGGAAGTGTCGGATCTCAAAATTGTCAACGTAGACAATCCTCCAGAAGTATCCACACGAACAAGATGTGTTCTTTAACACACAAGGATGGAGAAGAGAACACCACAAGTGTGCTAGCACTTCTTGATGCTCTCGGATGGGATTGGAAGAAGAAGAAAGGAAAAGAAGAGAACACACTCCTCTAAAAAATCTCTATGTGACTTTCACTAACCTTTCTTCTTGGATTAGACTCACTCTCCTTTTTCTCCCTTGCTTGAAACCCACGACCAAGAGAAGAGAAGGAGCAAAAAGAGAGCTTGAGGAAGAAGATGATGTGAATGTGAGTGAATGAAAAATTCATTCTCATTCAAAACCAAAAAGGTAACCCCCATTCTCATTAAATGTGGCCATTAAAGAGAATAAATTTGTAACCCCCATGAGGTGGAACACTTTGATGATGTGGCACATCATCATTAGTCCTCCTAATGCCAAACCACTAATGATGTGGCAAATAGTCAAGTCAAACTTGACTCTTCCTCTTCCTCTCAAGTCAAGTCAAACTTGATTTAATCTCTCTCATGGTTGATCTAATCCAACCATTTAATTCAAGCCAATTTAATATAATGAATCTAATTCATTTAATTAAATTGATTCAATGAGTCATAATCTAAATTAGACTCATTGAACACATGAATCAACTTGAGTCCAACTCAATTAGCCCAATTAGGATTACTCTTAATCCAATTTGATTCATCACATGAATCTAATCCTCTTGGTTCATCATATGAACCTAATCTCCATCCACTTGTTCTTTGTGTGTGACCAAATAGATTCTTGTAACGTTGGCAATGCCCTTAAACCCATTTAGGACCATAAGTAATGAGCGGTATCTAGCAATACATCATTACTACCCAAGTTACAAGAATGTTGAGATCCAACATCACCTTGTGACTACTAATTGTGACTCCTCACAATATATGACAAGTGTCCTTCTAGCCTAGATATCTAGATTGATTAATATGAGGCATAGACCATGTCATCCTCTAATCAATCTAAATCCAGAACTCCAAGTAGACTCACTAAATCAAATGAGCTCAATATCTCATATTGACTCATTTGGGCATGGCCATACACTTCGTGGTCTCACTCTATCAAGAATACCGATGTCTCTCCCGTCATATAGGAGGGATAGATCTCATCTACATTACTCACATCCCTCCGCATAATTTGTTACATACCCAGTAGTCGCCTTTATAGTCCACCCAGTTACGGGTGACGTTTGACGAAACCAAAGTACATAACTCCTTATGTAGGGAACCATGGTGACTTCAGGTCTAAGGACTAGTAGTCATACTAATAGCCACATGAGAAAGTATATGACACTCATCTAACGATCCATGATACTTTCTCATGGCGGGTCATTCAGTATACATTCTCAAATACATACTCATGTGTCAACTTGATATCTCTATATCCATGACTTGTGAGATCAAGTCATCGAGTTGACCTACATGCTAGTCTTATTGCATTAACATTGTCCCTGAATGTTAATACTCGACTAGGAATGATTAAGAGTAGTGTTCCCTATATCATCTCACTATCGATTCAACCAATCGATTGATATAGATAAGAACCTTCTACTCAAGGACGTTATTATACTTAGTTTATTTGGCATCAATACAAGTAAGTATAATAACCAAAAACCAAATGCCTTTATTTATATAAAATATGATACAACAAGTCCAAAATACAATCATCAAATGATTGGCTCTAGGGCTCTGGCTAACAATCTCCCACTAGCACTAGTGCCAATTAGTGTAGGCTCTAAGCCCCAATGACCTAGTGTGACCATCATGCTTCCTCTGTGCCAAAGCCTTGGTCAAGGGATCTGCGATGTTAGCCTCTGTAGGTACTTTGCAAATCTTCACATCTCCTCTCTCGATGATCTCTCGAATGAGATGGAAGCGTCGTAGTATGTGTTTGGTCCGCTGGTGTGAGCGAGGTTCCTTCGCCTGTGCTATAGCTCTATTGTTGTCACAATAGAGCTCAATAGGGTCAGCAATGCTATGAACCACCCCAAGTTCAGTGATGAACTTGTGAATCCAAACTGCCTCCTTTGCTGCCTCTGATGCAGCAATATACTCGGCCTCTGTCGTAGAATCAGCTACTGTGTCCTGCTTCGAACTCTTCCAGCTCACAGCACCACCATTAATGCAAAACATGAACCCCGACTGCGATCTATAGTCATCCTGGTCGGTCTGGAAGCTAGCATCACTATAACCCTTTACAGCTAGCTCATCATTGCCTCCATATATCAAGAAATATTCTTTAGTCCTTCTTAAGTAATTAAGAATATTCTTGACCGCTATCCAGTAACTTTCACCTGGATCTGACTGGTATCTGCTCGTCATGCTCAAAGCATACGAGACATCAGGTCGAGTACATAGCATGGCGTACATGATCGATCCTATGGCTGAGGCATAAGGGATCTGATCCATGCGGTCTCTCTCCTCTCTAGAAGAGGGACATTGAGTCTTCGAAAGACTCATGCCATATGACATCGGTAGAAATCCCTTCTTGGAGTTCTGCATGGCAAACCGAAGGAGTACCTTGTCAATATATGTACTCTAACTTAGGCCAAGCAATCTCTTAGATCTATCTCTATAGATCTGAATCCCTAGAATGCGGGATGCTTCACCTAAGTCCTTCATTGAGAAACATGTCCCTAGCCAAGTCTTGACAGACTGTAGCAAAGGGATGTCTTTCCCAATGAGTAGTATGTAATCCACATACAATATGAGGAAGACAACTATGTCCCCTACAACCTTCTTGTAGACACAAGGTTCATCTTTATTCTTGATGAAACCAAACTGTTTGATTGCATCATCGAATCAAAGATTCCAACTCCGAGAAGCTTGCTTCAGCTTGCATACTCTGCTAGTATGCTTTGGATCTACAAAACCCTCAGGTTGTGTCATGTACACATCCTCGAGTAGGTTTCCATTCAGAAACGCGGTTTTGACATCCATCTGCCAGATCTCGTAATCGTGGTAAGCTACAATAGCAAGCATGATCCGAATGGACTTAAACATCGCTACTGGTGAAAATGTTTCATCATAGTCAATACCATGAATCTGCTTGAAACCTTTAGCTACCAAGCGACCCTTATAGATAAGTCCATCCATGTCAGTCTTTCTCTTAAAGACCCACTTACACCCTATGGGTTTTACCCCTTCAGGTGGATCAACCAAAGTCCATACTTGGTTGGTGTACATGGATTCCATTTCGGATCTCATGGCTTCTAGCCATTTCTCAGAATCTGGTCTCATTACAGCTTCCTGATAGGTGGTAGGCTCATCCTCTATGAGCACAACGTCATCATGGTCAGACAAGAGAAATGAGTATCTCTCAGGCTGACGACGTACCCTATTAGACCTGTGAAGAGGTATGTCTACTTGAACTGGTTGTTGTTCCTCAACTCTTTGTGGAACAACATCATCCACAACACTTTGTGGAACAACATCATCCACAACACTTTGTGGTTCCAGTTCAACTTCCATCGAGGCTTCAGTGCTAGGATCCGCATCTTGAACTTCTTCAAGATCGAATGTACTCCCACTAGTCTTTCTAGAAACAAAGTCCCTTTCTAGAAAGACTCCAGTCTTTGCCACAACTATCTTGTGCTGACTAGAAATATAGAAGTAATATCCCTTAGTTTCCTTGGGATATCCTATAAAGTAGCACTTGTCGGATTTGGGTCCTAATTTATCTGAGACTTGACGTCTGACGTAGGCCTCACATCCCCAAATCCTCATGAAAGACACTTGGGCATCTCTCCCAGTCCATATCTTATATGGTGTCTTTATCACGGCCTTGGATGGAACTCGGTTGAGTATAAAAACTGCCGTGTCTAGAGTATAGCCCCAAAGGAAAGTCGGAAGATCTGTGTGACTCATCATAGACCGTACCATATCTAATAAGGTACGATTCCTCCTTTCGGATACACCATTCCACTGTGGTGTTCCAGGAGGAGTGAGTTGGGATAGAATCCCACACTCAGCTAGATAGTCACGAAACTCATGGCTAAGGTATTCTCTACCTCGATCTGATCGAAGTATCTTAATACTCTTGCCAAGCTGGTTCTGTACTTCATTCTTGAATTCTTTGAACTTTTCAAAGGATTCAGACTTATGTTTCATCAATTACACATAACCATATCTACTGAAGTCATCAGTAAATGTGATGAAGTACCTATAACCGCCTCTAGTCGCGACATTGAAAAGGCCACATACATCACTATGTATAAGTCCTAACAAATCAGTCGCTCTTTCGCTGTGCCCACTAAAGGGTGTCTTGGTCATCTTGCCTAGTAGGCATGACTCGCACGTCTCATAAGATTCAAAATCAAATGAATCTAGCAAACCATCCTTATGGAGCTGGGATAAGCGCTTGTCATTTATATGACCTAAGCGACAGTGCCAGACATATGTTTGGTTCATGTCATTTGACTTGAACCTCTTGGTATTTATGTTATAGATATGGCTCTCAAGGTCTAGAATATAGAGTCCGTTCATCAGAGGTGCACTACAATAGAACATATCGTTTAAATAGACGGAACAACATTTGTTCTTTATTGTAAACGAAAATCCTTTCTTGTCCAAACAAGAAACTGAAATTATGTTCTTAGTCAAGGCAGGCACATAACAACAATCATCTAATTCTAGTACAAGCCTAGAGGGTAGAGATAGATAGTAAGTTCCTACAGCAATAGCAGCAACCCATGCTCCATTGCCTACTCGTAGGTCTACCTCACCCTTCGTCAATGCCCTAATATTTCTCAGCGCTTGTACATTAGTACAAATGTGAGAAGCACATCCGGTATCTAATACCCACGATGAAGAAATAGAGAGGTTGACTTCTATAACATGTATACCTGAAGTAGAAATCTTATTTCTCTTCTTCTTAAGATCTTCCAGGTATTCTTTGGAGTTCCTCTTCCAATGCCTTGCTTGTCCTTGATATAGGTGACAAAGATGTTCAACCATATCATAAGCACTCATCAACTCATGTTGCTTCTGAAGCTCAGAGTTCATGGTCGCGAGCATAAGACAGGACACATCTAATGCGTCATCTTGATGTTTTTTATAAGCATCTTTGTCAGCTCGCGTGGCAGTGGTAGGAGGTGCCTCCAGAATGAGCTACTCCAGAATGTACAGTTTATGTTCCTGAGTGAGAACTATTCTCAGATTCCTGTACCAGTCCAGGAAATTTGCTCCGTTGAGCTTGTCCTTCTTAAGGACAGAACGCAGAGAGAAGATGTTCGTATTTGACATCATGGCAATTCTACAACAGAAAAATGCAGAAAATAAATATCATATTCTTTTTAAATCATTTAATTAGGTCTTTAACTAAATGATGCTCCCACTGAATTCTATAATTCATGTGGGACAAGATCCACATCATACTAACCCTTGAGTTAGCTTTGGCTGATACGCCCAAGATTTAGTATGATCGGTAGGTAACGATTTACCAATTACATCTCTATGCAACTCTTGTTTATAGGATCATTTGTAACGCCCCGCCCCTCCTGCTAAAGGCGACGGGGGTTACTTGACGACACTTGCATACTTAACACAGCGGAAGTCTTACTTAGAGAATTTAAAAACCTTTTTCTTACTTAAAAGTCACAATAGACATAAAAGGTCCACATAGCATACTTATCATAAATTTTGGGTCTTAATACCAAACACATACTTAAAGTCATGGAATCATAAAGTAAAACATCAACATGACAAATTTCTTATTAAATGAAAGCAGGTCATTTCTTTTAGCCAGTCTACTACCGCACACATCCTTCAAGCCCTCCTGCTGCTCCCCTAGTACATCCATTTCTTGCCTTTATCTGTGGTACAAGAAAGTAAGCTATGAGCACTCATGGCTCAGTAAGTTCCTTTCCTACTCACAAAAACCGTCAAGCATATTAAAATCACAAGTCATAAAGCATAAAGACAAGTGTATCATGTTAAGAGCATATCATGGCATATCATAACATAACATAAAGTATCATGGCATAATCATAAAGTATAAGCATGGTAAATTTCTAGACATATATTATGCAACATATGCAACATGTCTTTTGAAAACTTATACAATACATACTTAAACATAATCTCAACATGATTAGGGCCCCGGCTTGTACCACATACATAAATGCGCGCGTCCTATGTAGGTCCAAGGTAGCAAGTCTTGAACCCTACAAGGCATACATACTAGGCCCGTTTCTTAGTCCATCGACCTAGGGGCACTTAGGAGCCCATCCCTAACGAGGCCCGTTTCTTAGTCCATCGACCCCGGGGCGCTTATGGAGCCCACCCTTGGTACAAGCCATACATAAAGTAAAGTAGCATGACTTAACTTACATATCATAGTTCTTATCATTTCATGCATATCATATTTCTTAACATATCATAAAACATGCATATTTGGACACACAGCACATGCATGAATCATAACATACATCATGAAATATCACTTATCTTAAAGCATGCATATTTGGGCACACAGCACATGCATGAATCATAGGCTTGCATAACAAACGTATCATTTTATCATGTCATAAGGTAAGCATGTTTGAGCACATAGTACATACATGGGTCATAAGCATACATGAAGGAACATAACACATATCCTATAAAGACATAATCATTCATGGAATTATTAAATATCATCTCTTCATAGCATGTGAGGTATATCTAGTCACTAAACCCATATGGCCGAAAGTCATGAAAGGCCTACATGATCTCTAGACAACATATAAACATAAAAATTCTCATGATATCTTCACATACTAACATAAGAAAGATCATAAGCATGTTAACCTAAATTTTAAAGCCCTCCTAGGTTTCCAATTATTTCATGGCTGAAACCTTTCATGAAGAGGAATCAAGTTCTAAGCAGCATGTAAACATGTAAACCCTATACTCATATCATATTATTTTTCATAGGGAACTACTTAAGCACATTTAGTTTGGGTTCTAAGTTCCCTAAGCTCCTAATCATATCATGGTCGAACCCTAGCTTATCTCATCCTAGGTTACAAGTAGCATAGAGGTGTTGAACCTTAAGCCAACATGTTATACATTTTCATGAGGAACAACATAAGCATGTTTGTTTCAAATTTCAAACTTCCTAGACCCCTTAACTCAAGGTGGCCGAACCTAACAATCATGGAATTAGGTTTTTAGTGGCATGAGAGCATGGGAACCACAACTACATTTCATAGCATATATCTTAAGGACATCATAAGCATGTATAAGTTGGGTTCTAATTTCTCTAAGCCTTTAAACTTGTAGTGGCCGAAACATGTAAATCATGGAACTAGATTTTTAGTAACATGAGAGCATGGGAACCACAACTACATTTCATAGCATATATCTCAAGTACATCATAAGCATGTATAAGTTGGATTCAAATTTCCCTAGACCCTTTAAACTTGTAGTGGCCGAAACTTAACAAGCATGAAACTAAGTTTCTAGTGGCACAAGAGCATGGAAACCCTACACAATTTTCATGGCTTCATAACAAGGAACAACATAAGTAAACTTAGTTAAAAACCTACACATACCAGCTTTAAAACCTAATGTGGCCGAAAGTTACATGTATTCAAAATTCTATATAACAAGCAACTATAAAACATCAACCTAGTTTCATATTATATTATCAAGAAGGTCATGAGCCTCTTAGCCTTGGTATCAACTTTCCTAGGCTTCAACTCTCATCATGACCGAACCCTCATAAGCATGAAATAAGATTCATAACTAACATACAATCATGGCATAACATTTTAGCTTCATGTCTTGTCTTAGGAAAAATCTTAGCATGCTTGGTATTAGGTTTAAAACTCTCCTAGGCCTTTACTCCTTACTTGGCCGAATATTCATGAGCATGTAAATGGAGTTTCAAACAATATACAAGTAAGAGAAAAGTTAACAACCTCATTATCATAGGGTACATAACTAAAAGAATAAGGAAACATGCCTAGTTTGAGTTTTGAACTTATCTAGTCTTCTTGTTCATGCTTGGCCGAAACATGTAAATCATAAAACTAATTTTCCATTAATTATTCTAGCATGGAAACCATAGATTAACTTCTTACATAAAATATATGTCACAAGAAAAATAGAAAGCATATCTAATCACAACTTTCTTAAACTCTTCTTCTTGTTTTTGACCGAATTTTCTTAAACAAAATCTTAAGTTTTCTAAGCGATCTATCTCCATGGAAAACCATACAAACCATTGTACCACAGGTGAGGGGAAGCTTACCTAATGTTCACTTGTTAATCCTTAAGAAATGGTACCCTTGGTGAAGAGGAAGTAGGGAGCTTCTTCTTCTAGCACTCCTTTCGATTTCTCTTGCTTGGAAAGGTACACCTTGAAGGCTCCTTCTTGTAGTTTAGTTTCTCTTAGGGAGAAACCTAAACTTGGCTTGTGGAGATGAGGGAGGAGGCTTAGAGTCTCAGCAAGGGTGAGGGAGAAGGGAAAAAAAATGAAAACCTTTAGTTCCTTCCCTTTTTATGCTAAGTAGGTGGAAGTTACCAAAATGAACTTTGCTTCCCTTCCTCCTTATCTCATGCATGTATTTTCTTAATGAGAATATGTCCTCATTCTTTTCCCTTAACTCCTCTCTTCACTATCCTCTTTAAACTCCATGAAAATAGAGAGGAAAAAGGGAGAAAGACAACTTGTCTTTTGCTTCTCTTTTTCTTAACCAAGAGGTAAACAAGAGGAAGAAAGCTCATTGGTTTTTCTCTTGTTCCCTTACTAAATTATATCTTTACTTTTAACTACAATTTCTATCATTTCCCTTTCACATATTATTCATTATCCTAGTGGTTAACATACACAATCTTATTTCTATCCTTGGTGGGAGGTTCAAGGTTCAAACCTTCACCTCTTCTTTTTATTTCTCTTATTTCTTTTTCTTTGATTCTTCTTCTTTTATGTTCTAAAGCAAATAACACCCATATGCTTATCTTATAATTTTGTGGGTGTTACATCATTATTGGCAGTTATATTAAAACTTGAGTTAGCTTTGGCTAATACGCCCAAGAATTAATATAAATGGGATCTATGTCCTATCTTTCCAACCGTTGGAAGAATGCCTATAGTTGTACTCGATCCTATTGAGTTAACTAGTTACTCAATCTAATTGAGTTGTACTCACCCATGCATTGATAGGCGGGACCAAGATTGTCCCTCCGTACCCTACCAAGATAATATGTGTTGCTCTACTTTGGCAGATTCAACAACGACATGTGATCGAGGTAGTAGTAGGTATCACGGCACGGTAGGCATTTTGAGTTGTCGTGATTTAGATCTAATCTAAATGTCGATGTTGTATCATATACTCGATATAGATCTAATCTAATCGATAGGGTGCATCTTGTACACGATGTAGATCTAATCTAATCGTAAGGGTGCATCTTGTGCACGATTTAGATCTAATCTAATCGTTAGACACTAATTAATTACTATTTTACTAGCATGCATCACATACACACATAAGCAATTAATTAAATAATTTTTTGATTATGTCATGGCCCTACTACGATCTTCTCAAGCCAATGAGAAGATCGAATGGTCAACCTAAGGTCAACAGCTTCTCAAGAGCCTTCCTTTTGACCACCTTGTGTTGCTCGCGCCTTCCTCGTAACTCCGTCTTGAGTGGACCTTCCACCGCTTCAAAATTTACATTACAATTTTGAAACTTGAGTTACATTCGAGTCTAAATCTAATTTACAACCAGAATATAAATAGGGAGGCACGACGCGCAGGTCGCGTATCAAATACAGCACACACAAACACATGACGACACGCAAGCCGTATTATAAATTACAACACAAATCCAATCATATTGGGTCTTTTTGGGCCATGACTATCACAAAAATAATATATAATTCTAAATTATATATTTTTCATAATTTTCTGTAATTTTTCATAATTTTTACAATTTTATGAGTAATTTTTTCCCGGCGGTCCTGATTAGCGATTTCGGGCGCAATCGCGGAGCAAATCCCCTTGCGGGGTTAGGGGCAGTACCCCTACCCGCGATCTAACCCTCGCGAGTTGCTCCTAAGCGATCCAAAAGCACCTTAGCCGCTGTCCCAAAAATGTTTTGGGTCGAAACATTGTCGTTACGAAAAAATCTTCTCGGTAGTCGAAGCCTACAAGTGTCTAAACACTTGTGCTTCGCTTCTACGAGAAAAATACCCTTTAAACTATAAAAATCATGAAATTACATAAATTCACAGAATGTTTATTTTTCATAAAAACGAAAATAAACTCGTACACGCCTTTGCACGTGCCTCTGATACCACTGTTGGGTTTTTCGGGTCACGAAAACCGCTTTTTCACGTCGCGAAAACCTCGAAACTCCCTAGCCAATGGATCCGTGCGAAGAGTATAGAACAAAATTTTACATGTACGAGTTTACTAACTAGATCTACTCTTAGATCTATATGTTTAGAAAATTACCCTTGATGCGTGCCCTTTTCGAATCCCGCTCGTCCAAGGAAGTGCCGGATCTCAAGATTGTCAACGTAGACAATCCTCTAGAAGTATCCACACGAACAAGATGTGTTCTCTAACACACAAGGATGGAGAAGAGAACACCACAAGTGTGCTAGCACTTCTTGATGCTCTCGGAGAGGATTGGAAGAAGAAGAAAGGAAAAGAAGAGAACACACTCCTCTAAAAAATCTCTATGTGACTTTCACTAACCTTTCTTCTTGGATTAGACTCACTCTCCTTTTTCTCCCTTGCTTGAAACCCACGACCAAGAGAAGAGAAGGAGCAAAAAGAGAGCTTGAGGAAGAAGATGATGTGAATGTGAGTGAATGAAAAATTCATTCTCATTCAAAACCAAAAAGGTAACCCCCATTCTCATTAAATGTGGCCATTAAAAAGAATAGATTTGTAACCCCCATGAGGTGGAACACTTTGATGATGTGGCACATCATCATTAGTCCTCCTAATGCTAAATCACTAATGATGTGGCAAATAGTCAAGTCAAACTTGACTCTTCCTCTTCCTCTCAAGTCAAGTCAAACTTGACTTAATCTCTCTCATGGTTGATCTAATCCAACCATTTAATTCAAGCCAATTTAATATAATGAATCTAATTCATTTAATTAAATTGATTCAATGAGTCATAATCTAAATTAGACTCATTGAACACATGAATCAACTTGAGTCCAACTCAATTAGCCCAATTAGGATTACTCTTAATCCAATTTGATTCATCACATGAATCTAATCCTCTTGGTTCATCATATGAACCTAATCTCCATCCACTTGTTCTTTGTGTGTGATCCAATAGGTTCTTGTAACGTTGGCAATGCCCCTAAACCCATTTAGGACCATAAGTAATGAGCGGTATCTAGCAATACATCATTACTACCCAAGTTACAAGAATGTTGAGATCCAACATCACCTTGTGACTACTAATTGTGACTCCTCACAATATATGACAAGTGTCCTTCTATCCTAGACATCTAGATTGATTAATGTGAGGCATAGACCGTGTCATCCTCTAATCAATCTAAATCCTGAACTCCAAGTAGACTCACTAAATCAAATGAACTCAATATGTCACGCCCCAGAGGAGTCCCTGTCCGAAGAAATTTCGACAGCATCTCCCCTGTACGGCGGACAATCTGAAACTTTCTACATACATAAATACCTCAGCCACAGGCGGCTGGAATAATAACAGTAAATAAAACCAATCACCACGCAGTTTATATAAGTATTCAGCCTCTGGCTGTCACAACCACGCAGTTAATAAAATAAACAACATAGTAATACTCTGACTCGAAATCAACCCTACTCAACTACACTCGTAAAGCCCAAATCCGATTTTTCTTACCTCTTCTGCCGTCCAGGCAGGCATGTAGTAGTATAAAATCGAAAACAAATTCATCAACGAGACAAACTATATAATATCTAAGTATTCAACATCCAAATCCAAATATAGTCAAGTGAGAATCAAAAACAATACAAACGATAGCAAATAGCTGGAGGTCTGCAGGGGACTAGCAACTGGAACTCCCTCCTGACAGCATCAACCTGAAAATAACAACAATGGAGGCGGGGTGAGTCCAACACTCAGTACAGTTGATATGCAAAGTAAAGAAATAACACCTAGCACTAATCATGCGTACAGTCTCCTGATGAATAAAGGTAAATACCAAACTGAAGTAAGCAGAAGAGAAACTGTACTAACCAGGACCCGGTAAAAGGACAAACAGTCCGAAAGGTATAGAAGACCTGTATGCATGTCAATCAAGGTATCCAAGCAATGTGCAGCATATAAGTGCAACAAACACAAACACAAACAATAAATGCATCATGCATATGATGCCAATGTCATGGTCACCCCTGACGCCAGTCAGCCAACTCACAACATAAGTGGGACCGAGTGGGTAGGGCTGTGACAACCGTGCACTCAGCAACACTACTCCTGATGAGTGATCGAGTGGACGGGATGCTGTCGGAGCACATACGTACTCCTACCCCAAATCATAAATGGGGGAGCGCAATGCTCTCATCTCCCGGTACGCTATGACGGGGAGGAATCTCTAACGTGCTACACGCTGCGTCACACTACCCCTGAGCGGATCAACGGAGCACCGGAAGAGTCAAACTGACGTGCTACCACGCTGTGTCACGCTACCCATGAGCGTCACAACGGAGCACCGAACAGTGATGAAACTGACAAAGTGCTCGACAATAAAGGAGCAATCAATCACTCAGCATGTAATCATGCGAATGGTGCATGTCACTAAACATGGTAATATACTAAACCAATCTCTGGATATATCATAATGTGCACCAAAGCGAATGAATCATATCAAGGTATCTGATCTTATAAGGTATCAAACCTAGGTCCTGACATGGTAAAATATGGTTATATCACTACCCATGAGCATGTGGAAATCAGGTACATATCCATACAAGATGTAAACAAACAATCAATCAACAGGTAGCATGTATTGGGCAGTGATTAACCGAAACAAGTAAGAAACACAATTAATGCATCTTGTTAATTTAATTACTAAGCATATCAAAGACAATAAGTCAAAAGTACCCGCCTCCGAAAATAGAAAGGTCCAAATCTGACTCCGAGATACTCGTCTCGCGTCAAAGTCCTGTATCTAATAAATAAATATTTTATTTAACTACACTCAAATGCATGACCAAATAAAAAAAATCCTTGAGGCTCAATTAGGGTAAAACCCTAATAAATCTAACCATCTAGTAATCCAATTTATCCATAATTCGATACATAAACCATACCTCAAGCTCAGCCAAAACGTGTACTGCCTGAAGGAAGTCCTTGGATTAATCCAAGGTACTGCTGGATCAAAGAGAAGTCCACAACACATAACCTTTCAACTCCACATGGCACAATACCTATACCTCACAGCCGTGTTTATTGCTCCACAACCCTCAGCTAGTTGCTCTTCCTCTCCACTGGTCAGAGGTGATGAACGATCTGGCAAAGATGGCAGATGATCCAGACTAGGGCACAACGTGACTGAACTAGATCCAATGGCTGGAACAGTGAGGTGCAGAGGTGTGGCAGCAGCAAAACTAGGGCACCGGCAGAAGAAAGCTTGCGGTCGCCAATCAGAATGATGGTCCAGCGCTAGTCCTACGGCACAACGAGGACAGCATCGACACTGCTCTGGCGTCGGCCCACAATAGCTGTCAGCCGTGCATGAGTGCCGGCGAGGAGAAAACATTGGCGTCGGGGAGAAGAGAAGAAACTTGGGGCTCGGCACAAAACCTCTCCTTGGCCGAGGGTGACTCCGAGGGAGGAAGAAGCTTGCCCGACTAACATTGGCCCTTTCCTTCCGACGATCGGGAGGCATAATCCGACGATCGGACAAAGTGGCCAAATCGGGGAAAAGAAAAGGCGACGCTCTGAACAGTTAGGGTTCGGTCTCAAACTGCGTCGACTGTCGTGATTCCCCGGTGGTCGGCGGCGACTTGTGCAATGAAGATCGGCGCGTCAGAGAAGAGGATCGGGCAGTGGCGAGGGAAGAAGGAAAGAGGAGAAGAGGATCGGCTCGGCACCGGCTATGGCTCGCGCTCGTCGGCGCTTGGGCAGGGACGGAGGAGAAGGGCGGCATCGGCGGAGATGCTAGGGCTGAGAGGAGAAATCGCCGAGCGAAGGGAAGGTTAGGGCACGCGAGAGGAATAAGAGAAAAGAAAAAGAATAAGAAAATAAAAAGGAAAAGGAAAATAAAATTTTCCTCATTAAAACAGGGTAGCCTAAACAGGCTTTTCCGGACCCCGTTTTCATCCCCGTTAACTCGTCCATACGAGCTCCGAAAAATTCCCGAAAAATTTCCAAAAATTCCTGAAAATTCCCTTATTAATATTCGCCTATTTTCGATATTTTACATTCTCCCCCACTAATAAAAATTTGGTCCCCAAATTTCGTTATCTACCATCAGCAAGTACTAACAACAGATATAGAGTATATATGCTGAACGGTAAATAAATCACATACCTCAAGTGAAAAGATAGGGATATCGAACTCGGATCGTATCCTCGAGCTCCCAAGTAGCCTCCTCATCCGAATGATGCTGCCATCCGACTTTAACCAGCCGGATAGTCTTGTTCCGCAATTGACGCTCTTTCCGGTCTATAATCCAGACCGGAATCACCTCATAAGTGACGTCAGGCTGAACGGGAACTGAGATATCTGTCAGCACATGTGTCGGGTCAAGTACGTATCTCCTCAGCATAGATACGTGGAATACATCGTGGACGCCGGCCAAAGACGGCGATAATGCCAACCGATAAGCTACCGCTCTAATCCTTTCCGAGATCCAGAAAAGTCCAATATATCGCGGAGCTAGCTTACCTTGAGGCCAATCTCTTCACCCCTTTCGTGGGTGAAACTCGTAGAAATACCTGGTCGCAAATGGAGAACTCTAAGGGTCTCCGACTCCGGTCAGCATAACACTTCTGGCAGTCTTATGCCTCTAACATCCTCTGTCTGATAATATGGACCACTTTGCCTCACGTTGAGCTCTATGAGGTCTCAACAACTGGGTCTCTCGGATTCTCGTCCTGATCGACGACTGAGCAATCATCGTAACAAGAATACCCTGCTCTGTCTGTCCCTGCTCCTCAATGTCTAACTCAGAGAAATCCTGAATCAAATCTGTGACCACAACTCGGTGGCAAGCTAAAGTCCCTCTGGACCTCTAGCTAAGCGCATCGGCAACCACATTAGCTTTCCCCGGGTGATAGCTAATGGTACAATCAAAAATCCTTCAGGAACTCCATCCATCTCCTCGGTCGAAGATTAAGTTCCTCCTGAGTGAACAGATATTTGAGACTCCGATGTCAGCGAGAATCTCAATGTAATATCATACAGGTACTGCCGCCAAATCTTCAGGGCAAAAATAATAACGGCCAACTCCAGATCATGAACTGAGTATTTTCTTCTCAGGCTCCCTCAACTATCGAGAAGCATATAAGAATACTCTACCGTGCTGCACCAGAACAACACCCATACCCTGTAGAGACGCGTCGGTGTAGAGGACAAATTCGTCCTCTTCCGTAGGTAAAAACCAAAAATCAAAGCCGACACTAGTCTCCGCTTCAGCTCCTAGAAGCTGGTCTTGCAATCCTCAGTCCAAGTAAACTTCACGCCTTTCATGGTCACGCGTGAAAATAGCATAGCTATGCGGAAGAAACCCTCGGCGAAAGGTCTGTAATATCCTGCGAGTCACAAAAGTGCGGATCTCCTACACTGATTTCGGCTGCTCCCAACGGTAACAACCTCTATCTCCTGTGGAACCACGGTACACTCCTACTGGTGACCGTGTGTCCCAAACATCATAACAAAAGACAATCCAAACCAGCACTACTGATAATCACATATAGATGTTCTCGTCGAATCATCTCTAGATCTATGCAAAGGTAGTGTACGTGACTCACCTCGGATCCGTAATAGATCACAACATCGTCCACAAAATAATGGACACCTATCCAAACATCCTCGACATACCAGGATCACCGAGTCCCTGAAAACATCTAAGGCACTGTAAGCCTATATGGCAAAAACCAATACACATAATGTTCGTATCACAGACATTCCTATTCATAAGATCTCCAATAATAAATCGAAAAAAATCTGATCATCAATAACATAAATCACCAAAGAATAAATCCTCCAAGGTGAGAGCAACGCTCTATCACAGGAAACACCACATATGTGGAAGCAACGCTCTACCACAAGAAATCCTCAATATGTGGGAGCAACACTCCACCACAAATAATCTGAAATATGTATCTGCAATAAATATAGGAGCAATGCTCCGCTACCAGCAATCCGTGATATGTGGGAGCAACGCTCCACCACAAAATAATACATAAGTACCCCAAGGCACCTAACTATCCAGCTAGAGGCTGTACAAGATCTCCCTACCACAATTCACTGTGGTTAGCCTAGGCTATAACAACCTAGTAACTAATCAAATCCATCATCAACTCTATCAGCATCCTAGTGGGTCATCCACTGATAGGAAAATTAATTGATGGGTTAATTCAACAAATAACATAATGCAGTCACTCCACATTCTGCATTCAGTATAAGTAGAATCATCATACTGCTACCAATGTATACACCTAGCACACATGCTCACACAACATATGTATGATCAACAAAATCCTCCAATTATTATACACCAAACATATTCACAACTCAGGTATATTCAGTATGATATCTCCAACAATGCATACCGAACCCGTGTGCAAAATCAACATAGGTAAAATCAACAATACACCTCAAACCACACTCACATGACATATTTTCACCTATGCCAAGAGTATATCCAACATATACTTCCAATAAAGCATACTAAACACAGGTGCACTCACAAATCAAACATAATCAAAAAGATACCTCAGATATCACACCAAACACATATGTACATATCACAACTCAGATTAAATCGACAAAATGCCTCCATCAAAACACCACCGATGTACTTATACTACATCTCGGATTTAATCAACAAGATATCTTCAATAATACCTCCAGATTCATACACCCAACTACATATCTATGATCCACAAGGAACCTTCAAACCATAACAGAACAGGAATACATATACTACTTGCAAATGGATAGTCTACCACAGGACTCCTACAACCCAAAACAATCATGATATACATGCAAAATCAGCATACCAGCTCAATCACAGAGACCAACCTTATGCTACAAACACTCATGGGTTACCGGTATATCTAAACAAAATTCATGCATATGTATCAAGCATGAATACATCAATCAAAGGCAACCCAAAAATAAAGCAGCCTAATCATCCAGTAACAACCCTGCTCTAGGTTCAAAGGAACTGGTATCGGACAAAAAAAATATACACACCGTGGTATAACATTGCCAGTCAATGTCATACACTACCAAGACTATATCCCATGGGAAAATTTTATCATCATAAATCCAAATGTACTCTCCCAGTTTACACTAGTAAGGATTGTATCTCATAAGTGTTAAGCAATTAGCTCTACACTTCCTTACACCAGCGGGGTCACATATCCCAACACACCCTCTAAGTTATCTAACCAAGTATATACAGTCCACGGTCAAAGTCTTCATGGAATAGGATACATCGATCCTTTATAAACTATCCAAGCTGAAAATGATTTCTGACTAAATCAGTCCTTCCCACGTCAGTACAAAACATGTACTCAAAGGTGCTCTAGATACATAACTAAGCACAAATAACCTAAAGATTCAAACCTCTAAAAATAGAGTATGACAATCCTCTACTGATCAACCAACAAAACTAAATCATTCATCTACTAACTAATCAAGAATACCTTAATCCTCCACAAGCAACTAAGGTATATCCAACCCAATAATATCATATGTATAAATGTGTACGACCCAAAAGAAAAAGTCAGAATTTAAGAACATCAAGACACTCTCATCTTCATCCTCAAAAACATCAGCCCACACTATATCAGATGAATAAATCTCTACTCCCCATGAGGGCAAGTTAGCATTCAAAATATCAATCATTATTTTTCCACATAGTCCCATATCAGAGGAAGCATATATCATTTTTTTTCCATCCTGTTAACTATCCATAACCAACCAGATTTATTAAAATCTCATAGGTACATTCAACCGTAAACTCTCCAGCACCCAATTTATAATTTGATTACCAACCATAATCATCAAACCTGTGAATATCATAAATGACACTCACTAAGTCACCATTAACGACAACCCAAATATAAATCATCAGAATAGTTATCCACTAATAGATCATCAAAACAATTATCTAATAATTGATCATCAGACAACCACATAACATTTACTTTTATAAATCATTAGAAATCAACATATCACAATATCTGATCTCACAATATCCCTCAACCTCAAACCATTCCCAACAATGATCAAACAAGATAACTCCCCAATGAACAATTTTCATCGTATCGGGTACCCTAATATCCAAAAGATATGAGTATAAAAACTCTATTTGCTAAGTCAACAGGAATATCTAGGTATCATCCACTACCTAGCTAACAATAGCAGAGGCTGGTATGTGCCTCCATCTCCTACTAGTAGTAGTAGAAGCTAAAATTACTGGTAGTATGATAAGAAAAATCACCAGAGACTATAATCCTTGATCTCTATTAAGATCAACCATGCTCAATGGCTAACCCATCACATGTAATATGTGCTACAACAATCAAACAGGTACTAAATAAAGAATGCTAATGCCTGTCATAAACTAAGAAATTAAACATCATACCTATATGCCGTCTGGAGATGTTCCGTCGCTGTCAGTCCCCAACTTGACCTCAAAATTTTCGATTGAGAACAACACCGGAAATCCATATAAATCCGAAACGGAAGTCCAAACACAATCGTAATGGAAAAATCCATGCAATCCAAAATAACTACCCAGTTTGCCTCGCAAACTTGGGCTAATCCAAAAATCCAGGATACCAAAAGCAGGTATCATAATCCACTCTGATACCATTAAATTGGTATCAGTCAAATCTAAAAAATCCGTAACACGAAAAATCAAACAAGTATCGCCAACCTCGGCGCTCTGATACCAAATAAATTTGTATCAGATAAATCTCGAAAATCTAACACACGGAAACTCACCAAGTATCGCCAAACTTTGGCGCTCTGATACCAATTAAATTGGTATCAGGTTATCCCAAATATCCCAAAATACGAAAACAAAGATCGTAAAACTTGGCTCTGATACCACTAAATTGTCACGCCCCAGAGGAGTCCCTGTCCGAAGAAATTTCGGCAACGGCGGACAATCTGAAACTTTCTACATACATAAATACCTCAGCCACAGGCGGCTGGAATAATAACAGTAAATAAAACCAATCACCACGCAGTTTATATAAGTATTCAGCCTCTGGCTGTCACAACCACGCAGTTAATAAAATAAACAACATAGTAATACTCTGACTCGAAATCAACCCTACTCAACTACACTCGTAAAGCCCAAATCCGATTTTTCTTACCTCTTCTGCCGTCCAGGCAGGCATGTAGTAGTATAAAATCGAAAACAAATTCATCAATGAGACAAACTATATAATATCTAAGTATTCAACATCCAAATCCAAATATAGTCAAGTGAGAATCAAAAACAATACAAATGATAGCAAATAGCTGGAGGTCTGCAGGGGACTAGCAACTGGAACTCCCTCCTGACAGCATCAACCTGAAAATAACAACAATAGAGGCGGGGTGAGTCCAACACTCAGCAGGTACAGTTGATATGCAAAGTAAAGAAATAACACATAGCACTAATCATGCGTACAGTCTCCTGATGAATAAAGGTAAATACCAAACTGAAGTAAGCAGAAGAGAAACTGTACTAACCAGGACCCGGTAAAAGGACAAACAGTCTGAAAGGTATAGAAGACCTGTATGCATGTCAATCAAGGTATCCAAGCAATGTGCAGCATATAAGTGCAACAAACACAAACACAAACAATAAATGCATCATGCATATGATGCCAATGTCATGGTCACCCCTGACGCCAGTCAGCCAACTCACAACATAAGTGGGACCGAGTGGGTAGGGCTGTGACAACCGTGCACTCAGCAACACTACTCCTGATGAGTGATCGAGTGGACGGGATGCTGTCGGAGCACATACGTACTCCTACCCCAAATCATAAATGGGGGAGCGCAATGCTCTCATCTCCCGGTACGCTATGACGGGGAGGAATCTCTAACGTGCTACACGCTGCGTCACACTACCCCTGAGCGGATCAACGGAGCACCGGAAGAGTCAAACTGACGTGCTACCACGCTGTGTCACGCTACCCATGAGCGTCACAACGGAGCACCGAACAGTGATGAAACTGGCAAAGTGCTCGACAATAAAGGAGCAATCAATCACTCAGCATGCAATCATGCGAATGGTGCATGTCACTAAATATGGTAATATACTAAACCAATCTCTGGATATATCATAATGTGCACCAAAGCGAATGAATCATATCAAGGTATCTGATCCTATAAGGTATCAAACCTAGGTCCTGACATGGTAAAATATAGTTATATCACTACCCATGAGCATGTGGAAATCAGGTACATATCCATACAAGATATAAACAAACAATTAATCAACAGGTAGCATGTATTGGGCAGTGATTAACCGAAACAAGTAAGAAACACAATTAATGCATCTTGTTAATTTAATTACTAAGCATATCAAAGACAATAAGTCAAAAGTACCCGCCTCCGAAAATAGAAAGGTCCAAATCTGACTCCGAGATACTCGTCTCACATCAAAGTCCTGTATCCAATAAATAAATATTTTATTTAACTACACTCAAATGCATGACCAAATAAAAAAAATCCTTGAGGCTCAATTAGGGTAAAACCCTAATAAATCTAACCATCTAGTAATCCAATTTATCCATAATTCGATACATAAACCATACCTCAAGCTCAGCCAAAACGTGTACTGCCTGAAGGAGGTCCTTGGATTAATCCAAGGTACTGCTGGATCAAAGAGAAGTCCACAACACATAACCTTTCAACTCCACATGGCACAATAACTATACCTCACAGCCGTGTTTATTGCTCCACAACCCTCAGCTAGTTGCTCTTCCTCTCCACTGGTCAGAGGTGATGAACGATCTAGCAAAGATGGCAGATGATCCAGACTAGGGCACAACGTGACTGAACTAGATCCAATGGCTGGAACAGTGAGGTGCAGAGGTGTGGCAGCAGCAAAACTAGGGCACCGGCAGAAGAAAGCTTGCGGTCGCCAATCAGAATGATGGTCCAGCGCTAGTCCTAGGGCACAACGAGGACAGCATCGACACTGCTCTGGCGTCGGCCCACAATAGCTGTCAACGGTGCATGAGTGCCGGCGAGGAGAAAACATTGGCGTCGGGGAGAAGAGAAGAAACTTGGGGCTCGACACAGAACCTCTCCTTGGCCGAGGGTGACTCTGAGGGAGGAAGAAGCTTGCCCGACTAACATTGGCCCTTTCCTTCCGACGATCGGGAGGCATAATCCGACGATCGGACAAAGTGGTGAAATCGGGGAAAAGAAAAGGCGACGCTCTGAACAGTTAGGGTTCGGTCTCAAACTGCGTCGACTGTCGTGATTCCCCGGTGGTCGGCGGCGACTTGTGCAACGAAGATCGGCGCGTCAGAGAAGAGGATCGGGCAGTGGCGAGGGAAGAAGGAAAGAGGAGAAGAGGATCGGCTCGGCACCGGCTGTGGCTCGCGCTCGCCGGCGCTTGGGCAGGGACGGAGGAGAAGGGCGGCATCGGCGGAGATGCTAGGGCTGAGAGGAGAAATCGCCGAGCGAAGGGAAGGTTAGGGCACGCGAGAGGAATAAGAGAAAAGAAAAAGAATAAGAAAATAAAAAGGAAAAGGAAAATAAAATTTTCCTCATTAAAACAGGGTAGCCTAAACAGGCTTTTCCGGGCCCCGTTTTCATCCCCGTTAACTCGTCCATACGAGCTCCGAAAAATTCCCGAAAAATTTCCAAAAATTCCTGAAAATTCCCTTATTAATATTCACCTATTTTTGGTATTTTACACAATATCTCATATTGACTCATTTGGGCATGGCCATGCACTTCGTGGTCTCACTCTATCAAGAATACCGATGTCTCTCCCATCATATAGGAGGGATAGATCCCAGCAACATCACTCACATCCCTCCGCATAATTTATTACATACCCAGTAGTCGCCTTTATAGTCCACCCAGTTACGGGTGACGTTTGACGAAACCAAAGTGCATAACTCCTTATGTAGGGAACCATGGTGACTTCAGGTCTAAGGACTAGTAGTCATACTAATAGCCACATGAGAAAGTATATGACACTCATATAACGATCCATGATACTTTCTCATGGCGGGTCATTCAGTATACATTCTCTAATGCATACCCATGTGTCAACTTGATATCTCTATATCCATGACTTGTGAGATCAAGTCATCGAGTTGACCTACATGCTAGTCTTATTGCATTAACATTGTCCCTGAATGTTAATACTCGACTAAGAATGATTAAGAGTAGTGTTCCCTATATCATTTCACTATCGATTCAACCAATCGATTGATATAGGTAAGAACCTTCTACTCAAGGACGTTATTATACTTAGTTTATTTGGCACCAATACAAGTAATTATAATAACCAAAAACTAAATGCCTTTATTTATATAGAATATGATACAACAAGTCTAAAATATAATCATCAAATGATTGGCTCTAGGGCTCAAGCTAACACTTTGTTTGTGACTCCATGACTTATTGATTTTGATTCCTTAGTGCCAATAATTTATTTGTTCACAGCTAGCTATCTCCTTTGTTCAATACTTCATTCTTGCATTTCTACCATGAGCAGAATTAGCTGACATTTCCCTTATTTATTGCCTCTCTTTGTTCTCATCTTTTGCTTTGATATGTTAATACCTAATATACATCCATGTGTTATCTTGCTGATTAAACATTTTGTGAATTTAGTTATAGGTAAAGGCGTGGTGTCCTTATAATTTTGTTTGGCAACCATGTGTTATCTATGGTCAGGACTTCTACTTCCTTTTCCTAAAAAATGGTTGCCAAACATGCGTCGAACAATGTTTCTTGGTATGTTTCTTTGTGGTCCAAAATTAATAATGGTTGGATTGTGTGAGTAGCTTATTTAGTTGTTTCCGAATTATGCAAGGGCTGACAATGTGGAAGTTATCTCTTTGTGAATTGTTAGATGATGACCTTTTGTATCTTATGAGTTGCTCTACAAATTTCTTGTTTGTTCTCTCCTTATGATTTTCATCTATATGCCATAACTCAATCTTGTTTTTCCTCCTATCTCACAGTCTCCATGTATACATCTTTAACGTTTTACCTAGCATTTTTCTACTGTCCAAGGAATATCTGATATCTATTGGGATGCCCTAAATTCTGTACCTATGTTTGTTTCATTTGGTAGTTTAATTTCCTTGTCTAATCCTATAATTTATTATTTTTTTTACAATTGCATTTAAATTTTTACTATGTTGAACTACATACTTTGTTGATGACTCCTTGAGCATAATACTACTGTGGCAGAAGTATATTAGAAATTCATTGTTGATGACAAATTTTTATTTCCTACTTCCATCTTGTTGGACCTTGCAAGTATCATCGCGAATGACAATTATGATGCTTCATCAAGCTCAACTATGTTAATCTATATGCATGTTAGTGATTGCTTGAGAATGAAATGAAGAGCTTGTAAAGGCATTTCGTGTATGATCCATAGTATATTGATATAGAAAACATCTATATACCGCAGTTTGATTTCTTAATAGTTCGCTCTATATACTGCATGTTAGTTTGGTCAAACGAGTGACAAGGAGGTATAATTCTCAAGGAAGAAAATATCATTCCTTCTTTTGTGCTGAGTATAATGGAATTTTGTCCTGCGTGAATGGATATTGCCGACTGTTTCTTGATACACACTAATTTGTATCATTTTGTTTGACTTGTGTAGCATGAAACAACACCTAATATCTGTTCTATCTTGTATTTCTTGTTTTCCAGAAATTCGTGTTGTCATATAGACTATAATCTGGAATTCTGGAATTTGATAAGTTTTGTTAAATTTTTCTCTTGTAGGTCGGGCAATTCGTGAGGCTTGAGTTTTTTTGATGCAAGAAGTGAGCTTTGTTATGATATAGCTTGCCTTGCTAATTTGTAAATTAAAAGTCATATGGAGAACAACAAATGGAAAACATGTGATTTAATGTATATGAAGAACAGTAATGGAAAACATGTGTATTTTGATGAGTAACAACGCATTTTGTATATTTTTGTATATGTGTGGCTACAAGATGAATTATATATGAATGTTTATTTTGGATTTAATGTAGTAAATATTTAGTTTTGTATTGGTGGTTTGCTTATATTAAAACAAGATTGGTTGTTTGGTATTAATGAACATTAAAGACAACAGTTAAAAATATTGTAAAAACTATATAAACCACAATGGATTTTTTTTTGTAAAAAGTGATAAAAGACAACGATTTGTAAAATATATTAAAATTATATACCACAATAGTTTATAACTGTTGTAAAAAAAAAAGTAAAATGAGTAAATATTATCTACCACAACGGTTTATTTCTGTTGTTGAAATTATCTACCATAACAGTTTTAAAACGTTGTCATATCCTTTGTAAACAAATTTTGAGCATATAAACAACAACGGATAAAAATCGTTGTCAAATGTATACAACGACAACGGATTCAAAACCATTGTCGTAGGGCAATACATTCTACAACGCCCTCAGTTACAATGATTTTTTGACCCTACGACAACGGATATTATCCGTTGTCGTCTACAGTTTTTGTTGTAGTGACGAGTAATTCTGATGTTGAGTACTGAAAAGAGATAATAAGAGTACTGAGGTACTTGAGGTATACTCGTGAATATGAATTATACTATATAAGATATCTTGCTGTGATCAAAGGATTCAACAATATGAATTGGATATCTGACTGAAAGACTAGAAGTCTACTAGTGATATGTATTCACTTTGGAAAGTATAGTCATTTCATAGAAATCTTATAAGCAAATCGTAATAACCAAATCCACGATGGAATCTGAGTTTGTAGCTCTTAACAAATGTGGTGAAGAGGCTAAATGACTATGACAATTCTTAGAAGATATTTCGAGATGGCCAAAACTTGTGCTAGCAATTTGCATATATTGTAATAGTCAATCAACAATTGTCTGAGCATAGAATCATTTGTATAATGGAAAGTCTAGACATATACATCATAGATATAATATCACCAGATAACTACTCTCAACAAGAGTTATCACTATTGATTATGTGAAATCAAAGAAAAACTTAGCATATCCATTAACCAAAGGGTTAAACAAAGAATTAATTATAAGTTCATCATGAGAGATGAGCTTGATGCCGATAAAAAATGTTGGTGCAAAAGAAACTCAACCTATGTCGATTAGAGATCCTAAGAATTAGGTTCAAAGGGACAACCTAATTGTATCGATAAAGTTGTTTACTATGGGGGAATTACCCAATTGATTAGTAAAGGATGGAAGAGTAGAGTAATATCACTACAACAAAAAAGCTAAAAGACAACGCTTTTTATACGTTGTCTATATGGCTAAAAAAGTGTTGTTAAAAGTAGTATTATTAAAAGTCTGTTCAAAGATAACACTTAAAAAGCATTGTCATTTTGTGCAAAATAATGCTTTTGCAATACTTAAAAAGCATAGTCTTTTTTTTACAAAGACAATACTTTTGTTTCATAAGCATTGTCTTTTTTTTACAAAGACAATACTTTTGTAACACTTAAAAAGCATTATATTTTTTGGTAAATACAACATTTTTTAATGAATAGAAAGCATTGTATTTTTAATTTTTTTTTAACAAAAGATACAAAATATATCCACAAACTTTACAAACAGTAAATATGAATATCTATAAATAGAAAAATATGAATACCACCATCTTTTTTTTAAATACTAGCAAAAAATACAATTTTATACAATTTAAATAAAAAATATGTATACATAATCCACAAATTAACTTTGTATCTATGTTAAATTTATACAAAAGGAAACCCTTAGATTATATGAAGGGAAATGAACTCACAAAAATATCTAATAACAAGATCATCATCCATTAAATTTTGCAAAACATTCTTCACTGACTAACTTATGAAACCTTTCTTTGGGTTCAACTTCTCAAGCTCTTTAACACTGCATCAAATCTTATAGTAATTTAAAAAAATCAAAGATAAGTTTAAACTGAATGACAAACATCTCAATCACATAATATTCTAGGATCTAGATTAATAATGCCTCTAGGATTTCTAGTTTTGAAAATGATTTCTCCACATACACGAGTGGCACAACTCTAGATCTAGAAGTCAAGTCACAAAATACATGTATGACCTTAACTGTAAAGAACCACTTTGTATAAAGACAGTAGCTAGTTTTGTGACTAATTTCTCATATAGTATCAAGACATACCTATATAAAGAAATTAGTCACAAAATGCATACGTGTGACTAATTTCTCATATAGTTTGTGACTAATTTCTCATATGAAACTCTAGTAGAAGTCAATACCTGTATAAAGATAGTGGAACTATAATGCACGTATGATTTCTAGTTTTGTGACAAATTTTTCCACGTACACAAACAGTGGCTACAAAGAACCATACATAGACAATGGCACAAAAAAGTGCACTATATGGAAGCATTGACAACAAAGTCAAACCTGTAAATTATCAGGTCCAATAATCTAGCAAACAATAACTCTGGATGGAAAAAAGAGCCCAATAAAGCTACAACTACAAAGATATAATACACAAGACAGTAAGCCAATAGAACCTTAAAATATTTACCTGATTCCAAACTGAATTGTTGAAAATTAAACATCATCTTCAAGAAGCTCACAGTAAAATTCAAGATCATTTTCCCATCCACCTAATGACTCAAGAACCCATTGTAATGCAAATTATTAGGAAAATCTTAGTTACAGGATTTGATTGATAGAGAGATCATTCATCATCTCTTCTTCATAGTAGAAGTTAACTTATACAAGTGTGACATACTAAATGAACTACAAAGTAATAAAGATGGTTTATAGGCTCAATGAGCAAGTTTCTATTAACTTGGACATAAGCATCTGGAGCCTCTAGTTGAGTTGACAATTGATGAATAAATTTTATTGGTCATGCCCTCCCATCAGAGCCAGAGACAAACATGCAATATGGGACAGCTAATCATCCACCAACCACCATACCTCGATTTTCATTCTCATTGTATGTCGAAGCAAAGGAAATGCTTCAACATACAACACCAATAGAAATGTAAACATATAGAATAATGGCCAACCCTCCAAAGAAGATTGATCTAAACAAATACAAGCCAGCCTAATTTGATACTTCCAAACCCACTACCCACCTCAAACTAACTAAGAACATATGAAAATTAACTAATAACACATGCGACCATCATTCCATATCTACTCATAAATATAATCTTGTATACATTCTGCCAACTCAAACCATACCTCATCAATTTCTTCCCGAGAGTATTCTACTTTTGTCAACTATGAACACACATATTATGTTAATGAAAAAAATAATTAACACTTACTTTGCAAATTTTAAATAGTTTACTTCAAATAATTTGAGATAATCAAGATAATATTACTATTGATCATAGTGAATTTTTCTCGATAGTTTCAACTTCTTCAATAATTTGTCTCATAAATCTCATCACATAATAACCACATTGTTTTGCATCTTATTGCTGAGGAGCCTATGATAATTAGAGATAAATTATTAATGATAAATATGTTGTGTCCAAAAGATATTCACATATCTCTATAATTGTATGATATTGTCTACTTTATGTCTATACCCTCATCGCTTTGCTCTTGGGCTCTACCCAAAAGGTCTCATGCCAATGGAGATATCATACATCCTTTTAAACCCATGATCATTTCCATATCTTTCCAATATGAGACTTTAATTAAATCTCTAACAATCCTCCTCTCAAATAAATTAAAGGACTACCATTGCCCCTCATAATTCAGGCTTCTCCATGAGCATTCGATTACCTTGACCTGTTCCGGGCCTTTCCCACAAGCATTCGATCATCTTGACCTACTTCAGGCCTCTCAGGAAGCATCTGATCACTCTGACCTGTTCTGGGCATCCCTTCGAGCATCCTGCCATCTTGACCTACTCCCGGCCTTCCCTGCGAGCATTCGGTCACCCTGATCTAGTTCAGGCATCCCCACAAGTATCCAATCACCTTGACTTGCTCTGGACCTCCCTACAAGCATCCGCATCTAGTCACTCTTGACCTGCTTCGGAAATCCCCGTGAGTATCTGGTCACCTGACTTGCTCGATACCTTCCCCGTAAATATCTAATCATCCTGACCTACTCTGGGCCTCCCTGTAAACATTCGCATCTAATCACTTTTGAACTACTTTGAGCCTCCCCACAAGCATCTGATCACCTTGACTTGCTTCATGCTCACCCTCAACTTCGTTCAAGGCCACCCCACATGGCATCTGATTTGGACCATGACTCTGATACCATGTGGGGTGGCCTTGAACAAATTTGAGGGTGGACACGAAGTAGGTTAGGGTGACCATATGTTCGTTGGAGGCCTAAAGTAGTTCAAAAGTGATCGGATGCGGATGCTTGAGGGGAGACCTAGGGTAGGTCAGGATGACCGGATGCTTATGGGTAAGGCCCGGAGAAGGTCAAGATGATCAGATGCTCGCGGGAAGGCTTGAAACATGTTAAGAGTGACCGGATGCAGATGCTTGCGGGGAGGCCTATAGTAGGTCAAGGTGACCAGATGCTCACGGGGAGACCTGAAGCACGTCAAGGTGACCGAATACTCACGGAGAAGGCTGGTAGAAGGCTAGGGTGATTGAATGTTCACAGGGATGACAAGAGCAGGTCAGAGTAATCGGATGCTTATGGAAAGATCCAAAGTAGGTCAAGATGACCGGATGCTTGTGGGGAGGCCTGGAATAGGTCAGGTGAATGGATACTCATGGAGAAGCCCAAAGCATGAGAGTATTGATGGTCCTTTATTTGAGGGGAGAATTATTGGGGATTCAATCAAAGTCCCACATTGGAAAGATATGGAAAAGATCATGAGTTTAAAAGGGCGCATGCTATCTCCATTGGTATAAGATCTTTTGGGTAGAGCCCAAGAGCAAAATCATGAGGACTTAAGCCTAAAGTGGACAATATCATACCATTGTGAAAATATATGAATATTCTTTAAACATAACAAAATATACATATTAAAATATATGTTAAAATTACATTTACCTTTACTACTTCCCACTTAACATTTTTTCTACCTTTCCTTCCCTTGTTTGAATTAAACAATCTTAAGACCCTTCATAAGTTAATAATATTTGATATATAAGTTTTTTTATTGAGTAAAATAAATGCTTAATAAAACAAAATATGAACTTACATTTTCACTGCATATTTCCATTCCTCATTGCGACTAAGAGAATCCAATAAATAAATAACATCCTTGTAAGGTTCAATAACAATGAGAATCTAACGGAAACTGCACAGACACATAATTAGTGCATATAATTCAATAAATTATAGAAACAAAGTAATTGAAAGTGATGTTTGAATTCTTGCTTACCTGATATTACATGGCACCAAAATTAGTTGATTTGTTGATGCACCACTCAATCTATCTGCTAAAATACTTGCCCTTTGGTTCAACCTTTCAAGGTTACCTATTTTATCGTGTGTAGTTTTTTCCATATATGAGATGTTGTGTGGATTTATAAATATGAATTTCTCTTTCTTGTTATCTTTCAGAGTCTTTTTATAAAGATGCATACCATTGCAAATATAATAAAATTAACATACTAAACAATAATGTGAAAAAAAACATAATGGTCACACATAATATTTCAATTATGGAAATGAAACATCATCTTTGTATAAAAAGTTGCTAAAATTGCTTAAATCAAATCACTTACCATATGTAGCCAACAACATAATTACCTGAAATTAGCTCTAAATGATACAAAGAAATGATGTCCTCAAGGTGAAGAAAAAGTTCATAATCATGATCAAACACATCATTATCTAAATGTATTGATATATATATCTTCCTCCATCTAGAGCACACTTACTATAACAATATAACATATGTAATGATCTTAGGACACTTGTTGACAAAGTATCTTTCCTTTTTAATTGTTCAAAGTTCTTCCTTCAAAGCTTCTAATAATTTCAAATGTAACCAAGTTAGATAGGTTGAATAATAAAATAAGCGACAATTTAATTTGAAATATAATATCACATATACCTCATCTTGTTTCACTATTAAGTGTTGTAGCCAAGCCATATGGGTTCCTATAGCATCACTAATTACTTCACATTCACTTGGAATTGGATATGGCAAAGGTACTGATTTGCCCACTGCTTCATCAATGGAGACTCGCATGTAATTCTTAGGAAATGGAACATCATGAAATATTTTATCAAGTTCATTGATACAAACAATCATACCATATGCAATAATATTTGTGCTAGATTCCAATGTCAATGCAACTGGTTTACCCTTAAATACAAATAGCACACAGAAGATGAGAGAATTTACATAAATAAAATTTCCTATGCATCTACGATAGGATATATCATGTATATTTATTATGTACAAGATCCAATGTATCATACTCTTTGAGTGTTATGAGCAGATACTAATCAGATCTATGAATGAATCATTGGATGGTACCAAGACAATCCCTAAGTACTTATGAATAACGAACGATATGTTTATGGTATTTGGAGATTATGATATGGTTATAAGTGGGTATATGGATACTAGCTTTCAGACAGACAAGGATGACTCCAAATCCTAGTCTAGATACATATTCACATTGAACAGAGGCGCAGTTAGTTGGAAGAGTTCCAAGCAAGACACCATAGTAGATTCTACTTATGAGGTGGAATATATTACAGCTTCAGAAGCAACAAAGAAAGTGGTTTAGATCAAGAAATTCATCACTGAACTAAGAGTGGTTCCGACCATTGTTGATGCATTACCATTCTACTGTGACAACACTAGAGCCATTGTGTAAGCAAAGGAACTCAGGTCTCACCAAAGATCCAAATATGTGCTTCACTGCTATCATCTAATCAGGGAGATCATAAGTAGAAAAGAAATACAACTTGAGAAAATTTTTACTGAAAGAAACCTAGTGGATCCTTTGTCAAAGGCTCTGTCACAAAGTAAGTTTGAGAGTCACATCTAGGATTATGGTTTAGGATATCGTGGTGATTGGCATTAGGCCAAGTGGGAGTATATTATATTTGAGAAGTGTCCTAAGACAATTGCCTTTTGATTTGAACTATGTATTTTGATAAATAAATATTCTCTATTTGAGTGCACATTGTTACAAACCTTAAGTGTATGATTTTGTTAACAGTAATAAAAAGATATCGAACCCACAGAGACTATTGATTAAGTACTAGTTAACTTCACACGGTGAATTTTCTAGACAAATGAAAGGTTTGTTGAGAAAGAGAGTAAGTAAGAGAAAGGTTAAGGAGAAGGAGTAAGGGATGATCTTAGTATGGGATGGATGATAGATTTCGGTTTCGTTATGATACTAGTTAATGTCCCTATGCATTGTTCATCTACCTAACTCCATGCTTATATTCATGTAGGGATTCTAGCTAAAGTCTGGCATAACCTTGTGCAGATCGAACCGAAGAGTCTACCCAAGTCTTAACTCTATTAAGTATAGAATCAACTCTAGAAAGGCTGGCTAAATGGTTACCCTCTATCACAGGCTCCCCCGGTCATACGCTCCTAGAGTTATCCGATTTACTTCCTAACGGTATATTAATATAATTAAGTAGAAAAGGTAATCTAGGAAGTCCGATTAAAGGGTTACCCTCTGTCATAGGCCCCCAGTCATATGTTCCTTTATTACACAAGTCGCTTCCTAACATTAATTTGGGATAACCCTCTAAACTCTAATTAGTTTTCCTTGTAGGGAATCGATCCCCATTTCGAGGAAATGTCGTAAATAGTAAGGGATATCTTCTGTCATAAGGTCCCATGATCTTACAATTTAAGGCTCTTTCTCTACATCAAAACCCTACATTTACATGAATTGACCTTACACACATTTCATCAAGCACATACAAGGCACAATACACATAGAATATGATATAAATATTTCATTGCAAGGGAAAATGTCTAAATACATAGTTCGTGCATCACAATCACATCACAACAACTTTCTACACCCTAGATCTAGAGATCTACTCTATAACAAGGTAATACAATCCAAAAGACAATGAAAATTGCAAACTACAACTCAAAACATAGAAATAGAAAGAGCAGAGTGCTTATCCTTGAAGCTCAGCGTCTTTGGAAGTGTTCCCTTTCTCCGAAGGTGGACGAATCGGTGGAGATCAGCGAGGATGAAGCTTAGGTCTCACCCAAGGGGGAGAACCCTTCCCCAAGATCCAAGATGAGTGAAAAAGGGGAGAAACCCCCTTTTATAGCTCTAGAAACGCCCCGTGCTCGGGCAGTGACACGGCCGTGTGAATCCACACAGCCATGTGCTATCTTGGCTATAGTCCAATCGCATGGCCGTGTAGTCCATAAGACCAAAGTCTTCTTTGTAAGGAACTATAGTACTAAACACACAGAAAACACAGCAAAAAAATAAGTTCCTTCTAGAAGATACATGCAAAGGAAAACCAAATACAGAGTTAAATGAAGGGAGTTTATACCGTTGGTGCATGCCCTTCGCAATCCCGGCAGCAACGTTTCTTTAGGATGTAGATCTCAGCGTGATCAGCACGTCCGTGCCTCTATGGTATCTACACGAACACGTTCTTCGTCCGTCTCACAAACTCACGACTTGGAGAAGAAATAACCTTTGTTGTGCTAGCAACTACACAAGGTTGTTTTTGGCCAAGAGAAGAAGAGGAAGAAGAGCAAAAACCATGAAGATCACCATCACCTAAAAGGTCACTTCATCTATATAAGGTGACTTCACAAAAGGGTTACTATATCAAATAGGTTACTTTACCAAAAGGTTACTTTACCAAAAAGGTAACTTGACATAAAAATTACTTTTACAAATGGTTTTTGTACTCATCCAATGAATACAAAAATATTTTTTTTTATCTTTTTATCTTCCTTTTGATTAATGATGTATTAATATATATTAATATTAATTAATCTCAATGGGTTGGATTTAGTATATTAAATTAACCATTAATCTTAGTTCTTGCAGGTTCTAGCCGTGCGGAGACCACACGGCCGTGTGGGGGGTGTGTTGAGGCCATGTGAATGTCACACGGCCGTGTGAAGGCTGTGTAGAATTTTCAACACTGTAGACCAAAAGTAAAATGGCCATAACTTTGTACTCAGTTAGAGTTTTAGGCTGTTCTTTATACCGATTTGTAGATAACTTCAAGATCTACAACTTTGATGAAGTCTTCAACCAGAGAAAACCCCATCTTGATGGTGTAAAAGATATTGCAATGAAATATAGTCATTCAGAGCCAAGGCAAGGGGTGCACAAGAGGTGTGTCAATTCGCACGGCCGTGCGACATAACCAGAGTAGAAGGAAGGCACGACCGTGTCAATTCACACGGCCATGCAGTGTAACCAGAGCAAAAGGAAGGCACGACCATGTCAATTCGCATGGCCATGCGGTGTAACCAGAGCAGAAGGAAGGTACGACCATGTCAATTTACACGACCGTGCGGTGCGGCCAGAGGCAAAAGAAGACACGACCGTGCAAATCTCGCACGGTCGTGCCACTCAACCCAAAGGGAGAAGGCAGTTGGCCATGCGGATCTCATACGGTCGTGGGGTCGTGCAGCGCCCGTGCCTTAGCTTATAAATGTTAGTTAGAGCCCTAGAGCCAATCATTTGATGATTTATGGACTCATTGTATCATATTCTTGTATATTAATAAAGGCATTTGTTTGGTTATTATACTTATTTGTATTAGTGCCAAATAGACTAAGTATAATAGCGTCCTTGAGTAGAAGGTTCATACCTATATCAATCGATTAGTTGAATCGATAGTGAGATGATATAGAGAACACTACTCTAAATCATTCCTAGTCGAGTATTAACATTCATGGACAATGTTAATGTAATAAGACTAGCATGTAGGTCAACTCGATGACTTGATCTCACAAGTCATGGATATAGAGATATCAAGCTGACACATGGGTATGCATTAGAGAATGTATACTGAATGACCCGCTATGAGAAAGTATCATGGATCGTTATATGAGTGTCATATACTTTCTCATGTGGCTATTAGTATGACTATTAGTCCTTAGACCTGAAGTCACCATGGATCCCTACATAAGGAGTTATGTACTTTGGTTTCGTCAAACGTCACCCGTAACAGGGTGGACTATAAAGGCGATTACTGGGTATGTAACAAATTATGCAGAGGGATGTGAGTGATGTAGATGGGATCTATCCCTCCCATATGACGGGAGCGACATCAATATTCTTGATAGAGTTAGACCACGAAGTGCATGACCATGCCCAAATGAGTCAACATTAGATGTTGAGCTCATTTGATCGAGTGAGTCTACTTGGAGTTCAAGATTTAGATTGATTAGAGGATGACACGGTCTATGCCTCATATTGATCAATCTAGATGTCTAGAATAGAAGGACAATGACATATTTTGTGAGGAGTCACAATTGGTAGTCACAAGGTGATGTCGGATCTCGACATTCTTGTAACTTGGGTAGTAATGATGTGTTGCTAGATACCGCTCATTACTTATGCTCCTAAATGGGTTTAGGGCATTGCCAACGTTACAAGAACCTATAGGGTCACACACTAAGGACAATTAGATGGAGATTTGGTTCATATGATGAACTAAGAGGATTATATTCATTTGATGAATCATATTGGATTAAGAGTAATCCAAATTGGGCTAATTGAGTTGGACTCAAGTTGATTCATGTATTCAATGAGTCTAATTTAGATTATGACTCATTAAATCAACTTAATTTAATGAATTAGATTCATTATATTAAGTTGGCTTGAATCATATGGTTGGATTAGATCAACCATGAGAGAGATTTGATCAAGTTTGACTTGATTTGAGAGGAAGAGAAAAAGTCATGTTTGACTTGACTTTTTGCCACATCACTAGTGAGTTGGCAAGATGTGGACCAATAGGATTGTTCCACATCATCAATGTGTGCCACCTCATGGAGGTTACAAGCCTCCATGGCATTTAATGTGGCCGGCCCACATTAAATGTGGAGGTTACACTTGTTGCCATGTCATTTAGTGAGGTGGCAAGATGTGGACCAATAGTGTTGATCCACATCATCCTAGAGTGCCACCTCATGGGGGTTACAACTCTTAATGGTCTCCACATTAATTGGAATTAATGTGAGGGTTACACCTCCTAGAGTGGCCGGCCACTTGACGGCTAAGGGGTTGTTTTTGAATTTCCTCTCATTGATTTCATTCACTCTTCTTCTCCCTTGGGTGCTCTCTCTTCTCCTTCTCCCATTCCTTGGCCGAACACTCAATTGGTGCTAGCACACCTTGTGTTTTGGTCATCTCCTTCTACTTGTGTCCGTGTGGATACATATAGAGGTTGTCTACTTTGACAACTAGAGATCCGGCGACATCTTGGACAAGCGGGAACGCGAAGGGCTTCGCTACAAGGGTAATGATCTTAACTTTAGTGTAGATCTAAAGTTTTTACAAACTCGTACAAGAAAAAGGTTTTTTGATAATTTTGTTTACAAATCTTTGCACGAGATCCATGGCTTTGGGTGACTCGGGATTTCCGCGACGCGAAAAAGCGGTTTTCGCGGCCCGAAGAACCCAACCGTGGTATCAGAGCCACGTGCAAAGACTTGTACGAGTTCGTTTGTATTTTTATGAAAAATATACCTTCTGTAATTTTCTGTAAAAATTGAGTTTTTAGATTTTTTATGAGTAATTTTTCCGGAGAAGCGAAGCACAAGTGTCTCGGCACTTGTAGGCTTCGGCTACCGGAAAGTTTTCTTTTAAACGGCTTCGTTTTGCCCCAAATCCGTTTGGGACAGCGGGGTCGGGTGCCATTAGATCGCAAAGGAGCAACTCACGATGGTTAGATCGTGGGTAGGGGCATTGCCCCTAACCCCGCAAGGGAATTTGCTCCGCGATTGCACCCGAAATCGCTAAAAACGAACCCGCCGGGAAGATTTTTCCGAAACGGCAATGTCTCGACCCAAATCGTTTTGGGACAGCGGGTTTAGGTGCTGTTGGATCGCAAAGGAACCCTCGCGATGGTTAGATCGCGGGTAGGGGCGCTGCCCCTGGGCCCCGCAAGGGGATCCGTTCCGCGATTGCGCCCGAAACCGCTAAACGGGACCGCCGGGAAATTTTACTCATAAAAATTGTAAAAATTATTTTTAAAATTACAGAAAAATTATGAAAAATATATAATTTTGAATTATATATTAATTTGTGATAGCCATGGCCCAAAATACCCAATAAGATTAGATTTGTGTTGTAATTCATAATACGGCATGCGTGTCGTCATATGATTGTGTGTGCTATATTTTTATTTTTTCCACGGCCTGCGCGTCGTGCCTTTCTCTTATTCTAGTTGTAAATTAGATTTAGACTCGAATGTAACTCGAGTTTCAAATTATAATGTACAAATTGGAGCGGTGGAGGGTCCACACGAGACGGAGTTCCGAGGCGGGCACGAGCAACACAAGGTGGTCAAAGGGAGGAGCTTGGAGAAGCTGTTGACCCTAGGTTGACCATTCGATCTTCTCATTGGCTTGAGAAGATCGTAGTAGGGCCATGACTAAATCACAAATAAATTAATTAATTAATTGTTATGTATCTGATGTATGTTTAATAATTAATTAATTAATTAGTGCCTTAACGATTAGATTAGATCTAAGTCGTGCACATGATGCACCCTTGCGATTAGATTAGATCTAAGTCGTGCACAAGATGCATCCTTCTCGATTAGATTAGATCTAGATCGAACCAACTCTAAATGCCTAACCGTGCCGTGATACCTATCACTACCTCGATCACATGTATTGTTGAATCTGCCAAAGCAGAGCAATACATATTATCTTGGTAGGGTATGGAGGGACAATCTTGGTCCCGCCTATCAACGCATGAGTGAATACAAACTCAATTAGATTGAGTATTCCTAGTTACTCGGTTGGATCGAGTCAACTATAAGCATTCTTCCAATAGTTGGAAAGGTAGGACAAAATCACGTTTATATTAACTCTCGGGTGTATTAGCCAAAGCTAACTCGAGTTTTAATATAAATATGGATCTTGATCCTATAAACAAGAGTTGCATAGAGATGTAATTGGTAATCGTTACCTACCGATCATACTAAGCCTTGGGCGTATTAGTCAAAGCTAACTCAAGGGTTAGTATGATGTGGATCTTGTCCCACAAGAATTATAGTATTCAGTGGGAGCATCATTTAGTTAAAGGCCTAATTAAATGATTTTAAAAGAATATGATATTTATTTCTGCAAATTTTCTGTTGTAGATAACCATGACGTCGAACACGAATTCCTTCTCCCTGCGATCTGTCCTTGAGAAGGACAAGCTCAACGGAGAGAATTTCCTGGACTGGTACAGGAACTTGAGAATAGTTGTCACCCAAGAACGTAAACTGTACATTCTGGAGCAGCCCATTCCGGAGGCTCCTCCTGCCACTGCCACACGAGCAGACCAAGATGCTTACAAGAAGCATCAAGATGACGCATTAGATGTGTCCTGTCTTATGCTCGCGACCATGAACTCTGAGCTTCAGAAGCAACATGAGTTGATGGGCGCTTACGATTTGGTTGAGCATCTTTGTCACCTATATCAAGGACAAGCAAGGCACTGGAAGAGGAACTCCAAAGAATACCTGGAAGATCTTAAGAAGAAGAGAAATAAGATTTCTACTTCAGGTATACATGTTATAGAAGTCAACCTCTCTATGTCTTCATCGTGGGTATTAGATACCGGATGTGCTTCGCACATTTGTACTAATGTACAAGCGCTGAGGAATAGCAGGGCATTGATGAAGGGTGAGATAGACCTATGAGTAGGCAATGGAGCACGAGTTGCTGCTATTGCTGTAGGAACTTATCATCTATCTCTTCCCTCTGGGCTTGTACTAGAATTAGATGATTGTTGTTATGTGCCTGCCTTGACTAAGAACATTATATCAGTTTCTTGTTTGGACAAGAAAGGATTCTCGTTTATAATAAAGAACAAATGTTGTTCTGTCTATTTAAACGATATGTTCTATTGTAGTGCACCTCTGATAAACGGACTCTATATTCTAGATCTAGAGAGCCCTATCTATAACGTTAGTACCAAGAGGTTCAAATCGAACGATATGAACCACACCTATCTCTGGCACTGTCGCTTAGGTCATATAAATGACAAGCGCTTATCCCTGCTCCATAAGGATGGTTTGCTGGACTCATTTGATTTTGAATCATATGAGATATGCGAGTCATGCCTACGAGGCAAGATGACCAAGACTCCTTTTAGTGGGCACAGCGAGAGAGCGACTGATTTGTTATGACTCATACATAGTGATGTATGTGGCCCTTTCAATGTCGCTGCTAGAGGCGGTTATAGGTACTTCATCACATTTACTGATGACTTCAGTAGATATGGTTATGTGTATTTGATGACACATAAATTTGAATCCTTTGAAAAGTTCAAAGAATTCAAGAATGAAGTACAGAACCAGCTTGGCAAGAGTATTAAGATACTTCGATCAGATCGAGGTGGTGAATACTTAAGCCATGAGTTTCGTGACTACTTAGCTGAGTGTGAGATTTTATCCCAACTCACTCCTCCTGGAACACCACAGTGGAATGGTGTGTCCGAAAGGAGGAATCGTACCTTATTAGATATGGTACAGTCTATGATGAGTCACACAGATCTTCCGACATATCTATGGGGATATGCTCTAGACACGGCAGCTTTCATTCTCAACCGAGTTCCATCCAAGGCCGTGATAAAGACACCATATAGGATATGGACTGGGAGAGATGCCCAGGTGTCTTTCATGAGGATTTGGGGTTGTGAGGCTTAAGTACGACGTCAAGTCTCAGACAAATTAGGACCCAAATCCGACAAGTGCTATTTCATCGGATATCCCAAGGAAACTAAGGGATATTACATCTACATTCCCAGTCAGCACAAGGTAGTTGTGGCAAAGACTGGGGTCTTTCTAGAAAGGGATTTTGTTTCTAGAAAGACTAGTGGGAGCACGTTCGATCTTGAAGAAGTTCAAGATGCGAACAATAGCACTGAAGCCTCGATGGAAATTGAACTGGAACCACAAAGTGTTGTGGATGATGTTGTTCCACAAAGAGTTGAGGAACAACAACCGGTTCGAGTAGACATACCCCTTCGCAGGTCTGATAGGGTACGTCGTCAGCCTGAGAGATATTCATTTCTCTTGTCTGACCATGATGACATTGTACTCATAGAGGATGAGCCTACCACCTATCTAGAAGCTGTGACGAGACCAGATTCTGAGAAATGGCTAGAGGCCATGAGATCCGAGATGGATTCCATGTACACCAACCAAGTATGGACTTTGGTTGATCCACCTGAAGGGGTAAAACCCATTGGGTGTAAGTGGGTCTTTAAGAGAAAGACTGACATGGATGGACTTATATATAAGGGTCGCTTGATAGCTAAAGGTTTCAAGCATATTCATGGTATTGACTATCATGAAACCTTTTCTCCAGTAGCGATGTTTAAATCCATTCGGATCACGCTTGCTATTGCAGCCTACCATGACTATGAGATATGGCAGATGGATGTCAAAACCGCGTTTCTGAATGGAAACCTGCTCGAGGATGTGTACATGACACAACCTGAGGGTTTTGTAGATCCACAGCATACTAGCAGAGTATGCAAGCTGCATAGGTCCATTTATGGACTAAAGCAAGCTTCTCGGAGCTGGAATCTTCGATTCGATGAAGCAATCAAACAGTTTGGTTTCATCAAGAATGAAGATGAACCTTGTGTCTACAAGAAGGTTGTAGAAAACATAGTTGTCTTCCTCATATTGTATGTGGATGATATACTACTCATTGGGAAGGACATCCCTATGCTTCAGTCTGTCAAGACCTGGCTAGGGAATTGCTTCTCAATGAAGGACTTAGGTGAGGCATCCCGCATTCTAGGGATACAGATCTATAGAGATAGATCTAAGAGATTGCTTGGCCTAAGTCAGAGTGCATACATTGACAAGGTACTCCTTCGGTTTGCCATGCAGAACTCCAAGAAGGGATTTCTGCCGATGTCACATGGCGTGAGTCTTTCGAAGACTCAAGGTCCTTCTTCTAGAGAGGAGAGAGACCGCATGGATCAGATCCCTTATGCCTCAGCCATAGGATCGATCATGTACGTCATGCTATGTACTCGACCTGACGTCTCGTATGCTTTGAGCATGACGAGCAGATCCAGGTGAAAGTCACTGGATAGCGGTCAAGAATATTCTTAAGTACTTAAGAAGGACTAAATAATATTTCTTGATATATGGAGGCAATGATGAGCTAACTGTAAAGGGTTACAGTGATGCCAGCTTCCAGACCGATCATGATGATTATCGATCGCAGTCAGGGTTCGTGTTTTGCTTAAATGGTGGTGCTGTGAGCTGGAAGAGTTCGAAGCAGGACACAATAGCTGATTCTACAACAGAGGCCGAGTATATTGCTGCATCAGAGGCAGCAAAGGAGGCAGTTTGGATCCGCAAGTTCATCACTGAACTTGGGGTGGTTCCTAGCATCGCTGACCCAGTTGAGCTCTATTGTGACAACAATGGAGCTATAGCACAGGCGAAGGAACCTCGCTCACACCAGCGGACCATGCACATACTACGGCGCTTCCATCTCATTCGAGAGATTATCGATAGAGGAGATGTGAAGATTTGCAGAGTACCTACAGAGGCTAACATCGCAGATCCCTTGACCAAGGCTTTGGCACAGAGAAAGCATGATGGTCACACTAGGTCATTAGGCCTTAGAGCCTATACTGATTGGCACTAGTGCTAGTGGGAGATTGTTAGTTAGAGCTCTAGAGCCAATCATTTGATGATTGTATGGACTCATTGTATCATATTCTTGTATATTAATAAAGGCATTTGTTTGGTTATTATACTTATTTGTATTAGTACCAAATAGACTAAGTATAATAGCGTCCTTGAGTAGAAGGTTCATACCTATATCAATCGATTAGTTGAATCGATAGTGAGATGATATAGGGAACACTACTCTAAATCATTCCTAGTCGAGTATTAACATTCAGGGACAATGTTAATGCAATAAGACTAGCATGTAGGTCAACTCGATGACTTGATCTCACAAGTCATGGATATAGAGATATCAAGCTGACACATGGGTATGCATTAGAGAATGTATACTGAATGACCCGCCATGAGAAAGTATCATGGATCGTTATATGAGTGTCATATACTTTCTCATGTGGCTATTAGTATGACTATTAGTCCTTAGACCTGAAGTCACCATGGATCCCTACATAAGGAGTTATGTACTTTGGTTTCGTCAAACGTCACCCGTAACAGGGTGGACTATAAAGGCGATTACCGGGTATGTAACAAATTATGCAGAGGGATGTGAGTGATGTAGATGGGATCTATCCCTCCCATATGACGGGAGCGACATCAATATTCTTGATAGAGTTAGACCACGAAGTGCATGACCATGCCCAAATGAGTCAACATTAGATGTTGAGCTCATTTGATCGAGTGAGTCTACTTGGAGTTCAAGATTTAGATTGATTAGAGGATGACACGGTCTATGCCTCATATTGATCAATCTAGATGTCTAGAATAGAAGGACAATGACATATTTTGTGAGGAGTCACAATTGGTAGTCACAAGGTGATGTCGGATCTCGACATTCTTATAACTTGGGTAGTAATGATGTGTTGCTAGATACCGCTCATTACTTATGCTCCTAAATGGGTTTAGGGCATTGCCAATGTTACAAGAACCTATAGGGTCACACACTAAGGACAATTAGATGGAGATTTGGTTCATATGATGAACTAAGAGGATTATATTCATTTGATGAATCATATTGGATTAAGAGTAATCCAAATTGGGCTAATTGAGTTGGACTCAAGTTGATTCATGTATTCAATGAGTCTAATTTAGATTATGACTCATTAAATCAACTTAATTTAATGAATTAGATTCATTATATTAAGTTGGCTTGAATCAGATGGTTGGATTAGATCAACCATGAGAGATATTTGATCAAGTTTGACTTGATTTGAGAGGAAGAGAAAAAGTCATGTTTGACTTGACTTTTTGCCACATCACTAGTGAGTTGGCAAGATGTGGACCAATAGGATTGTTCCACATCATCAATGTGTGCCACCTCATGGAGGTTACAAGCCTCCATAGCATTTAATGTGGCCGGCCCACATTAAATGTGGAGGTTACACTTGTTGCCATGTCATTTAGTGAGGTGGCAAGATGTGGACCAATAGTGTTGATCCACATCATCCTAGAGTGCCACCTCATGGGGGTTACAACTCTTAATGGTCTCCACATTAATTGGAATTAATGTGGGGGTTACACCTCCTAGAGTGGCCGGCCATTTGATGGCTAAGGGGTTGTTTTTGAATTTCCTCTCATTGATTTCATTCACTCTTCTTCTCCCTTGGGTGCTCTCTCTTCTCCTTCTCCCATTCCTTGGCCGAACACTCCATTGGTGCTAGCACACCTTGTGTTTTGGTCATCTCCTTCTACTTGTGTCCGTGTGGATACATATAGAGGTTGTCTACTTTGACAACTAGAGATCCGGCGACATCTTGGACAAGCGGGAACGCGAAGGGCTTCGCTACAAGGGTAATGATCTTAACTTTAGTGTAGATCTAAAGTTTTTACAAACTCGTACAAGAAAAAGGTTTTTCGATAATTTTGTTTACGAATCTTTGCACGAGATCCATGGCTTTGGGTGACTCGGGGTTTCCGCGATGCGAAAAAGTGGTTTTTGCGGCCCGAAGAACCCAACAGTGGTATCAGAGCCACTATACAATATGAGTAGACAACAGTCCTTCCCAATAAGTAGTATGTCATCCACATACAATATGAGGAAGACAACTATATCTCCTACAACCTTCTTGTAGACACAAGGCTCATCTTCGTTCTTGATGAAACCAAACTATTTGATTGCATCATCGAAACGAAGATTCCAGCTCCGGGAAGCTTGCTTTAGTCCATAAATGGACCTATGCAGCTTGCATACTCTGCTAGTATGCTGTGGATCTACAAAACCCTCAGGTTGTGTCATGTACACATCCTCGAGCAGGTTTCCATTCAGAAACGCGGTTTTGACATCCATCTGCCATATCTCATAGTCATGGTAGGCTGCAATAGCAAGCATGATCCGAATGGACTTAAACATCGCTACTGGAGAAAAGGTTTCATCATAGTCAATACCATGAATCTGCTTGAAACCTTTAGCTACCAAGCGACCCTTATAGATAAGTCCATCCATGTCAGTCTTTATCTTAAAGACCCACTTGCACCCAATGAGTTTTACCCCTTCAGGTGGATCAACCAAAGTCCATACTTGGTTGGTGTACATGGATTCCATTTCGGATCTCATGGCCTCTAGCCATTTCTCGGAATCTGGTCTCATCACAGCTTCCTGATAGGTGGTAGGCTCATCCTCTATGAGCATAACGTCATAATGGTCAGACAAGAGAAATGAGTATCTCTCAGGCTGATGACGTACCCTATCAGACCTGCGAAGAGGTATGTCTACTTGAACCGGTTGTTGTTCCTCAACTCCTTGTGGAACATCATCCACAACACTTTGTGGCTCCAGTTCAACTTCCATCGAGGCTTCAGTGCTAGTATTCGCATCTTGAACTTCTTCAAGATCGAACGTGCTCCCACTAGTCTTTCTAGAAACAAAGTCCCTTTCTAGAAAGACCCCAGTCTTTGCCACAACTACCTTGTGCTGACTGGGAATGTAGAAGTAATATCCCTTAGTTTCCTTGGGATATCCAATGAAAAAGCACTTGTCGGATTTGGGTCCTAATTTGTCTAAGACTTGACGTCGTACGTAAGCCTCACAACCCCAAATCCTCATGAAAGACACCTGGGCATCTCTCCCAGTCCATATCCTATATGGTGTCTTTATCACCGCCTTTGATGGAACTCGGTTGAGTATAAAAGCTGTCGTGTCTAGAGCATATCCCCATAGATATGTCGGAAGATCTGTGTGACTCATCATAGATCGTACCATATCTAATAAGGTACAATTCCTCCGTTCGGATACACCATTCCACTGTGGTGTTCCAGGAGGAGTGAGTTGGGATAGAATCCCACACTCAGCTAGATAGTCACGGAACTCATGGCTAAGGTATTTTCTACCTCGATCGGATCGAAGTATCTTAATACTCTTGCCAAGCTGGTTCTGTACTTCATTCTTGAATTCTTTGAACTTTTCAAAGGATTCGGACTTATGTGTCATTAAGTACACATTGTAACACCCCTAGAAAGCCTAGATAAAGTAAGGGCAATGAGAGTACGAATGTAATGAAAAGAATGTGTAGATAGTCTACGTTGAATGTTACAATGGGAAGGATTTAGATGATTAAAAACTTTATGAAAGAAAATAAAGTTGAGAATATAAAGTTCTATACATGATTTATAATGCAAGGAATTAATGTAAACAAAAGAGATATGAGATATTATATATGCATGTATGAAATATTTATGCATAATGCATATACATGAATTATTTTGTACAAAAATATGTTAGGAGAAGGATTTGATCCTTGGTTCTCTTGTGGATGCATGCATGTGTTAACCAAGTGTGATAGGAGTGAATATTGTAAAAGGAGAGATGGGAATTATAATTAAAGGAAAGAAAGGAGAGAAATTAAGAGAAAGAAAAGAGAGAAACTCAAGAAGCATTTCTCTAGCATATTCTTTCTCATTAAGAGGAGAAGTAAATGAGGAGGATGAATCAAGTCAAGTTTTCCTCCCCTCACTTTAGTATAAATAGGCATGGAGGGGGGAGGGCTTCATCCTCAACTCACTCTCCTCCTCTCCTCCATTTGTGCCGAGCACTCTCCCTCCCTCTTTCCTCTTGTTGCCGAGAGCAACAACTCTCCCCCTTCTTTCTTTCTTTTTGTTGCCGAGCAACACAAGAGGAAGAAGCCTCCTCTTCTTCCTCCTCCTCTCCACCAAAAGACCTAGCCACTTCTTCCTCCATTGGTGCCGAGCAAAGCAAGCAAGGAAGAAAGGTCCACAAGCAAGTTCTCAACTCTAAGAAACTTAAGCAAAGAAGGTAAGCTTCCCCTCACCTGCGGTACAAGGCTTTCATGTGATTTTCGGATTCTTTTTCTATGCCTTGAAAGAAAGTTTTCCCCTATGTTTGTATACATATATGATGCATGATCAGAGGTGTATGTAACCCTAGAATTTCAATCAAAATATTGTAAATAGGTTAGGAAAATTATTGTCTAACCAAACTAGTGCAAGTTTCCCTCTATGAAATGCTAAGGACCTTCCTATGGTTTTCTTGCTTGGAAGTTGATTGGAACCAAAAGAACCCCACTCTCATGTTTCGGCCAAGAAAGAATTTAGGGTTAGGAGGACCTTGAATTTAAAATAACTATGCTTATATGACATGATATAAAGTTCTTAAGAGTTGTATACTTGTATGTTGAAAGAAACTCATGAACCTTACTCTTAATATTTCGGCCATGGTAAGGTGATAGTTTAGAGAAGCTTAAACAAAATTCTAATATGCTCAATGACCTCTGTGATATTATGTTATGAAAGACGATTAATGCTCTCATGTTTAATTGGAATGTAGAAAATTAATTACATGATTTATGACATGTAAGATCACAAGAGTCCTAGCTTGTTTATGATCCAACCTTGTGTATGATGTTCTTAGTAAATCTTGCTATGAAATTTACTTAGGTTTCCCATGCTTTAGGCCACTTAAAGGAAGTTTATATTCTATGAATTTCGGCCAAGTAAGGTTTAAAGGACCTAGAGGCCTTGGAAATGAAACCTAAGGGGTTAAAAGTACTTCTTATGAAAACTTGATAATGTGTGAATGTGATACATGTTTGTATGACCTAAATGAATCATTATGTGTTCGGCCATGAAGGGATAGATGCCCTAGAAACCCTAGAACAAAAATTAAATATGTATATGCCATGTTGTATGAAAATGATATGATAATAAGTTGGAATGCATGATTGCTTTAGTTACGAAATGATATGCATAATGAAGTTATATTATGAAATATGCCATGATGTGTTATAGCATAGAAAATGCTATACATAATGAAAAGAAATGAAGTTATGTTATGATATGTGATAGCATAGAAAATGCTATACATAATGAAAAGAAGTGAAGTTATGTTATGATATGTGATAGCATAGAAAATGCTATACATAATGAAAAGAAATGAAAAAGAATAAATGCATGAAAGATTGTTAAGGACATGATATGATAGTTATGCATGATAAGTTATTTTTATGGTTTGTACCAAGGGTGGGCTCCGTAAACGCCCTGGGGTCGATGGAGTAAGACTCGGGCCTCGTCAGTAATGGGCCTTTGAGTGCCCTAGGTCGATGGAGTAAGACTCGGGCCTAGTATGTATGCATGGTAGGGCTCAAGACTTGCTACCTTGGACCTACGCATTATGTATGTGGTACAAACCGGGATCCCAAATGATGATGATATTAATTTCAAGTACTATTAAGTATAAGTTTTCAAATTCACGATGCATTGCCTACATTCATATGTGCTTGAATTATATGATGATATGATATAATGTCATGTGATATTATGATATGAATATGATGCCCTTGTATGTCTCATGCTTGTGATTTATTTGTTTTATGATATGATATTCATGCTTCTATGAAATGATATGTGAATAAGAAATATGCATGATATGTTTGAATAGAATGATATGTTATGTTATGATTAGTTGAGACGATGATATGTTGATCCATTCTTGATATACGATGATTCTCGGTTTTAGTGAGTAGGAAAGGAACTTACTGAGCCATGAGTGCTCATAGCTTACTTTCCTTGTACCGCAGATTTGGAACGACGGAGCAGCAGGAGGAGCAGATAGTGATGTGTGTGGTGGTGGCTCGGCAAGAACGATTCGGACAAATTAATATTTTTAGTTATATGATCAATATATGCACATTAGAACTAATCAGAATATGTGATATCATGCTTAATAAATTAAATTCTTTAAAGTTTTTATTCTTCCGCTGTTATAACTAAAGCATGTACGTAAGTAGTATAAGAACGTAGCGCCACCTTTGGTTGGGTAAGAAGGGTGGGCGTTACAGGTGGTATCCCAATTTTCCTTATTTCGAGTTCTAAATGTCCATAAAAATATTTGGAAATACTTTTAAAATATTCTAGAGATTTTTAGGAATTTTTAGAGTATTTTTATGTAATTTTTGGAGGTCGTTTAGTAGGGTTACAAAAAGAAAGAAGTTTTGATAAAAAAACGTTGAAGGTGAGATTCGAACCCACGACCTCGGGTCGGACTGACCCAAGCAAAACCGGCCCAACTAGCTGAGCTACGCTCGTTTTGTTAATCATATATGGAGCGATATATATTTAAGTAGTAGTTAGGAACAGTAAAATAAATTGGAAATAAAAGTGCACGGCTGAGGAATCGAAGCCGTGACCTGGGATTTGGTTAAAGCCGGGCTGACCAAGTGTGCTAGCGATCATTTCTTATTTAAAAAGGAGAAATATTCTATTTAAGAAGTAGTTAATGAATAGGAAATAAATAGGAAGGAAAAATGGTTGCAGCCAAGTTTCGAACCCATGCGCTAGGCCTTAAGCAGAACGCAGCCCACCAACAGACCAGCCGAACTTTTCTTAATAAAACCCGAATCAAGTTGTATTTAAGCAATAGTTAGTTAACAGAATATTAAAGTTATAAGAAGAGAACTTAGGTTTTCCCCGTGACAAAATCTTCTCCTCTTCTCACGCGACGGCATATTCTCCACTCGGGCGAAAACAGAGACGGTGGCCGGCAAGCGCTCTTCTCCGAGAGGTCATCACACCACTGTGCTCCTCTCGTCAAGAAGAGGCGCGAGCACAAGAAGAAGCCGAGTATTTCAAGCCTCCGAGCCCTAGATCTTCTTCCTCTCCTTCGGTTGTAAGTCCAAGCAAATCCCGGTGAGTTGCTTCTCACCTGCAGTAGGAGTTGTTTCGAGCTTTGATTCGTTTTCATGGCTTTCGGATTCTTGTTTCCTTTTGGATTTCGAAGCAAGTTTAAGGGGTTTTGTTTTTGATGCTTACTGCCATGAACCCTAAAGAAAGATTAGATAGATTGTTGATGTTCTAAGGCGGGTTCGAAGATGTTTTACCTGTGACTTCAGAGATGTTTGATGTGCCCTGTAGTGGAATTGCCGTGAACCTTGCGTGGATGCAACTCGATGTTGCTCGGCTTCTGTGAGTAGTTGTGGTTTTGTGTGGAGGCAATCTGATGCTATTTCTGTTACTACGAATAGATGTGGGTTCCTTGTTTTGCTCTTTAATTAAGCTGGGATGACAGTTGTCTTGGTTCTCCTTAAAGTTTCTAGAATTTATGAATAGATTCTTTAATGATCAGATTTTCAATTTGTTGATAAATCAATTTAGCCATCATGCCATCAAAATTAAGCAATTATAGAGCATACTTAAAAATAGCTCCCTGTTTGAGCTCAGTAATTGCTGTGTTTTGCCGCCTCACAGAAATTATAGTGAGTACATTGCAAGAAGGTATTAATTCGTATTTTGCTTCCTAGCAATTGTGTGGTTGATGCATCTAAAGGTATTAACCCATATTTTGCTTGAGGAATTGCAACACTAATGGATTGTGTCCAGTTATCCATTCATCATAACAATTATACCTTTTAGAGACTTATGGGTAGTTGTAAGTAAAGCAAGATTAAGTTTTAAAGGTTAAAGGTTAAGAATTAAAGGTTAGAGATTTATTTGGAAGTGCATGTTTGCTAGTTGAGAATTAAAGGTTAACTGTTATCCTTACTTCAATTGATATGAACGGTGCATGTTTGCAATTATGAAAGTGCTTTAGTTTAGTTTATGTAGCTTTGCATTGTTCCGGATTAATGTAGATGGTAAGGTTCAGATTGTTCTTGCTATAACATCATGTTTCGGTCAAATCAAAAGTGCATGTTTTCAACCATGTTAATGCTCAAAGTAAAAGATAGATTTTTATCAGGCATTGTAATGCAGATTTAGTTTAGTTCTTTAGCAAATGCAGATTTCATTTATGCTATTTGAATATGCATGAGCAGATTTTTATTGAGTTTATATGCAGAATTTTATTAGCATAATATGCAGATGAGCAATTCTATTTTGATAGTATGCAGATTTTAGATAAGCATAGTATGCAGATTTTTGTTAAGCTTTGCATGCAGATTTATGTTAAGCGTTGTATACAGATTTTCAGTACGTAGGGTGTGTTCTAGTGCACACCAAGTGCTTGATAAAATGCTTAGCTCAATATAATGCTACAGTAGGCATTTTAATAGCTTAGTTAATGCAGTAGAAGCATTTAAAATAACTTATTTAGTCTTGCTTCAGCTTATATGGGACTACGGTCCAATGGGTGGGCTCCCACAGTCGCCTCTAGGTTCAGATAACCTAGTTCTAGGTTCAGATAACCTAGTTCTAGGTTCAGATAACCTAGTTAAAGTAAGGTAAGAAAATTAGCTATGAAATCAGTATTTTATTTTCAGCAGTGACACTATACTGGATTAGATATCCATTGGGTTGGGCTCCCACAGTCGTCTCTAGGTTTAGATAACCTAGTAAACCCTACTAGACTCGGAACTTGCAATCCTGAGTTTAGTTAGGGATGCGCGCACAGCAAGTACAGTTGCCGGGCCCATCAGCAGCATGATTATTATTTTAATCTATTATGTAAATAGTTTTCAAAACTTCACAAATTAGTTATGTGAATACAAGTTAGACTCAGTTTAGCATTAATTAGTTTAGCTTAGATAGCAATTCAGTTTCTTATTGATACACATGATAGTTCTATGATTGACTTTATATGTTAGTTCTTCAGTTAGTTTCTTCGCTACTTATGAGCATGATTAGTTGTACATGTTTAGTATTTCAGTCAGTATGATTCCTTTATTGGTTTAGGAGCATGATTAGCTATACATGTTAGCTTTTCAGTTAGTTGATTTCTTTGCTATTTATGAGCATGAGTAGCTTTACATGTTAGCATTCAGTTTTAGCATGTTTTTATTTATATACATGCATATCGAGTTTTTGTGAGTAGGATAGCGCTCACTAAGCTTTTAGCTTATAGATACTATTTTCCTCCTACTGCAGATAAAGGAAAAGGAAAAGTATAAGAAGGAAGGCGACAAGGAGATGCTGTGACAGTGTGTGTGATGCCAGGACTATGGAGAGATCCAGAGTTCGCTAGCGAATTTTCAGGACCTACCTGTTTAGAGTTTTAGTTTATGTTATTATGAAGTTGAGATTGTAATTGAGTTATTCCGCACTTGTAGCTTGTTATGTCCTATCGTTGGAGTTCTATCTGTTTACTATTGCTAGAATAGTTTTTTTTAGTTGTTGGTCATTATTACTGCGTGGTTGATTAATATATAAATGTTCCAGCCGCCTGTGGCTGATGTATACATGTTATGTATCCCAGTTTGGGGTCACCGGTACAGGGGAGATGCTGCCGAAATTTTTCGGTAGGGTTTTCCATGTGATTTTTAAATCATACCGGTTAAGTAGAGTTAGCAGTTAAGTAACGGTCATCCTTAGAGTGTAGTAGTGGTAAGAAAGGTGGTCGTTACACACATAACCATATCTACTGAAGTCATCAGTAAATGTGATGAAGTACCTATAACCGCCTCTAGCAGCGACATTGAAAGGGCCACATACATCACTATGTATGAGTCCTAACAAATCAGTCGCTCTCTCGCTGTGCCCACTAAAGGGAGTCTTGGTCATCTTGCCTCGTAGGCATGACTCGCATACCTCATATGATTCAAAATCAAATGAGTCCAGCATACCATCCTTATGGAGCAGGGATAAGCGCTTGTCATTTATATGACCTAAGCGACAATGCCAGAGATAGGTGTGGTTCATATCGTTCGATTTGAACCTCTTGGTACTAACGTTATAGATAGGGCTCTCTAGATCTAGAATATAGAGTCCGTTTATCAGAGGTGCACTACAATAGAACATATCGTTTAAATAGACAGAACAACATTTGTTCTTTATTATAAACGAGAATCCTTTCTTGTCCAAACAAGAAACTGAAATTATGTTCTTAGTCAAGGCAGGCACATAACAACAATCATCTAATTCTAGTACAAGCCCAGAGGGAAGAGATAGATGATAAGTTCCTACAGCAATAGCAGCAACTCGTGCTCCATTGCCTACTCGTAGGTCTATCTCACCCTTCGTCAATGCCCTGCTATTTCTCAGCGCTTGTACATTAGTACAAATGTGCGAAGCACATCCGGTATCTAATACCCACGATGAAGAAATAGAGAGGTTGACTTCTATAACATGTATACCTGAAGTAGAAATCTTATTTCTCTTCTTCGTAAGATCTTCCAGGTATTCTTTGGAGTTCCTCTTCCAGTGCCTTGCTTGTCCTTGATATAGGTGACAAAGATGTTCAACCATATCGTAAGCGCTCATCAACTCATGTTGCTTCTGAAGCTCAGAGTTCATGGTTGCGAGCATAAGACAGGACACATCTAATGCGTCATCTTGATGCTTCTTGTAAGCATCCCGGTCAGCTCGCGTGGCAGTGGCAGGAGGAGCCTCCGGAATGGGCTGCTCCAGAACGTACAGTTTACGTTCCTGAGTGAGAACTATTCTCAGGTTCCTGTACCAGTCCAGGAAATTTGCTCCGTTGAGCTTGTCCTTCTTAAGGACAGAACGCAGGGAGAAAGAGTTCGTATTCGACGTCATGGTTATCTACAATAGAAAATTTACAGAAATAAATATCATATTCTTTTAAAATCATTTAATTAGGCCTTTAATTAAATGATGCTCCCACTGAATTCTATAATTCTTGTGGGACAAGATCCACATCATACTAACCCTTGAGTTAGCTTTGGCTAATACGCCCAAGGCTTAGTATGATCGGTAGGTAACGATTACCAATTACATCTCTATGCAACTCTTGTTTATAAAATCAATATCCGCATTTATATTAAAACTCGAGTTAGCTTTGCCTAATCCTGAGAGTTAATATAGATGTGATTTTGACCTATCATTCCAACTATTGGAAGAATGCCTATAGTTGACTCGATCCAACCGAGTAACTAGGAATACTCAATCTAATTGAGTTTGTATTCACCCATGCGTTGATAGGCGGGACCAAGATTGTCCCTCCGTACCCTACCAAGATAATATGTATTGCTCTGCTTTGGCAGATTCAACAATACATGTGATCGAGGTAGTGATAGGTATCACGACACGGTTAGGCATTTAGAGTTGGTTCGATAAGATCTAATCTAATCGAAAAGGATGCATCTTGTGCACGACTTAGATCTAATCTAATCGCAAGGGTGCATCATGTGCACGACTTAGATCTAATCTAATCGTAAGGCACTAATTAATTAATTACTTATTAAACATGCATCATATACATAAGCAATTAACTAATTAATATATTTGTGATTTAGTCATGGCCCTACTACGATCTTCTCAAGCCAATGAGAAGATCGAATGGTCAACCTAGGGTCAACAACTTCTCCAAGCTCCTCCCTTTGACCACCTTGTGTTGCTCGTGCCCGCCTCGGAACTCCGTCTCGTGTGGACCCTCCACCGCTCCAATTTGTACATTACAATTTGAAACTCGAGTTACATTCGAGTCTAAATCTAATTTACAACAAGAATATAAGAGAAAGGCACGACGCGCAGGTCGCGGAAAAATAAAACATACAACACGCGCAAACACATAACGGCACGCAGGTCGTATTATGAATTACAACACAATCCAATCATATTGGGTTTTTGGGCCATGACTATCACAAAATTAATATATAATTCAAAATTATATATTTTCATAATTTTCTATAATTTTAAAAATAATTTTTACAATTTTTACGAGTAAAATTTTCCGGCGGTTCCGTTTAGCGGTTTCGGGCGCAATCGCGGAACGGATCCCCTTGCGGGCCAGGGGCAGCGCCCCTACCCGCGATCTAACCATCGCGAGGTTTCCTTTGCGATCCAACAGCGCCCAAACTTGCTGTCCCAAAACGATTTGGGTCGAGACATTGCCGTTTCGGAAAAATCTTCCCGACAGGTTCGTTTTTAGCGATTTCGGGTGCAATCGCGGAGCAAATCCCCTTGCGGGGTTAGGGGTAGTACCCCTACCCACGATCTAACCATCGTGAGTTACTCCTTTGCGATCTAATGGCACCCAAGCCCGCTGTCCCAAACGGATTTGGGGCAAAACGAAGCCGTTTTGGAAAAACCTTTCCGGTAGCCGAAGCCTACAAGTGCCGAGACACTTGTGCTTCGCTTCTACGGAAAAATTACCCATAAAAACTATAAAATCATAATTTTACAGAAAATTACAGAAACTTTAGTTTTCATAAAACCAAAAATTAAACTCGTACAAGCCTTGCACGTGGCTCTGATACCACTGTTGGATTTTTCAGGCCGCGAAAACCGCTTTTCGCGTCGCGGAAACCCCGAATCACCCAAAGCCGTAGATCCGTGCAAGGAAAATTTCCGAAAAACACGAGTACGAGTTTTAATACTTTGATCTACAGTAGATCTACAAAGAAAATATTTTACCTTCGATGCGTGCCCTCGCAAAATCCCGCTTGTCCAAGGTACGTGTCGGATCTCCAAAGTATCAAGATAGATACTTCTCTAGTGATATCCACACGAACAAGGAGTACTCTCTAGCACTCAAGGATGGAGAAGAAAGACCCCAAGTGTGCTAGCACTCTCTCTAGGACTCTCGGATGGGAATGGAAGAAGAAAGGAAAGCAAAGAAGAGAATACAATACACTCCTCTAAAAATATTACCTTTCTTCTTGGACTTCTTGGATTAACTCACTCAACCACCTTCTCCTCACCATGGAAGTCACGGAAACATCTAGCCAAGAGAGGGGAGAAGCAAGGAAGAAGATCATAGAATGAATGCACACATAACTCCACAAAATCAAAACCCCCCTTCATTAATGTGGCCGGCCACACAATGTAACCCCTTTCATTAATGTGGCCGGCCACATTAAAACCAAGGGAAGAGTGTAACCCCCATGAGGTGGCATACCTCATGAGGTGGAGGTGATGTGGCAAGGATGAGTCATCCTTATGATGTGGCAATATATCAAGTCAAACTTGATGTTTCAAATTCCATTTGGTCAAGTCAAAATTGACCAATTTCTTCCTTGTTGAGTTAAATCCAACCTTCGATTCAAGTCAATTTCAATTTAATGAATCTCAATTCATTAATATAAATTGACTCAATGAATCAAATTTAAATTAGACTCATTCAACAATTGAATCTAATTGAGTCTAACTCAATAAGTTTAATTCGAATCCAATCTTTGGTGCATCATATGAACCTAATCCAATTGGTTCATCATATGAATCTAATCTCCATCCACTTGTTCTTTGTGTGTGACCCAATAGGCTCTTGTAACGTTGGCAATATTTCTAAACTCCTTTAGAAACATAAGCAATGAGCGGCATCTAGCAATACATCATTGTTACCCAAGTTACAAGAATGTTGAGATCCAACATCACCTTGTGACTATTAATTGTGACTTCTCACAATATATGACAAGTGTCCTTCTATCCTAGACATCTAGATTGATCAATGTGAGGCATAGACCGTGTCATCCTCTGACCAATCTAAATCTTGAACTCCAAGTAGACTCACTCAATCAAATGAGCTCAATATCTCATATTGACTCATTTGGGTATGGCCATACACTTCGTGGTCTTACTCTATCAAGAATATCGATGTCACTCCCGTCATATATGAGGGATAGATCCCATCTACATCACTCACATCCCTCTGCATAATTCGTTACATACCCAATAATCGCCTTTATAGTCCACCCAGTTACGGGTGACGTTTGACGAAACCAAAGTACATAACTCCTTATGTAGGGATCCATGGTGACTTCAGGTCTAAGGACTAATAGTCATACTAATAGCCACATGAGAAAGTATATGACACTCATATAACGATCCATGATACTTTCTCATGGCGGGTCATTCAGTATACATTCTCTAATGCATACCCATGTGTCAGCTTGATATCTCTATATCCATGACTTGTGAGATCAAGTCATCGAGCTGACCTACATGCTAGTCTTATTGTATTAACATTGTCCCTGAATGTTAATACTCGACTAGGAATGATTTAGAGTAGTGTTCCCTATATCATCTCACTATCGATTCAACTAATCGATTGATATAGGTATGAACCTTCTACTCAAGAACGCTATTATACTTAGTCTATTTGACACTAATACAAATAAGTATAATAACCAAACAAATGCCTTTATTAATATACAAGAATATGATACAATGAGTCCATACAATCATCAAATGATTGACTCTGGGACTCTAACTAACACCTAGTGATAAGGGTAACCCGTTCACGGACGTCTAGGACATTCTCTTGAAAGGAGAGGCAGTTCCTCCATAAGGAAGTAGGAAACTGTACCAAATCTCTACCTTAATCCTTATTGTTATTTACTAGACATGTATTCTCGTGATTTACCAAGGCGCCCTCGTGACAGGGGTTAACCGTTACAGGATTTCACAGGAATCATCTCTATTCGATACTTAAGGATATTGACCAATTTAACTTAGTGCAAGAGCATGGACATAGAGGGTAGAAACTAAGCAATCTATGTAATATCTCCTAGTATTACAATGATACCAAAATCCTAGAATCCATCTCCCGAAACTCATTCCCTCCAAGATCAATTCTCTCTCTCTTTTCTCTCTTCGTCTCAACCTTCTTTCCCTCTCTTTAATCACGCTCGTTAGTTCGTAAGCGTCAAAGCCAACTTTTGATCATCTAGATAACTTACATTGTGACATCTTTAGTGCTTAATCAACAATCTTTGTGATTCAACAATCTTATATATTACTAACGACGAATCCGTGCACTTGTGGAATCGTAACAAGTTTTTGACGTCATTGCCGGAGACTGTTCACATTAATATTAGTAGATTAGCAATTTATTCAATCTAGACTTGTGAATAGTTTTTATTTTTCCATTTTCATAATTCAAAAAAAAATCTGCATTTTCTTTCTTGTCTTGAAATTCTTATTTTATTTTTTCTTATTTTTCATATAGCATTTTATTTGTTGTCTTTAATGATAGATCGGATGCGAGCGATAGAAGGGGGGGGATGAATATCACTTCTTTTAAAACTTTTCTTTTATTTTTAAATCAGAATAGTGCAACGGAAATAAGACAAGAGACAAAGTCGTTTACTTCGTTTGGAGCCTAGCTCGACTCCTACTCGAAGGCCCACGATCCTTGACCGCACCGATGGGCAAAGCACTAAAACCCTTCTTTCCGAAATCTTCAGAAAGAAGCAGATCGTACAAGTACAATGAAATAAGATAGTAACAATCCTACTATCTTATTTTAATTTAAGTGCAATATGAAAATAAATATACCGACAATAGTATGCGTAGGATGTCGCTTGGTCGGTACTTCCGGACGGAGTGACTTGCTGGGCTGTTGAAGATGTGTAGCACAATCTGTACGTGAAGAAGAGCTTTTGAGATGATCAGAAGAGTTATTCTGGCCTCAGACTTCGAGCCTCATTTTATAGGTGCCTTGGGTGTTTGGTCGACCGATCCCTCTGTTCGGTCGACCAAACCCAACTCCCTTCCTTCCTGGCTGGAGTTTGACGCTAGCTCGATCTCCGGCAATCAATGCTCTTTAAGGGTTCGGTCGACCGATCATGCCTTTCGGTTGATCGAACAGGATCTTTTCCCTATTCGTCACAATTAGCTGAGATCTTCTTTTAATGCTGTATTTAATGCTGATTGGATTGGTCGACCGGTCCTCCAGTTCGGTCGATCGATCAACTCATTTCCATTTTACTTCTGGTCGATGTTTGTGACCTAATCTGTACTGAGTCACCAGGGTTCGGTCGACCGATCTTACTGTTCGGTCGATCGATCATTGTTTGATCAGACTCGGGCTCTGATCTGGTCTGAACTGAATGCTACTTTGATTCTGCCTTGTTCGGTCGACCGATCCAGCCGGACCTGCAAAATAGTATTAGACAAAAATCTCCTGCAACATAGATGTTAGAACAACAATATTATAATGCAAGAGTAATATGAAAGACAGTAGAACTATCTTGATCTCAACTTAGAAACCTTCCCAGTTTCTTCAGTTGGATCAGCGACCTAAGGTTGTTCCCATCGGGAACCCGACCTCATTGTCGCTCCTCCAGTTGTTTACCTCAACCTACCTGCCAAACTTAGATCCTCCAGATCTAGTTCGGACTTTTCACTTAGCTTTGATCGGCTCCCCAGGACTTTTCTCTTGATCTTCGGTCCTCCAGACCTCTCGATCGCACCGCCAAGCTTCGGGTCCCTTCGACCCTCTTGGACTTTCACCTGGGTTCCACAATCTGCTAATATTTCTCCTGCCTACCCTCCAACTAGGTCTTTCTTGGTTGAGTAAACAGTCTGCACACTCAGTCAACTTGTTAGATCATAACAAGACTTAACCTTTGACAACATCAAAACTTAGGTTTGATTCTGGTGCAACTTGCACCAACATTTAATTCTTCATTATTGTTTTTTCTTATATTTGTTTTAGATATCCATGAGCACTAACATGTCAAGCAAGCCCTTAAGAGATTTTTTCTACACTCATTTCTGTAAAATTTTTATCTCCCATTGTGCAACCTCATATTGAAGCAGAAAGTTTCTAACTCGACCCAGAAGTAATTTTCATGATACAAGGTCACAAATTTGGAGGAGAAGTATCAGAAAGTCCTTATCTGCACCTTGAGATATTTCTAGATCTTTGTGATATGGTGAACTGTGAAGGAGTGTTAGCAGATGCAGTTCGATTGATGACATTTCCTTTCAGTATCAAGTATAAAGCAAGGACTTGGTTATATTCTCTCCATTCTCAAAGTATTACAAGTTGGGAACAATTGGAGAAGTAATTTCTGAATTATTTTTTCCCTCCAAGTAGAATGATTTACATGAGGAATTGCATCATAAATTTTGCTCAGGCATATGAAGAATCATTATTTGAAGCATGGGACAGATTCAAGAGTCTACAAAAACAGTGCCCTCATCATGGTTTGAAAAAATGGCTGACTCTACACATATTCTATAGGGAAATTCCTTTCTCAGATAAGTGTTTGTTAGATTCATCAGCTGGAGGTTCTTTTATGAACAAGAGTGTAGATGAAGCATATACATTAATTGATCAAGTAATATTGAACCTCCATGAATGATCGAACAAAAGTTGGATGGAATCTCCCTCAAAAATTCAAGAAGCACAAGCCATAAATGCAAGAGAGCCTGTCAAACAAAATGTAGTTCAGCCACCCAAAAATATTGAAATTCACAAGTCACAGTGTCACGCCCCGGAGGAGTCCCTGTCCGAAGAAATTTCGGCAGCATCTCCCCTGTACGGCGGACAATCTGAAACTTTCTACAATCACCATATACCTCAGCCACATGCGGCTGGAATAATAACAATAATAAAACAATCACCACGCAGTTAATATCAATTTCAGCCTCTGGCTGACACAACCATGCAGTTTAATAGTAAACAAATAGAACAGTAATACGATGACTCGAAAACAACCCTAGTCAACTACACTCGTAAAGCTCAAATCCAATTTTTCCTACTCCACTACACTCATAAAACACAAATCTGACAAACTCACCTCTTTTGCCATCCAGGCAAACATGGAGTAAAACATATCCAAATCATACCAAAATCCATCAATGGTAAGAATCCATACAAGATCCATAAATAAAACATTACAAGACCAAGACATAGTCTGATAGAGAAAACTAAAACAACAACTCGTGATCATCAGAAGACTAGCACTACGTGCAATGGGGACTAGCGACTGGAACTGCTCCGAACAGCCTCAACCTGAAAATATCAATGGAGAAGGGTGTGAGTCCAACACTCAGTAGGTACAACTAATATACATAATAAAGTAAATAATAGACAACACTAATCATGCGTACAGTCTCTTGAATATGAGAAGAATAAATGCAACTAAAACAAAAACAGGAGAAAACTGTACTAACCATGACCAAGGTATAAAGGTAACAGGGTCGTCAAACCGAGGGTGTCATAATCCTATATGCATGTCAATCATATGCATCCATATAAATGCAGCAAGTAAATGCAACAAACACAAACAATAAATGCATCGTGCATATGATGCCAATGACATGGTCACCCCTGACGCTAGTCAGCCATCTCACACACAATGGTGAGTCCGAGTGGGTAGAGCTGTGACAACCGTGCACTCTGACATCACTGCCCTTGATGAGTGACCGAGTGGACAGGATGCTGTCGGAGTACACATATACTCCTACCCCGAAATAATAAATGGGGGAGCGCAATGCTCTCATCTCCCAGTACACAATGACGGGGAGGACTCTCTACCGGCTACCACGCTGAGTCATACTACCCATGAGCGGACCAACGGAGCCAAACAAAGTCCAACTGCCTGCCGGCTACAACGCTGCTACACTAAACCAACGGAGCCAAACAGAGCGGAACTGTCTGCCAGCTACCACGGTGAGTCACCAGACCAACGGAGTCAAACAGCAGAACTGCCACACACCTGTTTGATATACCACTAACCCATGAGTGGTGGTGTGTACAGATACATGTAACTAGCGATGTGCTCAACAATAATGGAGCAGACAATCGCACAGCATGCAATCATGCAAGATGATGCATGACACTAAACATGGCAATATCACGAATAGCATAGCATGCTCTATACATAAGTATAAAATGTGTACTACAAGATAATGAATCAAATGGAAGGTACACAAACAGATAGGGTATCAAATAAACCCTAGGTCCTGAACATAATGTATCATATGGTTGGGTCACTACCTAAAGCATGTATGATCAGGTAAATAATAACATGCGGTGCATAATAAGTAAACAAGCAAACATGTAACATATCATGTAGTGACCAACCGGAACAAATGGATAACACAATCATTGCTATATGTTAAACACATTATTATGCATATCAAAAGACATAAGTCAAAGTACCCGCCTCCAAATAAGAAATGGTCCAATCCGATAATCGAGATACTCGTCTCGCGTCAAGGTCCTGTATATCAAACACAAGGTCTAGTTTAGCTAATTCTATCATACCACAATTAGCCAAACTAAATTCTAATCCAATTTAAGAAGTTCTAAATTGGATCCAACTAATCCATCCAACACAATTAATGAACCCTAATCAACACATAACAATCTATTTCTTAATTCCAACTCAATCTACAACACGAATACAACTCTCTACTTCTTACCTCAATTCTTCTTCAGCCGTTCTGTAATGGCAACAGACCCAATCAGCAATGGGATGGCTGGAATTGAGGAAACCCCAATCTGCAACCCGGTCAGAACCAAAAGAAAACAGGATGGTGGCACCGTAGAACCTGGTGGTCAACAAGAGTGGTCAATCGTGCTTGTCACAGTTGCAACTTGCTCCAGCAAAGGTCACTGCAACAAGACATCACCCAGATCAGAGACATTGAAATCGGCAGCCCTAGAACAGCGATTAGTAAGCCAACCTATTGACGTTACCTGAACCGGTGCCCTTCTTTCCCCCTGTCGGCAACTGGTGGATGGAAAAGGTCGGCCTGATACTGAGTCTAGGGCACGGGAGGTGACACTAAGGGCACGAGCACAGAGGAGGTCAGCGATCGGCTGGCACCGCTGTGCTGGCTTCGTGCGGGAAGAAGGCTCGGCTAGGGCACGGGGTAGCAGTCGGCGCTAGGGCTGAGGAAATCTCGGCTTGACCGGCGTTGCTCGAGTGGCTGGCGATGGGAGATCGGCGCGGCGGAGAGTGAAGTCGGCTAGGGCAGAACAGAGGGAAGAAGATGAAGGTGAGGCCGGCGGTGTCTCATCGGACCAGAGGAGGGCCGACACGAGGCTGAGGAGGAGCGACACCCGGTGGTGCTAGGGCACAGGTGAGGGCTGGAGTGCCGGCGAAGAGAGGGAGTCGGCGGAGATGCTAGGATTGGCGCTGCTCGGCGTCGGGCGAAGGAGAGAAAGTATTGTCGGGCAGAAGAAATGAAGAGAAGGGAAGAAGTAGAAGGAGGAGAGGAAAGTAACCGCCGCCGGTTAGGGCACGGCGTCGGGCGCGCAAGAGCTTCGGCAGGGGAAGAGGGAAACGGCGACAAAGAGAAACCGGAGGAAAAGAAAAACAAATAAAGAAAAGAAGTAAAAGAAAAAGTAAATTTTTCCTCGCTTAAATGGGTAGCCTAAACAGGCTTTTTCGGGCCCCGTTTTTATCCCCGTCAACTCGTCCGTACGAGCTCCGAAAAATTCCTGAAAAATTTCCAAAAATTCTGGAAAATTCTCTTATTAATATTCGCCTATTTTCGGTATTTTATACATAGAACAAGGAGTTCAAACATTTGGGGGAAAAGATTAATAGCATAGTTTCAAAATGGTTCAAAGAAGACCTTCCTCCTACACAGACAAGATCTAGTGAAAATGATAGCGATATTAAGTTGAGAAGTGGCAAGAATCATGAAGAACTTCTGAGAAATGACTTGTACAAAATTGAGGAGAAGAACAATAGAAGATCACAAGAACTCAATTTCATTACTCTAGGAAGTTCCCAAAGGCCACAAGTACCTTTTTCTCGACGATTGATCACACCAACACTGGATAAGCAAGTTGGACCTCCTTTGTAAGCTAAAATGGAATATGGAAAAAAAGGAAGTACCTTTCCCAAGACCTTCACTAAGGGTTCCTTTTTCACAAAGGCTAGTGAGGGTCAATGAAGACGAAGATCTTGGCAAATTCTGTGATCCAAATACGGTTGAGTGCAGATTTCTTGATGTATATAAAGATGAAGACTCTTCGGATGAGGATTTTATTGATAATGCAGTGGTGAACAAGTTTTCAGATCTACCTCCAGATTTTACAGGATGTTATAGTGAAATTGAATTTTCAAATGATGAATGTGATGTGGTAGATCAACTTAAAACTACAAGTAAAGTTATTGATCCTCTTGTAATTGATTCTCCTATTGAGGATATTGATGTTGGTTTACTTTTTGGTGTTCGTATTGATGATGATGATATAGAAGAATGTGTAGGGAGCTGTGTTGTGGAAGCAACATCTCAAGGATCACCTCCTTTGTCCACACAACCCTTAGAGGTTGTAAGAGTTGCAAGGGTTGAACATGTTGCGGATCATTGTGTAGGGACTCACGTAGATATGGCAGAATCCTAGGAATCACCACCTTTACTTGCACCACCACCTGAGCCAGAGCTAGAGCCATCATTTAATTCTGAAGGGGTCATGTCCACTTGTTTAGAACTTTCAGGTACATCTCAACAATGCAAGGTTAGTATTTTTAATGATCTTTTGGAAAATTTTATAGAGGTACTTATAATTGATTTTGTTGGATGTGATTCAATTTGTGATATATACTCAGTTTATCTTAATAAGGTTCTAGTTCTATCTAATATAGCATGCTTGGGAGATGTATGCTTTTCTTTTGGGTGTGCAGATTTTCATGGGGCCTATAATTGGAAGATCGATCTACACCATCTTTGACCACCTGAAAGAACTTCAAAGAAGGCGAAGATGGAGAGAGTTATACTTTACTCTGTAGCTCCTTTGATGAAAGCTCTCTCCATAATAAGAACCCTTGGTAGGAGGGTGTTGAAATATCTTACCCCTCCAAGAGCGAGAATTCGATGAATCTAATGAGGTGGTCAAGCTAATGACCTTAAACAAGCGCTTCTTGGGAGGCAACCCAAGTTCTTTCTTATTTTTGTCTTTAGTTATTTCTTGCTTTCATTTCTTTCCTCATAATAAGCATGTATTCTCTACTTAATTTTTGTTGTCAATTTTCTTTTATAGGACTCAAAGATTAGGAGGAGTGCAATTTCATGATGGAGAAGTTAATGACATAGGCATTTGACATGAGTCATTTGGTAACTTCTCTTACTTTTAATCTCCTCCACATTGTTTTAGTTTTCATTGGGACAATGAAAAATTTAAGTCTGGGGGGATGCATTAGATGCATCTGGTTTAGTTCAATTTTTGCTTTTGCATACTTCTTTTTGTCTAATAAAATTTACTAGTTGCATCCTTCATCACATCATGATTGTTTGTTCCTTAATGTAAAATACTAGCATGTTTCATCTAGATATTTATGTTGTGTAATTTGGTATGCTAATATGCCTATTGATATTTATTTTCCTATCCATAGTAGCATGAAGTGAGCATTGTTATTACTAGAAGAATTTGAATGTTGGCATAGTTTTAGGATCTCTTCACATTATGCTTGACTTTGATGGTAGATATTTTTGAAAATAGTCATGATTCATAGAACCGGACTAGTACTCTTGCTTCTATGGTGACCTCTCAACTACATTTTGGTTACTAGATAAACTCAGATCATGTAAGCTCACTTGAAAAAATTAATCCAAAAAAAAACAAAAATGAAAGTTTATTCAAGTTTGATACTTTGCAAACATATAAAAAAAAAGAAAAAATAATAATAAAAATAAGGGATAAAAAATAGTTATCATGAGTGGAAACTAGCAATTCATCCCTTTGGGACCGAGTTAGGTTACTGGGGAAATGAATGCTAAATTTCTCTAGATACTGAGTATTCCTTTGAGACCTTGTGTAGACGATGCATAACATTTTTGAGTGGAACGAACCTTGCGTGTGGCAGATAAGTGCCTATCACCGGAAGTATGAGGAACACGGTTAAATGAAAAATTGACTAGGCTTAGAGATTGATACTTGAAAAAGTTAAGCCACTTATTACACTGAGCAGGGAGAACTTTTACTAGGCCACACTCAAATAATTTTTGTATCATGCTGCTCATCAATGAAACTATATGATAGGTTTATATTGATTCATTAGGGATTATTACATGTCATCTACGCACATAAATCTAGATTGCGGGTTTTGCTTGAGGACAAGCAAAGGTTTAAGTCTGGGAGTGTGATGTGCGTAGATTATATACACTTTTATGCATGTTTGGATGCACATCTACTTGTATTTCATTGTAATAATCTATGTTTATTGCACTCTATTTCTTTATAATGTCATACTTCTATTATATTTTGTTCGGAGATCTTCTCTTTGCTTGTTTTGATTTGGAGCAAAACGGAGCTTAAATGAAGTCTAGAGCTTCCAGAGTGTCACAAGCATGCGAAAACTAAGTTATTGCAGGTTCTGGCCGTGCGGAGACCACACGACCGTGTGAAGGATGTGTGGGGGGCATGTTGAGGCCGTGTGAAGGCCGTGTAGAATTTTTAACACTGCAGACCAAAAGTAAAATGGCCATAACTTTATACTCGGTTGGAGTTTTGGGATGTTCTTTATACTGATTTGTAGATAACTTCAAGATCTACAACTTTGATGAAGTCTTCAACTAGAGAAAACCCCATCTTGATGGTGTAAAAGATATTGCAATGAAATATAGTCATTCAGAGCCAAGGCAAGGGGTGCGCAAGAGGTGTGTCAATTCGCACGGTCGTGCGGCGTAACCAGAGCAGAAAGAAGGCACGGCCGTGTCAATTCACATGGTCGTGTGGCGTAACCAGAGCAGAAGGAAGGTACAACCATGTCAATTTGCATGACCCTGCGGTGTAACTAGAGCAGAAGGAAGGCACGACTGTGCAGCGCGGCCAGAGGCAAAAGAAGACACGGCCGTGCGGATCTCGCACGGTCGTGCCACTCAACCCGAAGGGAGAAGGTAGTTGGTCGTGCGGATCTCGCATGACTGTGGCAAGGGTCGTGCGACGCCCGTGCCTTAGCTTATAAAAGGGTCAAGAACTCTATTTTTGGGCATCTTTGGTTCGGGACTTCGTCCCTCTCCTTGGGAAAGGGTTCTCCCCTTCAGGGGAAACCCTAGAGCTTCATCCACCGTCGTCCCTTGACGTTCCATCCATCTCCAAAGCAAGGAGGCATTCCCAAGACATCGGAAATCTCGGCAAACATCTCTTCTTCCCCTTCTTCTCACATCAAGAGTTGTAAGTATGTTTTACTATATATTTTGGGGTTGTTCTTCCCTCACAATGGAGTAGATATCCTCCTCTAGGATTAGGAAGTATTTGTAATGTAATGGAGATGTGGAACTATCTAGATTTGTCATATTTCTATTCAATGACTTGTTAATGCCTTGTTTATGCATATTTATATTTCTTTGCTTAGTTGATTGATGTGGAGGATTGTTAATCACGCAAAGAGGATGTCCTAGAGCATATTGACCAAGGTGCCATAGTGACAGGGGTAACCCTTTCTGGACGTCTAGGATATTCCCTTTAAAGGAGCTACTCTCGTAGAAAGAGTGCTCTAAATCGTATACCCGAGAGGCCCTGGTGACAAGGGTAACTCGTTCACGGACTTCTAGGACATTCTCTTGAAAGGAGAGGCAGTTCCTCCATATGGAAGTAGGAAACCGTACCAAATCTCTACCTTTATCCTTATTGTTATTTACTAGACATATATTCCCGTGATCTACCGAGGTGCCCTCGTGACAGGGGTTAACCGTTACAGGATTTCACAGGAATCGTCTCTATTCGATACTTAGGGATATTGACCAATTTAACTTCCTGCAAGAGCATAGATATAGAGGGTAGAAACTAAGCAATCTATGTGATATCTCCTAGTATTACAATGAAATCGAAATCCTAGAATCCATCTCCCGAACCTTATTCCCTCCAAGATCAATTCTCTCTCTCTTTTCTCTCTTCGCCTCAACCTTCTTTCCCTCTCTTTAATCACACTCGTTAGTTTGTAAGCGTCAAAGTCAACTTTCGACCATCTAGATAACTTACATTGTGACATCTTTAGTGCTTAATCAACAGTCCCTGTGGTTCGACAATCTTATATATTACTGACGACGAATCTGTACACTTGCGGAATCGTAACACATCCTCTTATCAATCTTTATGTTTCTTGATCTCTACGTAGACACACTCAATCAAATAAGATCAATATCGCATATTGACTCATTTAAGCATGGTCATGCATTCTTATATCCTACTAATCAAGGGATTTGCAGATATCACTTCCATCATATGGAAGGGATAGATCCCATATACATCACTCACATCCCTCTGCATAACTTATTACATATCTAGTGATCGACTTTATGATCCACCCTGTTGTAGGTGACATTTGTCGATACCAAATATATAACTCCTTATGTAAGGAACCGTAGTGACTTCAGGTCTAAGGAGTATTCATACCAATAGTCATATGAGAATGTTTATGACACTTATATAATGTTCCATGAAACATTCTCATGGCGGGTTATTCAGTATATATTCTCTAATATATACCCATGTGTCAACCTAATATCTCATATCCATGACTTGTGAGATTAAGTCATCTGTTGACATACATACTAGTCTCAACGCATTAATATTATCCTTGTATATTAATGCTTGACTAGGAATAGTTAAGAGTAGTGTTTTATATATCCACAATATCCCACTATCAATTCAACCAATTGATACATTATAGACTATAACCTACTAATCTAGGACATTATTATACTTATCCATTCGATACTGAGATGAAGTAAATATAATAACCAACTTTATCTTTTATTAATAAGTGAAATATAATACAAAAGGAGCCCCTAACAATCATCTCATAATTGGTACTAGGGTTAATACTAACATTCTTCTTCTCTGAAAATGTGACACGGTCGTATGGTCCACACAGTCAAAGTCTTCTTCTTCTCTAGAACTTCCACATGGCCCATGTGGATTGACACGACTGTGTGGATTTCACACACTCGTTGCATGGCCGTTGGCATGGCTCTACATGGCTATGTCTCATTGCAATGTCTTTTAGACCATCAATATAGGGTTTTCTCTAGTTGAAGTGTTCAGAAAAATTGTATATCTTGAGGTTATCTACAAGAACAACCCATAACTCTAACCGAGCACAAAGTTATGTCCATTTTAGTTTCAGTCTACAGTGCTAAAAATTTCACATGGCCGTGTGGATTACACACGGCCAGAACATGGGAAAAATTTGATTTTCGCATGCCCATGTGAGTTCCATATGGCTCGGACACTTTGGAAGCTCTAGACTCTATTTAAGCTTCGTTTTTTCTCCAAATCACGTCCTATCAATCAAAATAACCAAAGAGTAGATCTCCAATAAAAGGAGTAAAAATACGACATTATAATGAAATAGGGTGCAATAAACATAAATTATGCTGATGAAATATAAGTAGATGTGTGTCAAAACATGCATAAAAATGTATATAATCTACGCACATCACACATTACTTATGTGCTTGAATGATCTTAAACTCACTTATAGAATATCTGCAATATGATTCATAACATGGGAGAACTTGTGATTGAATCACAATTAGTGAGTGTCTCTACATGTATAATTATGAAGGTATTAAAACATGCACTAGTTATTGAATTTATGTATTCAGACATTATCAATTTTATGAGGCTAGCATGGATTATAGTCCTTGATCTAATCAAGTAACTACACTGACTAGCTGGAGACATTGGGATGTTAAAAGTTAAGCGTGGATGTTAGTTATGGTAACTAGTTTATTGGAGTAATCTGCTGTAAGGATTTATATGGTTCTCAACATACATGGATATGTCTATGAAGTTCTTACTACAACTCGAATAGAAGTTTCCTTTGACTTGAGGTATTCAAGCCACCTTGGTCATGGAGTTTTATACTTTGATCCTTAAGAAAAGCATCTCCTTGGAGATGTGAATTCAAGATGATTAGGTATAAGTTAAAATAACCAAAGGTGTTTGGATAGTTCATAGAGAATTCATCACTTCTTGCGAGGAGATGTATACCCTATGACCACTTATTAAGATTGTTACTTAGTCTTTGTAAATCAAAACATGTTAAGAATGTGCGACTCTTAGACACATAAAGGAGTAATTTAAATCCATGGGACGAGTTAATATTACTTGGCCTAGATGTGACATAGTTAGTTTAGTAGGGATAGCCACATAGATCATGTTCTAAATCAAATGGGTATAAGATAAGTGAAAGGAACCAGGCATGACTCACTAAAGCTACTTAAGGATTCAGAACTAGTTCTCGAATCAACTATGATTTTTCGGTTAATTAGGGATCATGATATACTACTAAGTGTTATTCATGATCAATTCATAATTATATAGTTAATTATTGATGGACAAGAAAAATCGAGAATCTATTAGGTTACACATACTAAGAGTATCTAAAGGACATAAAATAAGTTTGAGAATTTGATTTTCAGATCAAGAGATAAGATGTTTCGTTATACTAGATGAAGGGAAAATATGAAAGCTATTTTATTGTAACAGAAGCGTGGATGTGTCACATCTCTTATGGAAGAGTTTAACCCTATTTGATTTAGTAATGAACCAAATTGGTTGGGTTTAAACCAAGTTGGTTTGCTTGTGAACTAAACTAAAAGGTTAATGAGCCAAATTTTGGTTAAGGAATTTGGGCTAAATTTTGATTTTATAATCCAACTCATCAAGAGAAATTATATATTGATATAGAAGGGAGAAATTAATATGAACCAATTCATCATTCATTGTTTTAGGTTTTTGAAACCTAGCCTCTCTATCTCTCCTCTCCTCTCTCTGTCGCTGCCCACCAAGAAGCCAAAGAAGATTTTCTTCCTCAAGCTTCTTCGCTTCTTCTTCCTTCTCTTAGATCACATTGATTCCACGCTTGGCTAGTACCAATCAGAGGTGAATCTTGTTGCTTATTGGAGTTGTCTTCAAGATCTTGACATGGATACGAATAGAGGCGAGGTCCGTGGACATCGCTAAGTTGATGCCCTTTTTCCTTCGCATCATTTGTAAGGTACACCTATAATAATTATTATTCATAAAAGTTTTTGTTTTATGATTATGTTTGCATGAGTTGTTTTCTGCAAGTGTGTGGTGTATGTCTTGTAATAAAATTAGCTTTATTATCATATTTATTAATTCAGCTGTATATTTTGCAAAATGTGTTAAGCACACACTGCATCGGACTCCCCAATACAATATTCTTGAAAGATATGGATCTCTCATAAGTAAATTGAATGATATATTACTCATTAAGGATAAGAAACCTATTGATTATGAAGAAATTCTAAAAAGTTCACAAAAGGACAAGTGACGTACAACCATAAAGTCCGAAATGGATTTCATGTTTGAAAACTAAGTTTGGAATTTGGTGGGTCGACCTGATGACATTACACCCATTGGATGCAAGTGGATTTTCAAGAAAAAAATTGACATAGATGATAATGTAATTACCTACAAAGCAAGATTTGTGGTAAGGGATATCGTCAAAGGCAAGGAATTTACTATGATGAAATATTGTCACCAGTAGCTATGATTAATTCCATTTAGATACTCCTAGCCATATTAGCTCATTATGATTATGAGATATGGAAGATGGAAATGAAAAAATAACGTTTCATAATGGAAACTTGCTTGAGGACGTATATATGATACAACTCGAGGAATTCACATCTATTGACAGAAATAAAATATGCAAGCTTCAACGATCTATTTATAGACTAAATCAAGCATCTAGGAGTTGGAATATTCATTTTGATCAGGCAATAAAAGAGTTTGATTTCTCATAAAATCTTGACAAACCTTGTGTATACCAAAAGGTTAGTGAGAGTATAGTCATATTCCTAATATTATATGTTAATGATATATTACTCATAGAAAATGACATGCCAGTTCTACAGTCAGTTAATATTTGGTTGTCCAAGATTTTCTCGATGAAAGACATAGGAGAAGCAACTTACATCCTCTAGATGAAGATCTATAGAGATGGACTAAAAATGTTGTTTGGTTTTTCATAGTCTATATATATAGATGGAGTACTAAAATGGTTTAGTATGTCTGAATCTAAGAAAGATTTTATACCCATGAGACATGAAATTCACCTTTCAAAATCTATGTGCCCACGCACAGAAGACGAGAGGATTTACATGAATATGATTTCCTATGCATCTGAGATAGAATTTATCATGTATGCTATGTTATGTACAATGTCTAATATATCATATGCTTTAAGTGTTATAAGTAGATACCAGTCAGATCTAAGATCATTGGATGGTTGTTAAGATAATCCTTAAGTACTTGAGAAGAACTAAGGATATATTCTTTGTATATGGAGATGGTGATATAATTATACGCAAGTATACGGATACTAGCTTCCAAATAAACAAGGATGACTCCAAGTCCCAGTCTAGATATATATTCACATTGAATGGAGACGTAGTTAGCTAAAAGAGTACTAAATAAGATACCATAGCAGATTCTACTTGTGAGGTGGAATACATTGTAGTTTTGGAAGAAGCAAAGGAAGTAATTTGGATTAAGAAGTCATCACTAAACCAAGAGTGGTTGTGACCATTGTTGAAGCATTACCAGTCTACTGTGATAACACTGGAGCTAAGGAACCCAGGTCTCACTAGCGATCCAAACATGTACTTCACCTCTATCATCTAATCAGGGAGATCATAAGTAAGAAAGAAATACAACTTAAAAAACTTCCCACCAAAAGGAACCTAGTGAATTTTTTGACAAAGGCTCTACCATAAAATAAGTTTGAGAGTCACATCCAGGCTTACAGTTTGGGACATCGTAGCGATTGACATTAGGCCAAGTGGGAGTATGTTATGTTTGAGAGGTCTTCTAAGACAATCGTCTTATGGTTTATACCATTTATTTTGATAAATAAAGATTTAGTATTTAAGTGTGCATTGCTTATGTTTTTGAATGATCTTAAACTCATTTATTGAATATCCATAATACAATTCATAGCATGAGAGAACTTGTGATTAGATCACAACTAGTGAGTATCTCTACATGTGTAATTATGAAAGTATTAAAACATTCCCTAGTCAATGAATTGATATATTCAGACATTATTAATTCTATAAGACTAGCACGAGTTATACTTCTTGATCTAATCAAGCAGCTGTTACTCACTAGCTTGACACATTGGAATGTTGAGAGTTAAACATAAATGCTAGTTATGTTAACTAGTTCATTGGAGTGACCTGCTATAAGACTTCATATGGTTCTCTACATACATGGATATGTCTATGAAGTTCTTATTGCAGCTCAAGTGTAAGTTTCCTTTAACTTGAGGTATTCAAGTTGTTGGACCCCGTGGTAGTTTTGATGTGATCAACCAAGTTAGTTAGGTCCTGCGTTTTGTCTGACCCCTGTGTCTAAGTGTGCAGGAACTTAGGAGCACAGGAAGTCGAGCGGAAGACGCAGCTAGCGAGAAGGACGACACGGGAAGGGAGCCGACGGGCTCGGTGAGTCCGAAGGACGAGAGAGCTGCGGAAGAGTACTCCGGTGGAGCAAGAAGAACGTGCGCGGCGTTCGAGGGACGAGAAGCCGGACGGAAGCCTGCTCGAGGAGAAGGCCGGGAATTGGGTTCGGGTGAGCCCTATTCCGGTGGGTCGCAATCACCCAAGGAGCCGAACCGGAGCAAGTCAACTAGAGTTGACTTGTCAACGGTTCGGTCGATCGAACCTATTGATCGGTCGACCGAACACCAATCCTCAGAAGACCAACCGCTGGTGACACGTTAAAAGCCACGTCAGCAAGCCAGTCGTTGGGGGACTGATCGGTCGACCGAACCCCTTGATCGGTCGACCGAACCAACGTTTATCTAGAGACTCAGTCGAGCGTTTTGATCGGGCCAGTGCAGAGGAAGACCGTTGGCTGATCGGTCGACCGAACACAATGATCGATCGACCGAACCTGAGCTCGATCCACAGAGACTGCACCTGGACAGAAAGCTTGACAGGTACAGCAGGTTCGGTCGACCGAACCTGGGGATCGGTCGACCGATCCCTCTCGAGTCAAACCTGGTCCCGAAGGATCAGGTGATCTGATAAGCTCGAGAACCCCTATATAAAGAGGGTCTCGGGTATCTTTACAGAATACTGAATACGAACGAATTTCAACTCTTGTACTGTCTAGTTAAGCAATAGTTCTGTGCTCTACAAAGTGTAAAAGGCTTCTCCGCCTTCAGAGAAGAAGTTTCTTAGTGCGCTTTCATCGCCCTGGATTAACAACCTTCTTGGTTGTAACCAGGTTAAAATAGCTGAGTCTTTCTTTTCTGTTCATACTTTAAGTTTTGTTTCATCTTGTAGCTATTGCATCTATTTCAGTTTAAATTGGTTGAGGAGGGTTTTAGTTTTTACTTACAGGCAATTCACCCCCCTCTTGCCGGTCTCCGCTGCACCAACAAGTGGTATCAGAGCCCAACAGTCTCAGAGGGACTAACCGCCATCTGAAGCACAAAGATCAGAACAATGGCCGGCACGAACATCCATCCCCCGAAGTTCGACGGAGATTTCACTACATGGAAGCAAAAAATGGAGGTATTCTTTAAAACAGACTTTGATATTTTAATTACTATGAAATATGGTTTTGCAGCGCCGAAAGATAAAGAAGAAAACACATGGAGTAAGAAGGAGCAAGTAGACTTCGTCGCCAACGGAAAGGCTGAGTTCCATCTACTCAGTGTACTGCCACCACAGGAGGTAAATCGGATCGGAAGTTACGACTCCGCGAAAGATCTCTAGGAGAAATTCCTGGAGCTCCACGAAGGTACCTCCGAAGCGAAGCTAGCGAGGCGCGACATCCTCCGGAACCAGTTGACGAACCTCCGAATGAACCAAGGTGAGAAGGTAGCGCAGCTCCAAGCAAGGATCAAAGAGCTGATCACGCAACTAACTAATCTTGGAGAAGAGGTAACGAACCGTGACCCTATCCGGTATGCACTCAACGCCTTCCCCAGAACTCCAGAGTGGGTCTCCTTAGTAGATGCGTACTACATCTCTAAGGACCTCGAGGTAAGTAGTTTAGAACAATTATTTCCCACTTTTGAACTTCATGAATCTCGAGTTTCAGAGCTCAATGGAGTAGAGAAGATCAGTCAAAACATTGCCTTAAAGGCAAAAATCAACAGTTCTGACTCCGAAGCCTCGGTCGATGAATCAGAAGCGGCACTACTGGTAAGACGCTTCAATAAATTTTTTAAATCTAACAAATTTAGATCGCAGAGGCATGAGAGAAAAAGAAGAACGATTCGTTGCTACAACTGCAACGAAGAAGGGCATATCAAGGATAACTGCCCGAAATTGAAGAGCAAGCAAAAGGAGAAGACAAAGACCAAGTACAAGAAACTAGATTCCTCCAAGCACAAAAATCTGAAGGCGACATAGGACGACTCTTCATCCTCCGAGTCAGAAGTCGAAGAATTCTCGGGATTAGCACTGATAGCCAACCATCAGCTAGAAGAAACATCTAGCTCAGAAATGAGCATTGATGAAGGGGGAGGAACATCAGAAGAAGCAAGCAGCAGTGAAGGGGGAGCGTCACCAGAACAAGTAAGTAAGGTACGCAATCTAACCCCAACTCAATCTTTTAAATTTATCAAGTCTCTTTCTAGAGAGTTAGATCAATTAGAAAAAGAGAATGCTGAACTAAAGTTGAACCTAGTAAGAGCATGCCCGTTAGAAATGTATGATCATCTAAAATCAGAAAATGATAATTTAAAATTAGAAATTGAAAAATTAAAAACTGATGCATGCTTAAATAGATTTCCAAAATCAAAAGTTAGAATTTATGGAAAATTGAATTGGTACATTAAACAACATCAGGGTCAACTTAGGAAAATTCCTAAAAGTTATATACCCTCTATGTTTTTAAAGAATCCTGTAGGAAGGAACCTTTACTGGGTTCCAAAATCTGTACTTGATTAATTTTACAGTGATAAAATTAAACTTTGAGTTTCTTTATGGAAGCTTTGTCTAAGGAAGTGGTTGTTGCTCCAATAACCAAGAAGGCCTAGTGCCTCGCCACGACCTGGAAGCCGAAATATCGAAATAAAAATGTTTAATTAACCTTCTGATAAAAGCATTAATATTAGAATTAAACAATGCTTTAAAAAGTTTTTAAACATATCCTTAGGAACTCTTTAAATACTTTTTTCTAGAAAAATTGTTTCTTGAAATTTTAACTTAAAAATTTTCCTTTGAAAATTCTGAAAAAATTCATCTTAACTTAGAATTTTTTTTAGAATTTTTTTTTAAGTTAAAACCTACTTCAACTTCTGTAACTTGTTTGCCCCCGTTTTTGTTGTGATCAAAGGGGGAGAATAAAGAAAAGTACAAGTTTAGGGGGAGTTAGGAAGCTTTAAATTTTTAATATTCTTTCTAAATATTGTTGCAATTTTACTTATTGCAAAAATTATGCTTAATATACTAGTTTAGTAATTTTTCTTTAAAATTACTTCTTATGTCTGTTTTACCCTAACTTGAACTTGGGTTGATGCACATCAAAAAGGGGGAGATTGTTGGACCCCGTGGTAGTTTTGATGTGATCAACCAAGTTAGTTAGGTCCTGCGTTTTGTCTGACCCCTGTGTCTAAGTGTGCAGGAACTTAGGAGCACAGGAAGTCGAGCGGAAGACGCAGCTAGCGAGAAGGACGACACGGGAAGGGAGTCGACGGGCTCGGTGCGTCCGAAGGACGAGAGAGCTGCGGAAGAGTACTCCGGTGGAGCGAGAAGAACGTGCGCGGCGTTCGAGGGACGAGAAGCCGTACGGAAGCCTGCTCGAGGAGAAGGCCGGGAATTGGGTTCGGGTGAGCCCTATTCCGGTGGGCCACAATCACCCAAGGAGCTAACCGGAGCAAGTCAACTGGAGTTGACTTGTCAACGGTTCGGTCGACCGAACCTATTGATCGGTCGACCGAACACCAATCCTCAGAAAACCAACCGCTGGTGACACGTCAGAAGCCACGTCAGCAAGCAAGCCGTTGGGGGACTGATCGGTCGACCGAACCCCTTGATCGGTCGATCGAACCAACGTTTATCCAGAGACTCAGTCGAGCGTTTTGATCGGGCCAGCGCAGAGGAAGACCGTTGGCCGATCGGTCGACCGAACACAATGATCGGTCGACCGAACCTGAGCTCGATCCACAGAGACTACACCTGGACGGAAAGCTTGGCAGGTACAGTAGGTTTGGTCGACCGAACCTGGGGATCGGTCGACCGATCCCTCTCGAGTCAAACCTGATCCCGAAGGATCAGGTGATCTGATAAGCTCGAGAACCCCTATATAAAGAGGGTCTCGGGTAGCTTTACAGAATACTGAATACGAACGAATTTCAACTCTTGTACTGTCTAGTTAAGCAATAGTTTTGTGCTCTACAAAGTGTAAAAGGCTTCTCCGCCTTCAGAGAAGGAGTTTCTTAGTGCGCTTTCATCGTCCTGGATTAACAACCTTCTTGGTTGTAACCAGGTTAAAATAGCTGAGTCTTTCTTTTCTGTTCATACTTTAAGTTTTGTTTCATCTTGTAGCTATTGCATCTATTTCAGTTTAAATTGGTTGAGGAGGGTTTTAGTTTTTACTTGCAGGCAATTCACCCCCCTCTTATCGGTCTCCGCTGCACCAACACAAGTCACCTTGGTCATGGAGGTTTATATTTTGACATTTTAAGCAAAGCATCTCCTTGGAGATGTGAACCCGAGATGATTGGGTATAAGTTGAAGTACCTAAAGGTGTTTGGATAGTCCATAAAGGATTCATCTCTCCTTGCAAGGAGATGTATACCATATGGCTACTTATCAAGATTGTTACTCAAACTCTTTGCAAATCATCACATATTAAGAGTATAAGACTTTTAGACACAAGTAGGAGTAATTTGAATCCACAGGACGAGTTAATATTACTTGGCCTAGGTGTGACATAGTCAGTCTAGTGGGGATAGACACATAAATCATGTTCTAAATCAAGTGGGTATAAGACAAGTAAAAGAAGCAAGACACAACTCAATATAGCTGCTGAACGGTTTAGAACTAGTTCTTGAATCAATTGTAATTTTTTGGTTAATTGGGGATCATAATGTACTATTAGGTGTCACTCATGATCGATCCATAATTAAGTAGTTATTTATAAATGACTAAGATAAATCAGGAATCTATTGAGTCACACACATATGAGTATCTAAAAGACATAAAATAAGTTTGAGAATTTGATTTTCAGATCAAGAGATAAGATGTTTGGTTGGATAATATGAAAGAAATATATGGAAGATTTTTTATCAGAACGAAAGCTTGAATGGGCCACAGCTCTTATGGAAGAGTTAGACTCTATTTAATTTAGTAATGAACCAAATCAGTTTGGTTTAAACCAAGTTGGTTTGTTTGTAAACCAAACCAAGAGGTTAATGAGTCAAATTTTGGTTAAGAAATTTGGGCTGGGTTTGAGCTTTTTAGTTCAACTCATCAAGAGGAACTATATATTGATATGGTAAAGAGAAATTAATATGAACCAATTCATTATTTATTGGTTTAGGTTTTTGAAACATAGCCTCTCTCTCTCTCCTCTCCTCTCTTCTCTCTATCGCCACCCACCAAGAAGCCAAAGAAGGTTTTCTTCCTCAAGCTTCTTCGCTTCTTCTTCCTTCTCTTGGATCACATCACCTCCATGTTTGGTTAGTATCAATTGAAGGTGAAACTTATTGCTCATCGGAGTTGTCTTGAAGATCTTGGCTTGGATATAAATAGAGGCAAGGTCCGTGGACATCTCTAAGTTGATACCCTTTTACTTTCTCATCATTCGTAAGATATGCCTAGAATAATTATTATTCTTAAAAGTTTTTATTTTACAATTATGTCTGCGTAAGTTAGATCCTACATGTATGTGGTGTGTCTTGCAATAAAATTAGTTTTATTATCATATTTATTAGTTCATGTACATGTTTTATGAAACATATTAAGCATGCACCGCATCGGGCTCCCTAACAGGTTAATTAGGATTTAATTGCTTTTCATATTGATTTATTTCCGTTACATTCTCTTAATTACTATCTTTGTAATTTCACTTGTTTTCATATCTTGTCTATTGATTCTGTTAATGGCGATGTCTAAAGTAGGGTGACAATCCGTTGTGGGTTCATCATTGATGGTTAGATAGGATTTTGTTTATTGCATTAGGTTTAGAGAACAAAACCCCAAACCCTAGCTTACTTTGTCCAGAAACGAATGTCCTGCCAGTGGTTCCGTAAGAGAGACCACCCAAGATCCTCTACTATACTGTCTTAGTGTAGATAAGGGGTTTCGATTAATTATAATTTGTTAATTTTGATTTGCACTTGTGATAGATGCACAGTCAGAAATCCCAAAGGTCAAGATCGGATGCTGAACAAAAGTCCAAACAGAGGAGGACCGGATGTTTGGCAACATATAAACTCTCCTGAGAAGAATAAGTGAGTACACATTCTCCGTTGAGGAAACAGTAGACGTCGGTTCTACCTATGGTTTTAGTGAAATCTGAAAGTTAGGATTGGACAGTTCAAAGACTGTCAAACTATTTCATCTCATATTATTATTGTGTTTTTTTTTGTTAACTCTAGATGTAGAAATTAAAAAGTCTGGAAATGCTGATCTAGGCGCCCTAAGTTGATATAGATGTCTAGAAGGGATCTAAGCACCTTGATCACCTCGGCTCACCGTAGGATGAGGTGTCATCCTCTAACTGGTCAGTGCACATCAACATTCAGGTGCTTGGAAGGGATATAAGTACTTGGGATGGGATAACCTTGGCTAGGATAGAGCTTCGATGAGGTGTTGCCATGTCAATGGTCTAGACACTTGGGAGTGGTCTAGGTGCTTGGAAGTATATAAGTTAGCAATGAAGGTGGATCATAAAAGCCTTAGTGGAGGCACTTGGATCCCTTCCAAGCACTTGGAATGACCTATAAAAGTAGCTTCGACTAACATTCTTGGATACCATTATTTTATGCTGAACAACTCTCAAGCTGCTTTGAAACTCTGCTACAACTCCGAAACACCTCACTGCCAACTTATAATGAATTTTCCCATTGAAAGCGATCAATGATCGTAGGCCTTGGACTAGCAGCACAAGCTATGAACTAAGTAAAAAAGAAATAGTATTAGTATTAGTTTTTGTTTATTCTTTTCTGCTGCATACTCTCAAATTTTTCGAAAATCATGAAAAAGTGGCCGTGCTATTCACCCCTCCCTCCTCTAATGCTTTCTTTCAATCCTTCAGAGATTTATTATGTAACTAAGGTTTCACTTGACTCAGCTATTGGGAGAGCTATTATGAATAAAATATTAGAAAAAGTTGAAGATATTATTGAAAGTATAACATTCAATCATCATCAATGGGTTATTGAGAGAAGTATCCTTATGAAAACTCTAGGGATGCATTCAGTAAATTGTATGGATTTCATGGCTGCAAGATTGGATGTTATGTGCAACGCTTAGATTCATTGAGTGTAAGCCCAGTAAAATCTGTAAATGTGTCTTATGTTATTTGTGGAATTTTGGGACACTCTAGAGAAAATTGCTCAATTTTAAAACAACGCAAAGTGGTCGTGTGGAACATATAGATGCAATTAACAACTTCAACTCACGGTTAAACAACCCTTATTCTAGCACTTACAATCTGGGATGGTGGAACCACCCAACTTTTTTTTACTGATAAAATTAAGGTTAATTTAAGATTCAAGAGGGTTATGATCAAAGTTCTAAATCTCAACAATAATCACAAAAGTCCAATATGGAGAAGATGATAGAGTAGTTTATAGCAACCTAATTTGAAGCAAATTAAAATTTTCAACAACAACACTCTAACCATGAGATCATGGTGGCAAAAGATAATTCACTCACCCTCAACACCTTCGTCAGTCCATTCCTAGGCCAATGCAGAAGAGGTAAATCATGAGTGGCTACTAGCCTTGGATAATTGAATAACGCATGGGGGAGGACAAACACTCGACTACTAGTCAGAATTTGACCCACAGACCTCATGGTGGAAACACCACCATGAGCTATCAACTGTCCTCATGATTAAAGAGTTGAAGACTTCGGTTGATACTTTTACAAGTCATACCTGAAAAATTTCTAGGACAACCGGAGACAAATCTCGTAGAACATTGTAATGTCATAAATTTAAGGAGTGGAAAAGTATTGCAAGATTCAATGGAAAGCATGAAGGATATAAGAGATGATCTTGTCAAGGGAGTTGATGCACCTAGAATGCCTACGGTGGTAGAGAATGAGCTAAGCAAATCAAAAGAAGACATTTTGTTAAAAACTCATCACTAAATCAAACCCTTTGTAGCATATGTTTTGGAGCATTTTGGTGAGGAGTCTGGGTTGAAGGCAAATCCATGGAAATCACACATATATATGGTAGGGATTGATGATAGTATGAAAGCTCAGTTGCTTTGGATTATTGGTTTCCAAGAGGGTACGTTCCCCTTTTGGTATTTGGGCATTCCACTTGCAGCGGAGAAGTTGAGAATAGCTAACTATGGACATTTCCTTGATGTCATTGCAAGAAGGATAAGTGCTTGGCTGAAGCACTCCCTATCCTATGCGGGCTGGTTGGAGTTGGTAAGATCGGTGCTTCAAGGAATATAGTGTTATTGGCTCACTATGCTTCCTATTCCCGATGGAGTTATAGAGAAGATAAAGGCTATATGTCAGACATTTGTGTGGACTTCCAACCTTCCCCCGATATCATGGGCTACCATTTACTTTTCTATAGAAGACGGTGGATATGGACTTCGGGATCTTCATATATAGAATGAAGCCTTGTAAAACAAAATGTTATGGGAGATTCAATTGAAGAAGGACTCAGTATGGGTGAGATAGATTCACCAACACTACATCAAAGGTGTGAATTTTGAGCAATTGGAGGTAAGGCATTCAGACTTGTTAGTGACTCAAGGTAGTTTTAATGTTGTCAACTGAATTAAATTAGGTTCTATGTTTGTTTGATATCTTGTGTCTAAGTGTGTAAGAACTTAATATCACAGGAAGTTGAGCAAAAGACGCAGCTAGCAAGAAGGACGACAAGAAAGAGAGTCGATGGGCTCGATGTGTTTGAGGAACGAGGTGTTGTAGAAGAGTATGATGGCGAACGAGAAGTAAGCACACGACATTTTCGAGGGATGAGAAGTCAGAGTAGAAGCTTGCTCAAGGAGAAGGGTGGAAAATGGGTGCGGGTGAGTCCTATTACGGATGGTCGAAATTACTCAAGCGAATGGATCTTATTGACTATCCAAGTGCTTGAACCAAGTCTAGGCACTCAGATTCTCTAGACGCCCGGACCCCTTGGCTAAGCCCAGAAGTGCCTCAACGCCCACCTCACAAAGCAAGGGCGTTCAGGTGCCCGAACCTAGTCCATGCGCTCGAACTAGAATGAATTTATCTTGATCGAGTCATTAAGACATGGATAAAGTTTTATCCACACCTAGGTGCTCGAACCTCTTTCAGGCGCTCGAGTTGCCACGTCAACAAACGGTCATATTCGATCAACAGACTATAAATAGAGCCTTAGTCTCAGTAGTTTAAATAATCACTTGTACACAAGTTCATTTTCTGCTCTACTACTTTAATTGTGTGCTTTCAACGCTTATAAAAGGCTTCTCCACCTACGACGAAAGGAGAATTTGATTAATGCTTTTAACGTCTTGGATTAACAACCTCTCCGGTTGTAACAAAGTAAAATCGGTAGCCTCTGTTAATTTATTCATTTTAGTTTATTTTAATAAAGTGATTGTTTTAATCAAGCTATTAGATCAAGAAAGGTTTGATTTTATTTTTCAGGGTAATTCACCCCCTTTTACCGGTCTCAAGGATCCTAACAAGTAGTATCATAGCTAGGCTCATTTTAGAAGGACAATCACCATCCAAAGTAAAAAAAAATGGTCGGATCCAGTATCTACCCACTAAAATTTGAGGGAGATTTTTCAACATAGAAAAAGCGCATGGAGGTATTCTTCAAGACCGATTTTGAAATATTACTAATTATAAAATATGATTTTGTAACACCAACAGATCAACACGGAGCCGAGAAAGAATAATACATATAGACAAAGAAGGAACAAGTTGACTTCGTGGCTAATGGGAAAGCAGAGTTTCATCTGATTAATGTTGTTCCACCCCAGGAGGTCAGTCGGATCGGAAGCTATGACTCCGCCAAAGATCTCTGGGAAAAATTCCTAGAGCTTCACGAAGGTATTTTGGAAGCTAAACTAACAAAGCAGGACATCCTCCGAAGCCAACTGACAAACCTCCGGATGAACAAGGAAGAGAAGGTAGTCCAACTCCATGCAAGGATCAAAGATTTGATCACCCAACTCAACAACCTCGGAGAAAAGGTAACAAATTGTGACTTTTTAAGGTATGCACTTAATATTTTTTTGAGAACTCAAGAGTGGTTAGTCTTAGTAGATGCTTACTATATCTCTAAGGATCTCGAGGCAAGTACTCTTGAAAATTTATTTTCAATTTTTAAACTTCACGAGTATTGTTGTGTAGATAATCAAGAAATAGAAAATCTAACAATATTGCTCTAAAAGTTAAGAAGGATGAATTAGACACTGGCACTTCCCTCAACGATGATGAATTAGCATATATGGTAAGGAAATTTAAAAAATTCTTTCAATCTAATAAATTTAATCAAGTATAGGCGAAGAAAAGAAGAGCAAGGAAGATAAGGATTTATAACTGCAATGAAGAGGGACACATCAAGGATGACTGCCCAAAACTGAAGAAAAAAGACAACAAAGCACAAAACCCTGAAGGTGACTTGGGACGAGTCACCATCAGAATCTGATCTGGATGAGTATGCTAGACTTTCACTGATGCAAGTCACCAGGAGGAGAGTATAGATGTAAGGGGAGGCTTCTCAGAAGAAAGCTGCAGCGAGGAGGAAGAAATAAACATCACAACAGATCTGGTAAGTGAGGTATGTTTACTACCCTTGACCAATTATATACATGTATTAAATTCATAAGTAGATCCTTATATAAACTCAAACTTAAAAATAATAATTTGAAAAAGGAAGTTTTTGAATTAAAAATAATCTTAGCAAATACATGTCCTTTAGAAATGTATGATAAATTAAAAGAAGAAAATAAAAAATTAAGAAAACAAATTTTTATTGAAAAATCATAATTTAAATTTTAAAATTCTTTGAATATGTATTTTGACAAACCTGATTTTTTTTTGGAGAATTACCGTTATATTTTGAATAAAGAAAAAAATCAGCTTGATTTTTAGGTTAATAAAACTATTTTTATGATATTCATTTTCAAAAAGAATCATGTCTGTTTAAAATATTTTACGTATAATCTTTCTCTTTGAAATTCTTATCTAAATTTTTTATAGTGATAAAGCCGTCAAGTTTCTATTTGAAAATATTTTTCAATAGATTTTTTGATAAATAATGAATTTTCTATTGATTATTTACCGAACATATTATTTTTAAACTAAAAATTAACAAAAACTTATTTTTGAAAATTTTAATTTTTTTTAGTTAGACATTCTGTTCTCAATACTTGAAATTTTTTTAAGAATTTATTTTAATAAAAATAAAATTTTAAATTTAACTTGCAAAACCTATGTTTCTGTGCAAAATAATTTTTTTGTGCTAAAATACTTATAAATTTTTCATGAAAATTTTTCTACATATTTAGATACTTCTGTTGAACGTTAAGCAAATTTTTAATTTCTTTTGAAATGTTAAACTTATTTTTAAATTAAATTTTCAAATATGATTACTAAATCATAAAAAATCAAATTTTTAGACAAATATTCTGTAAAAAAAAATTTACTTTGAATTATGTTTCCTTAACCCCTAGAAAAGTTTCAAATTTTGTATCTAACTTTGTTTTTCCCCCATTTTATTTTTACTGGGGGAGAATGAGAGATGAGATCTTAAGTTAGGGGAGGTTATATTTATAATTTTATAGTTTGTAAAATTTTAGTTTTAACTATTATTTTATTAATTCTATGTTTTTACCCTAACTCTAACTCGGGTTGATGCACATCAAAAAGGGAGAGATTGTTAATATTTCAAGGTAGTTTTGATGTGGTCAACCGAGTTAAGTTAGGTTCTATGTTTATTTGATATATTGTGTCTAAGTGTGCAGGAACTTAGGAGTACATGAAGTCGAGTGAAAGATGCAGCTGATAAGAAGGACGACACAGAAGAGAGCCGACAAGCTCGGTGCGTTCGAGGGACGAGGTGCTATAGAAGAGTACGCTAGCAAATGAGAAGGACGCACACGATGTTTCTAAGGGACGAGAAGCTGGAGCGGAAGCTTGCTCGAGGAGAAGGCCAGAAAATGAGTTCGGGTGAGCCCAATTTCGGATGGCCAAAATCACCCAAGCGAACGGAGCCGGATTGGAGGAGAACCGGATAGTCAACAAGATGTTGACTATCCGGGCACTTGGACCAAGTCCAAGCACTCGGATGCTCCGGGCGCCTAGACTGGGTCTAGGGGCCCAGATCTCCTAGGCAAGCCCAGGGACGCCTCGATGCCTGCCTCGTAGAGCAAGGGCGTCCGGGCACCCGGACTTGGTCCAGACGCTCGGACTAGAATGAATTTATCTTGATCAAGTTGCAATGTGGATAAAGTTTTATCCACACCCAGGTGCCTGGATCCTTTCCAGGTGCCCAAAGCTGCTACGTCAGCAAACGATCATATTTGACCAGCAGGCTATAAATAGAGCACTGGTCTCAGTAGTTTAAACAATTACTTGTACACGAGTTTATTTTCTATTCTATTTCTTTAATTGTGTGCTTCCAATGCTTATAAGAGGCTTCTCTGCCTACGATGAAAGGAGAATTTGATTAGTGCTTTCAATATCTTGGATTAATAACCTCCCCGGTTGTAACCAAGTAAAATCAGTAGCCTTTATTAATTTATTCATTTTAGTTTATTTTAATAAAGTGGTTGTTTAAATCAAGCTATTAGATTGAGAAATGTTTGATTTTATTTTTCAGGGTAATTTACCTCCTCTTACCTGCCACACTTGTCCTAACAGGACTCACCTCTCATTAAAAGACTTGTGGATATTCAATGCAAAATTCAAAGGGGTTCACAAGGTATTGGGGAGGCAAACATGAAGATGATTGAATGGTTTGTGGGTGAAAAGAAAGAGGTTGCTAATACCTATGACTTCTTCAAACCAAGGGGGTTGGCGGTAACTTGGGCCTCCGTGGTATGGATGCTAGAGATTATGCCAAAGCACTTGATCATTATGTGGCTACTAGCGCATGAAAAGTTACGGATGACAAATAGATTTTCATATGAGGAGAATCAGACTTGTATGCTTTTGCCAATGTCAAGATGAGTCGAATAATCACTTATTCTTTAAGTGCCCTATAACTTGTGCTCTTTAAAACAAGGTGAGGAGATGATTAGAAATAAGTCATGAAGTTAACTCAATGGTGGAATTATTTGACATTCTTGGCCAATACTATAAAGGCGCAAGCTGGTGAATGAAAGCTTGATATTTTGAAGTTTCTAGTATGATCTATGTTATATGAAAAGTCCATAACAAGTGATGCTATGAGAAGATGTTGTCTGATGTTGATGGGATGCTACGTTAGATCCAAATCATTTCATGGATGAATTATGTTTATCCGTGTTGATTTTGATGGAGCTTGGATAGTCCCTTGGTTTTGGTGGTGCTTGTGTCGTCCGTTGGTTTTAGTGGATTGTATGCAATCTGTGGTGCTTGCTTGTTGTACCGTGCATGTGTGGATTGGTTAATAACGTGTGAGTGCAAGATTGTGAGCATTGTGTTGCTTGCTTGTCATCATGTTGATGCAAGCATGTGATTGGTGCATGTAGATAGTGTGCATTGTGTTACTTGCTTGTCACCATGTGATGTAAGCTTGTGATTGGTGCATGTATGGTTGTGATTACCGTGGTCACCTCATGTCCTGGGGTTGGTTTGACTTAGTAGCTTGGATTGTAAGCTTGAGGTTGTAACCTCTTGAATATAGATTTACTACATCAATAATTCTTTTAATGTCGATCTCATGAATATAAAAAAAGATACATATAAATACATAAATGTTAGGTATATAATGAGATAAATTTCATATCGTCAATTTTTAAAAATTAATCATTGACCATTACGTCAGAGATGTCACGTGTCTATTGTCTATGTCATATAACCTTTTAGATCTTTTATAATATATGTACTTATTTTTTTGTAATTAAGTTCATACAGTGTCTTTTATAATTTATTTTCAAATTATACGAAGGAAGGAAGGTAAATCATGAACATTTATATGCAACTGCCAAATGACTTATAATAAAATTATCACTTTTTACTAACTGATAAGGGAAAAAAAAACTTAAAACCCCGATTACTTAGAAAACTTTCACACCAATCCCTAACTCATATAAATTAATCATTTATAAACACATGCGAGAGAGACACTTACCCTTGATATATATTTTTTTGTCCATTATTATTATTATTATTATTATTATTATTTGAGAAAATTTGCCTTGATCGACAAAAACCACCGTTGTCTTTTTGACTTGGGATTCGACTCAGAAGTGAGAGAGATCGAGATTGGATAAGAGGCTCGCGGAAAGGGCTGAGAAGGCGATCTGCTCACTTCCTATCCCGGCATCCCATCATTGTCCCTCTGCCACCTGATTCCCTCCGGTGGCCACCGAAGCGTTGGCGGAAATTGGGGTTTTGGTGAGGGGAGCAGGCCATGGAGGATGGTAGAGGTGGTCGCACTATGACTAGGGATGGTAGCTTCAGCTCCTCGTTCCTCATCTGCTTCTTTCTTGTTTTCCTTCTCGCTGTCCTGGTGTCTCCCGTCTCAGCTCAAGACTGTGAGTTGTAACCCTAACCTTTTTTTTTTTCTCAAGGTCCTACTTTTATTGCGTGACGTTGATGCTGGAAAATGATGGCACCGTTACATTGCTTATAGTTCTAGCTGCCTGGCTTCTTTAGTTGCCAGATCGGTTTAGGTTTTACTCGATTATTGGAGTCATGAATTGTTTGTTTGTTTTCTTTTTTCTGGTTCTATAGCTATGAGCAATATTTTTAGAATTTGGTGAACGATTTAAGTGCCTGGGAGGGTAGCACTGGTGCGTCACTACTCTTGTAGCGTAGTGGTATTTCGTGTGCTTTTTAGAATCAGTTTAATGTTGCCCAGAAAAAATTGCCTTTGTTTTTTTGTTGTTTTTTGCTACAGAGGTGTGTACATCGAGCTAATCAGTGAAAGACACGTGATTAATGAATTAATTTTGTTTTGCTTATTATAACCCCATGATTGTGAGTTAACAACTAACATATATTTATGGACACGTAATCAAGATTATCTTTCTTTGCGTTAGTGCTCCTTTGTTAAATAAGTTGCGAATTTAAGTAAGGAATCATATCATGGTAAGTTAACAACTAACATAAACTTACAATCACACAATCAAGAACATATTTATTATCTGTCCATGCATTATCATTTCATGTGTCACAAAGAGTGAAGAAGCAAGCATTATACATTAACAACTAGGAACTCTCATATAATTTATTCATATAAGTAATAACATAATTTCCATAAGAAGTTCCTGGTTTGTGTTTTACCTATATGTTGCCAGAACATTCATAGTATTGGTATGTAAACATCATATGAGTTCTTACTTCTTTTTTCTTTGGAAAAACAAATGTAATTTCTTAGAAAAATAAAGTTTCTTTAAGTGGTAACCATGAGGAATCTAAATTGGAAGTGCAAGTTAAGGATATAAAGTTCAAATTCCGCACTAGATAACTTTGGAATATAATTCCACTATAACTTTTGTCAGTAGAGAATGAACAAGAAATGGGACAAATATAGCTACTCTTGAATAAAACAGGGTTGGATCATTTGTTATTTGAGTGCTCATCAATCTGGGAACTACCTCCTGAACAGTCACCAGTTAAGAATATGACATTCACCTGATTTTTGTAATTCTGTATAAATGCAAATATGGAATGGTAATGCTGTTTCTTATTTGCCAAGGACATTGAGTCCTAATATATGGTCCATGTAAGGAGGATGTTTATATTTCAGTTACAGTTTATTCTTTCTCTTCTGCGAAGATATTTCTCTAAACTCTGGAAGTTGAAGATTTGTTATACTTATAATACATTTTTTCTTGCAACAGTGTCCTGCCCTGATGGTTGGCTCGTTAGTCCTAGTAAGGATAAGTGCTTCATGCATATGGCTAGTTCTGTCCCTTGGGTTCAATCAGAGACAGCCTGCCAGAGTTATAATGGTCATTTAGCATCCCTCACTTCAGTTGGTGAGTTGAATTTCACACAAAGCCTATGTGTGGGAAGCATTGGAGGATGCTGGGTTGGTGGACGAGGTTATAATTCTTCACTTGAATTCGTCTGGAAATGGTTTGACAATATGTCTAGATGGAACGAATCTGTTTTCTCTAGCAAACCTTCTCATATCAATTGTTCAAGTGATTCGTGCAATGGAATCAGCCTGCCTGATTTGTGTACATTGATACCTAATAGTCGGGTTGCTCTGGTTGCTGAAAGCTGCAATACATCACATGAATATATTTGCATGGTTGCTCGAGGTAGTACTTGACTTAGTAAATCTTTTTTTTTTTTCAAGTTCCTAAATTTGACCTGTTTATAATCTTTGTTGTTATGTCAAAAAGTGTTAGAGCAACATCATGTAAATATTGTTAGTTGATTGCTGAAACCAAGACCATTAATTTTTATCCCTTATTTGCAGTTAAGCATTTTATCCATGATTTATCCCCTATTCCTAGTTAGCCAATAGAATTTGATGTGTGATGCCACTATTTAACCGAGTGATAATTTTGGTCTGGCAGAAAACCAATGTCCCCACAAGCTTTGTCATATGGAGTATCTGATTGCCCTTGCAGCTGTCAGTGGATTAATCCTTTTCATCACTTTGGTTGTTGTCATATGGCTCTTAGTATATAGGCGAAGCAAGAAGCGTAGACGCTCTCGTAAAATTTCTAGTCCTTCAGCAATTGCATTAGTTCCTCCATCATGGAAAGTATTTACCAGTGAAGAATTGAGATTAATCACAAAGAACTTCAGTGAAGGAAATAGACTCCTTGGTGATGCGAAAACTGGTGGAACTTATAGTGGTTTCTTGCCTGATGGCTTGAGAGTGGCTGTTAAGAGACTGAAGAGGTATAGCCTTCAAAGGAAGAAGGAATTCTATTCTGAGGTTGGAAGGGTAGCCAAACTTCATCATCCTAATCTAGTTGCTGTAAAAGGTTGTTGCTATGATCATGGTGATCGCTTTATTATCTACGAATTTGTTGCCAATGGACCATTGGATCGATGGCTGCACCACATGCCAAGAGGCGGTCGAAGCTTAGATTGGGCCATGAGGATGAGAGTAGCTACAACTCTTGCTCAGGGAATTGCGTAAGTATAGTAGAAACTGAATTTCAAGATAAGCACATGCATATAATCATTTCTTAACTGTAAAATTTTGTTCTATCATTTGGTACCTACACAGTGCTGTTTTAATCAGAAGACAATTCTTTTGTTTAGGTGAATTATAAATTATGGATGGATAGTGCCGTTCTGTAGATATCAGATGAAATAATTACACTAGAGGAGTGAGATTCATAGTAACTGTTGTTCAAGGGATTCAGGGGTATATGCTCTATGAGTTTGAATGCAGACCAGCAAGGAACTCTTGAATTTTTTTTTTTTTCATTTGGGAAATGGTCCATTAAGCCCATGCCACTGGATTCAAGAATGAGAATTTGACATGGATATTGGTCTAAGTGTCTAATGCAGACTCACATATGAGTATCTTACACACGTGTGAATCTAAGTGTTTGAACATGTGAATAAATTGAGTGTCAACTCAGTATATTTCTGTCTAGCATGGGTACAAAGGGAGTTTTTGTTTTTTTTGGTAGAATTTGATGTCTGTTCTACTTGATCTTATTCATTGGTGATTCATCTAGTTACGGCTATCGGATGTGGTGAATGTGTGAAAGACAAATTAGGATTAAGGATATAAGTGTTCAATCTCTGACTTGTCCCATCTCTATGGGATATATCATAGAAAGATAAGGTCCATGTAGCTGATCTTGAATAGTTGACACTAATAGACTTATCTTTTTTGTTCGTTATTGATTATCTTGTATTGCTAAATGGAGGGTAAACCACCTCATGCAGTGGACTCCAAATCATGGTTTTTTTGTTGATGTTGTGTTAAACTCAGTTCATATACAAACTGATCTTCACAATTGCAGATTCCTGCATGACAAGGTGAAGCCCCAAGTTGTACACCGCGATATACGAGCAAGCAATGTCCTTCTTGATGAAGAGTTTGGGTCTCATCTGATGGGTGTAGGCCTTTCCAAGTTTGTCCCCTGGGAAGTGATGCACGAAAGGACAAAGACAGCAGGAACCTATGGATACCTTGCTCCAGAGTTCATGTATAGAAATGAATTGACAACAAAAAGTGATGTTTACAGTTTTGGCGTGCTGTTGCTAGAAATCATCAGCGGCCGACGACCAAGCCAGGCCATTGAATCTGTGGGTTGGCAGACAATATTTGAGTGGGCAACGCCGCTAGTTCAGTCCCACAGATATGTTGAGCTACTGGATCCACTCATTTCTGACATCCCAGATGTTGGGGTGATACAAAAGGTTGTGGATCTTGTATATGCGTGCACCCAGCTTGTGCCTTCTGTTCGGCCTAGGATGTCGCACGTGGTGCATCAACTGCAGCAGTTGGGTCTGAGAACAATCTGCGAGCAGCCAAGAAGTGGTACAAGCACCAGCGCCACATCACCAATGTTGCCGTTGGAAGTAGAGTCACCTCGCTGAGGGTAATCTACATACTGTTTATAATTTATCACGACTCATCGCTTAAAGCTGCCTTAGGAGTTAATTATCACTTCACCAAGGTTACATAGTGGTTACAACTTACAAGACTCTTGTCACTTACAAGCTTCTTTAGAAGTTAGTTTTATATATATGCAGTGCTTTAAATGTGATAGTATCTTATGCTGTGTATTTTTTTTAATGATGCCAGCACTTAGTATTTTAGAAATAGCTTTGTTGGGCACTTGGATCTATACCCGCATCGGCCACTCGTACCAAGTCTGAGTAAGATAGGCTTTAACTTCGATTCAAGTTTTACAACCATAGCAAGTGAGAATTGGACAAACTTGGATGTGGATGCTGTCTTCTGGTTGAATTAAACTGTGCTAATATTCTGCCATGATGGTAGTCTCTTTTTCTTTGGTTTTAGAATATTGAATATTACTGTTAGACTAATTCAAATTCCTGAACTCTTGATGTTTTTTCCCTAAAGAAGTCTTTCCGCATCGTATTAAAAACGAGAGATGAAGTTCAATCTCTTTTAATAGTGACGTTTCTCCTAGAAGTTATGTATTAATGCACTATTCAAGAGCTCTAGGAGTCGTTGAGGAGCAAAATCGAAGCTACTTTTTTGGTCCGAGAACCAAGTGATGGTTCAGTTCACTCGAAACACATCTTTCCCCAAAACAAATCATAGTTCTCATCATTTTGTTTTTTATAATAATTATATGCTATTTTACTGAATATTAAGATAGTTGTATTTAATATGAGAAATGATATTCTTAAGGAAAATTTTTAAGGATAGACACATGATGGGACCCACAAAAAGTGAAATGGTGGGTCCTATCATTTATGTGTTTATCCTTAAGAATTTTCCTTATGAATATCATAGTTCATTTAATATTTCTAACATGATCAACACTTTTCTCGACAAGTTCTATAGAAGCGGGGCTTAAATGAATCAAACGTATGTGAATAACTCTGGTGTTTAGTTTAATAAGAGTTTATTTATATTCATTCAATACATAAAATTGATTAAATAAATAAATTTGAACAACTTGTTAAATTAAACAAATAAATTTAAATATATATGTGTTCAATTCGTTAATATTCGTGAATCATTTTATTAATAAAATTTTTATCAATATGTTAAATAGACAAACAAAAAACTTTTGAAATAAATAAATAAATTTAAATTAACAAATTTAATAAATAATCAAACAAGTAAAAATTTTAAACAATCAAATATGTTTGAATTGAAAGCTCGATAACATTTAAATAAATTAAACTCAAGCCAAACTTGAATTGAAAACTTGATAACATCTCAACAAATCAAATTCAATTCAAGTTCATTAAAATAAACCAAGTCAAGATTGGACCTTGTTTGAATTGAAAGTTCAATAACATCTAAACGAACTAAGCTCAAGCCAAACTTGAATTGAAAACTCAATAATATCTAAACTAATCAAACTCAATTTAGGCTCATTAAAAATAAAATAAGTCAAACTTAAACAACCATGTCAAAGACTTAGTTCATTTAAGATTAAGCTCAGTTTGACTTATTTATAGCCCTATAGAGAAGCCCTCGGAGCAATAATACAATGACAAAACGAAATTCAACGAATTAATAGATAAATTTTATAAAAATGAACAGATGACATTGTAACGAGCCCGATGACCAGTTAAAAATTTCAACGTACGCTCAATACTTGGTGCCAACTTAAACAAAAATGAAACTCTATAGTAGCAAAATATGCTCACCGTTTCTTTTCTGGGCAAACACGTACAGCTGTTTGATCAAGTTCATTTCACATTGTAATCTTAAAGAATAGAAAGGGACTCATAAGCTAAAATGAGAAGAAATTCTCATGATCTCTCCTACCATCCTCTTAAACATTCAATTTACATGGGAAAAAGAGAGTTGGTTCGATCAGATGCAAGACATTGTTTTGCACTCTAACAATCACTGCTACTAACATTTTGTACGCACTCTTTAAGCTCCTCTCCACCACCGTCTTGGTGCAGCATGGCATTAATCTCATCGCCTTCTTCCATCTCAAGCTGCCAAGGAACGAAACCGTTAAAAGGAGATAGATTTAGGGTTTGGAATATGAGAATAAAATCTCAAAACTGCAGAAGCAATTTGGAAAGAAACATGTTTGATTTACTTCATTTGGAGTTTGCTCCCCTCGTAACTTACGGCCGTCAAACAGGAAAACAAAGTAGTTGATATGGACTGATTCACGATCGCAGTAGGCTTTCATCAGCTTCTGCAACTGAGTGCTCCGCTTGATCCTGAAGAAGACCTCCTTTTCATCCTAGACAGCCAAAGTACCATTAAAATATAGCTAGATCGCAGTTAGTAAACCATTAAGATCCCAAAATCATTTATCATTTAGAATCCTATTGTAAGATTTAAAACTTAGAATTCACTCAAAATAGCAGAGGTCAAATTCCATATCAATGATAGTTAAAAGTAGCAAAATTTAAAATATGGGTTAGTGCTAGAATTTCGGTCTTTAATCAGAAAGCATTCTAAAATTCACCAGACGAGTTTAATTCTATAATATCCTTTCACTTAGCTTATTTATCTCAAATATAGATCCATATCAATTATAAAGTCAATTAAATTTGAATTTAGAAACAAAAAATATCAAGCATCTGGATAAATGAATCACCTTTCTAATACTAAACTGGGTATTGCACATAAAATTTTTCATTGGCTGAATCTCGAAAAGTACATGTACACAATATAGATAATTTCTGTCTTTGGTGCCACTCTTTTTTAATGCTAGTGTTCTAGTTGGTTTATCTCCCCTTCTCTCGCCTTTGTTTAATCTCCTCCTCATAACCAACGAACAAAATTGAGAGATTAGTCATAGGAAAACCAGTCAGTACCATCAATTAGCACTTCTCCTCCTCCCCACACCCACTCTTTTTAATGCTTCATCTCCTCCTCATGTTGACAATCAAAATTAAAGAATGTAAGTTGGGGAAATCTTCTTATTTCGTTAGTTCTGCACAATACTGCCGAGCCAATGCTTATCTTGGTTGATACGGCTTTTTACAAAAAAATAGTATTAGCACAGGCGCCAGTGACATTTATCCATGCAGATACAATTCTAGTATTGATCAGCAACCAAAACGAGACATTTTGGATGCCAACCGATAATACCCATTGAGACTAGAAACCATGAAAAGTAACGGGTGTCTTCCCCAACTCAAAATGCGCCAGTTCAATCTAATTGTTTCAGTGTGAAACAACAAACCGACAATAAAGAAGGGGGAAAGAACACAACTTGGATTGTCATGCAATATGATGGAGGCCAACTCCAACTCTGTGCATGTCGTTTGTTGTACATCTGATTTCTAGTGTAAGACTAAGACTACTTCAATAAAGCTCTGAAAGAAGTATAAATTGAAAACAATTATAATTATGGTGTAATTCTCACCAATCAAAGTGAATCATCGCTGCAGAGTTCAATCAATAGTTGTAGATGCTAGATCGTTTTCCCCCTCCAATTTATGATGTTTATATAGAAGCTAACATAACTTACTATTTCAATTTGGTTGATTGAACATGTGAAGAAATATACACCAGACTCCCCAATGGAATGAGACCCTTTGGAGCATCTTGAGCTCAGTTGTTTTGTGCTCTGAGCCGGTTCATATCAAACAAACAAAAAAAATATTGAAGAACAGAGATGCAATGGATCATTATCACCTTCATCATATGTGAAGTGTATATGAATCCATTTCACCACTTTAAAATAGTAATATGTAGGTAGGATTTAGACAAGTTAATCAACTACTTCCATGATGCCACATTACAATATAATTATACAAGTTTTTTGCAGTAAAGATCACATAGCCAATTCGATCAAAAATAAAGAAAGAAAATGGAATTTTTTACATCATAAAACAAACACAGTAAAGACTCCAAACCCTAGCGCAAGCGAATCAGAGAAAGTGGAATTGGAAGAAATCGAACCTGCCTCTTGACCTTGAGATTGATGTGGGCGTCCATATCGGTCAGCTTCTCCTCCTGCTGTTCCGACATGACTCTTCACCCTGCTCTCTCCTCCTGCGGCCACAGGTCGAGCAAAGAGGCGATCTTCAAAGGCTGAGGGTTATCCGAGCTTTCTTTTGTATTGCCATCGTGGGCTTTATATATAAATTATATATATAATATTTGTTCCGATTTTTACTCATATAATATATTTTTAAGGGAGATTTTACTTCATCCTCAAAGTTTATTTATTTAAAAAATAAATAAATAATCTTGATCGTTTTAAATTCATCAGATTCCTCCTCCAAATATTGTTTTTCTTTTCTTTTCGCTGTTGAATATTTTTGCTAGAAATTTTAAATCTATTTTACTTTTTTTCTTTTACTTTTGAAGTGGAAAAATAGTACCCGTTAGGCATTAGTTTGCAACAAGTCCGCTGAATTCACACCGGGAGCTGACAGTAAAATTGTAGCAAACCGAGCAGTATTTCTACCGAGGATGAGAGGGAGCAAGCCGACGTCTTTTGGGTCAAACAAGTCCGCTGCTTCCTGTGGAGGAGACGATTGCTTCTCCCATTCTGTCGTCATCCCTCATCGCCCAATTCCTCTGTGAGTAGATCTTCCTAGTGTCTATTCCCCGATTAACCTCTCGATTTTTCGCCTTCCTCCTTTTATGGTCTCGCCGGGAAGTAGAGTTTTAGGGCAACCCATTTTCCTGTGGTCCAGGAGCGGCGGTGGGAGCCTAGCGGAAGCAAGAAGAAGGCGTCTTTAGTTCCCTCGATCAATATTCGGGCCGCTGTTTTGGGGATCTGAAGGCGTGGAGATGGCAGCGGTGAGTTCTTTTTGTTTTTTTTTCTTCCCCCTTCTTTTAGCTCGTTTTGCCTCCCTTCTTTATCTCTTCGAGCTACAAGATATGAGGAAGTTATGAGCTTTGAGATTCTGTATCAATTATGTTTGTTGATGTTTCGAATTTGTTTTTGGGATGAACTTAGTGTGTTTTGTCTGATAATTGACGTCTGCCTCTCCATCTCTATTCTCTACCGTGCAACAGAAGGCTTCTAGATATTTGGTTGCCACAGTATAATACAAGGTTCGATGAGGAATTTGGATTGCCATTATATCTTAATTTTAAAGTTGTTGGTTCCAAGAGTTCAATCTGATTACTTCCTATACTTTGAGATGAAATTGTATGGCAAGAAGGTTCAAATTGTTTGGAAAGGTCGGGCTTAATTTGGTATGAGTCACACACATTTTGGGATTTCTTAAGGAGCTAGAGGGTCGGTATGCGTGTAATGTTTTATGTGGAAAATGATTCTTATATATTCAGGGGCGTAGCCAAGTGCAGACGGGCGTATACCTCCATGTCACTTTGACTGATTGACCATCGTTCATCGTCAGAAATTGAAATTGACCACATATGTTGAAAGCTCTCGACCTAAGCTATCAATTATACTACTTTTATGAGAAAATATCGTGATTTGGAATATTAAGTATTGAATTTTAAAATAAAAATAATAATAAACAGATGAACTAAATTGTAAAACATGAAGCGAGTGCGCTAAATTAAAATTGGATCGGGTTCGAACTAAATCCAATAAGTAGGCGCGGAGATAAGGATTGCGTTGGTTCAAACTATGATTGATTTGGAGTTGATTTGGTCAAGTTATGGTCGAACTAAGTTTAAGGTTTAAACATGTTCGATTGATTTAAAATGAATTAAGGTATTTTTGAAAAACCTTATCGTTTCTTTTTTTTTTCTCTCCCTTTTCTCCTTACGCACATTACAGCTCCCGCCATGTCATATGTCACGCCATGCCTTCTCCCATCTCTCTCTTTTATTTTTCCCTTCCTCTTCATCCCCATTTCCTTCTTTTCCTCTTCTCCAACAATAGTAAACCTGCAGTTTTTTCCTTTCCTCTTCTCAAGCACAAGAGCTCTCTTTTCTTCTCTTTCCTTTTCTTCAGCAAGCAAGAAACACACCATCAGCTGCTGGCCTCTTCCTATAACAAGAGCAGCCCTCGACCATTGCATCTTCTTCCTCTTCTTGTGTTTTCAAGGATTTTGTTGGCGCCGTAAGAATAGTCTTATTTTGCCTTATCTTGCTCTCTTTGTATCGTTACCGAGCTCACCAAAGCTGTCTAGGTTGCTAACGAAAAAAGTAAAGCTCTCCGCTTTTACTTGTTTCCTCCCTATCTTCTCTTCTCTTCTCTCTTTTTCTCAAAAGCAATGGTGTTCCTTTTATCTTTTCCAGCAAGCAATCCTTTACAAGCAACTCTTTTTCCCCTTTGTCCAACCACAGCAACAACAAGAGGAGTAAGTTGCTCCTTTCTTCTTTCATGTTTCATTAATTAAACGAGAATTGTAAAGTATATACTTTATTTTATTAGGTTGGTAGTTAGGATGGTTATTTAGATCAGAATGGATGTCTCATATGTATGAATGCTAAATATTATGATGAAGCAAGATAATAAATGATTTTTCGACTTTGAGTCATAGATAAGGTCTGGGGACCAAGGGCTTATATTTTGTGTTGTATTAAATTTTTTAATTTATTGAATTTGCCCCCTCTAATTGCTACTGTATATATTGTAGTACTAAATTCTCTTACTTCCCCTTTTTTTTTTTTTTTCCTTTTTTAGGCAAGATGACCGAAATTTTTTATCGGAATGTGCATTAAATGCAATGCTGATTAAGTGGATTCATTTGCACTCTTTTTTCTGGGTAATTTTGACTTCCATGAATCTGGTTAAAATACTCTCTAGTTTTTTAAGGAAGAAGTCAAATGGCAAATATAAGTCAGTGTTCCTCAGACTGTAATGTAGTGTTAACATTTGTGACATTGCAGCTAACCAGTCATGTATATATCATGGTGATACATATTTGGCATGGTTTTTGGAAGTTTATGAGATGAGTCATCTAGTACTACCAAAGCTTTTTTTTTATCATTCATATTATGAACTCGTTGACTTTCTTCAGCTATTTTATTAGGTTAATTGCTTATACTCTCTCTTGGAAACTGGAAATAGACTTGAGGTGAGAAATACTTTATTGGGATACCTCAATTGATAGTCAACCCAAATCACATGATAGTCTTCAGAAGTTTGTAGTCAACTGGTAGATGTGTACTGCTAAATTTTTTTTTGTTCATATTGTTAAATCGTTGACTTCAGCTTGGCCTGGCAGATTGGAATTAGACTTGAGGTGATAGATACTTTATTGGGCACCTCAATTGACAGTAGACTCTAAGCACATATCTTCTGATCAGTGAATGTAGGTCATTCCAATACTTAAATCCAGTCTGTTTTTTTTTTCTACTAGTGTTTTTAGTTACATCTGATTGTGCTCAAAAGGTGTGTTTCCTTGATTAGGATCTACCATTTTGGTGTGTGAAGTTGTGTAGGATCTACCATGTATACAATTTGACTTGGCATGTCCAAAGTGGTTGATGGCTCAATGGCTCGAGATCCATGGAGATTGGCGAAGTATAGTGCAAGCATTTGAGGACTATAGAATAAGGAGCATTGGGGCATGGTAGAGCCGAGGAGATGAATAATGTAAGCGAAGGTGTGAAGGATGACACAAGAAAGAGCTGAGCGTTCTGTGCATTTGAGAGACGAGTAGTTTGACGTGAGAAGACTTCAATGCTTCGAAAGGCTTCATGAGAGATGTGAGTGGAGTGACCTATATACAAGGGATAAGATTAAATACCAACTTAGGTGGACTCAACCTTAGATGTGGTCGTAGTTAGGGTGCTAGTTGACTTGTATGGGAAGCCAGCTGATTGGTGGGTGAGAAACTCAATACCCCAAGTGTTTTAGGGTATTATGTTTGACTAGTTGACTCGTGTGGAATATCTAGCTAACTCTTGGATGAGTCGATTGATGAACCAGTTATTTGATTAATAAATCAAAATCCCAAGTTGGTGTGTTTGGAGTTTGGATGAGTCAACTGATTTGTAAGATTTAGTCAATTGATGGCTCAGACTATCTGGCAAATTGACCAAGTCAATTGAGATCTTTTGGGTTGATAGCAGAATGTTTTTTAGTCAACTTAGCAATCCATTAAGGACCGATCAATCCATTAACGTTAAGTCCAGTCGACAATCGAATCAAACGGAGCCAAAGATAGAAAAAGCAACGACAAGATTCGGATAAGATACAATAGATCTGTTGACTGATGACTACCGCCTTATCATAACAACAAGATAAATTTGAATTCAAGAAGGCTATAAAAGGAGCTAGACTTACACTCAAGTGCAAACAACGCCAATATTCTGCTTCTCTAGTCTAAAAAGCTTCATTTTATTTCTTATCTTCTCATTTTTGTAATTCCTGAGAATGTTCAACTGAAAAAGGTTTCTTCACCTCTGATGCTACCGACAAGGAGAAACTATAGAGGTGTTTTTAGGAGTGATCCATTTAAAGGATCATAGAATATAGACTAGGACCATATGGGTTGCCAAACCATATTAAACCATTGTGTCATATCATTTTCCTTTTTGTGTCTATTAATTTCCACTTCATTATTTCTTGAATGCTAACCTCACAAAAAGGTGGTATTCACCCCTCTAACATTAGGGGTGAGCAAAATCTCGGTTAAATCAAAATAACCAACCAAACCAATTTATTTTAGAAATTCATTCAGTTAATTCAGATTTTTTTTTTAAAAAAAAATCTTGGTTATTTCGGTTTATTCGATTTGGTCTCTGTTATGAAATTCAGAATTTGGTTAAACTAATTAAACCAAACTACCAGCAGTCAACTGATGAGTTATGATTAGTCGACTGTTGGTCTAGGTTTGTGAGTTGTGACAGTTTGAAGAAACATGTAGTCAAGTGACATAGTTGACCGTCCACATATCAATATGATGCAACATCAGTCCACTAGATAACTGACTGAATTAATCAATTTTACATCGGTACAATTTGTTCGGCTTTAGTGGCAAACTTTGGTCAGTTTGGTTTGTCCAAAAAAATGTTTGGTTAGTTTGGTTTGATTTTAGTTGAATGCTTAGCCTTATCTATCATCTCGGTCAAACATACCCGAGCAAACTGTACCTACTAGAATATCGTCTTATGGTAATAAAGGGAAGGAACTTATGCTAAGTATTATCAATTGACGATTTTCTTCTTTTTGGAATAGACTAGCGTGAAGCCCCCCCTTCATGATTGATCATATGAAAAAGTGCCTTTTTTGCACATTATTTGTGTATGAATCAAACATTATTTCTTTCCCTTTTTGATTTAGCAACACTAAACCTACAATTTGGTAGCACCTACAATATACTTTGATATCCACCTACAATATACTTTGTTAGAGTGTATATTAAAATTTGATAGCAATAAAGTTTGGTAACATTTATGATATAATTTGATTGCATAAATAATCTGACTTGATGTCTTTTAAGATGCATTTTTAGTTGTACCTATAATACAATTTGGTAGTATTTAAAAAATAATTTGGTAGCACCTACATTTACTTTAGCAGCTCCTAGTACAATTTAGTAGCACCTATAATTAAATTTTTTTGTAGAACTTGTTGCAACGCAGTCTACTAGCATTCTGGATTATGCACACAAAATAGTGCTTTAAGATTTGTTCATAAATCCACTTCAGGGATCATATGCAAATAAAGAAGCATGCCTTCATATGATCATGCATGAAAGGGGCCTTCATGTCAGTGATATCCTTCGATTTGGTTTGAAGAAATAATAATTGCAATGTTTTTCACATTGCAATACTTGTTAGGGTCTATATATTGATATGTTTCCCGGATTGAGCTCTATCTGAGTCCATACCAACAGTAAAATTAATGCTATTGAATTATGTTGATCAATGTCTAAAATTGTTTAGGCGCTTATTAAAACTTAAGTCTCGTTGGTTTAAGTCGGTAATCAACTGCTTCCAAAGGTTCACACTAAGTTCTTCTAAGATTGATTTCTTTCCCCAATGTGGTGAACCTCATAGCTAGTTAGTTGTCTAAATTAAACATTCTCCAGGGCATTTGTTTCGTTGATTCTTAAGATATTTCCAAGCTTTGTTAACTTGCATTCTCTATAATTGATTCTGCATTGGTAATGCTCATCAGATAGCTTCCTCCTGATAGATATAAAGCACATTTTCTTTCTAAATGTGGATGAGATTCAATATGCTCATATTTATCAGATTGCCTGCTGTAAATTTTATTAACTTGAATTTTTATTGATTGCAGCTGAATTTCCATCTTCCTAAACTTGGTAACTAGGTTGACAAAGTTCCCCTTGAACAACATTTTAAGGTTGTACACAAAAGTAGAAGCTAAGGGAAAGCAATTGTACTGAGCAGTCCTTTTGAATACCCTGAAGCTTTGCGCACTAACATGGAGCCCTCTAATTCCAAGGATGAATCCCATCAAATCTCCGGGTCACCATTACGTCAAGGTCCTGTTCCTCATAGAGTCACCACAGAGTCTCCTGTTCAAGGGCAAGGGTATCAGTTGACCTCTAGCGAGCAAAAGAGGGGCGGAAGAACAGGGATTGGATCAGAGGATAAAGTTGAACGCTCTCCACTTCATCCTCATCAAGTGAAAGCATCAAGTAGAACTGATGCATCATCTCCCTTCAGGGGTTCTTCAGAAGGTGGTAATGCAGCTATTATTGGATATGAAATATTTAATGTGATAAAAAAAAAGGTAGGGTTATCTTAATTCATCAAGTACTCAATATGTTAAAGCTTTTGGGTTTAAGGAATGTTTAGGCATTTTCCTTATGGCCCAATTTCCTACGAATGGGGGGCGAGGAGGCTGCGGAAAATTTTCCCAGCTTCTCCACATATTCCTTCTGCTCAAAACGGCCAAAGCTCCATGATTCAAAATTTTGACCTTGAAATCTGATATATATATATATATATATATATATATATATATATATTTGGAGGTCAGAAGTTATCGCTTAGACAAGGTAGAGTTTATATCTTCTCTCTTTGAAATAAAGAGAGTGATTAAATAATGCTCCTTACTGAATCTCTATGAACCTACATGATGGTATTAAAAAATTAACGAATTAAATCGATCTTAAATTCCTAGAGATCAAATATATCCTGATGGTCACAATTTTTCTTATTTGATTCCTAGTTATGATCACAAGTTAATTGACAAGTCATGGTCTTAGCAAAGGTAAATAAAAGATTGGAATTCATAATATTTGTTATTGAACACAAATCTCTAATACTTACTCTGAATATTGCAGGTACATCGAGAATGAGGACAGGCGGTCGAGGTGATGAAACAGTAAAGTCCTCTCTTCCGACAGCCTATTCTTTAGTAACAAAGAGTAAGTTGTACTTATTAACATATTATTATTTTGAACAGCCAGACAAAGGGTCATCTGTACCGAAATTTGGTGAGTGGGATGAGAGCAATCCTGCTTCAGCTGATAGTTTCACAGGAATATTTGAGAAAGTGAGGGAGGAGAAAAAGCATGGTTCAGCAAAATCTCCCATGATATCTAATGATATTATCTATGTGAATGATCGTGATAGTGGTGGGTCTACGGTAAGCACTCATATCTCGTGTTTCAACCTTGGTACATGATCTCATTGGATGTTGTCATTGTGAATTGTGAATCTCATCTAGTTTGGTTCTTGTTCATTCTTTCTATGTTAATGTATATAGTTTTTCTATCATTGCAGCATTTACTTTTGCATCTAGTTCACACAGACACACTGGTAATGATGTTTGTGTTGGCGAAATTGTTGGTTATACTTTGCTGTAACTTTTAGTCAATATCTCACTATAAAAATGGAATCATCTAGTTGGATTAACTTGCATTGTTTGTGTAATTGAAAATGGCATGACATTCACCGAAACTACAAACTTGGCAGCATTAAGATGATACGAGTATATCGCTTGCTAGTATTGATAATGTTACTATGTGTGGTAAACAACTTTTATGTACACCAAAAACAAGCTACTGAGGTAAGTGGAGTACAAATGCTGTATTCCTCGTTATTTATGACCTAGTTACTGCTCTGTTATGTGATCAAGAGTTTGAATTCGGAGCCCGAATCTAGGGTGCTTAATTCTGATACATCTGTTTTTTTTTTTGCTTCAACAGAGTTGTTGCTTTTGGTGGTGCAAGAAGTAAACAGATCTTGAAAATGAATCATTACTGCCAGACCGCAGACGGTGAACATCCCCACTCTACACCAAATAGTCGGGGTTCATGGCTTATTGTTGTATATCGTGAATGTGTTTGGAAGTTGCTATTGTATGACATACTGTGCATGAGTACCAGGATATATCCAACATCTCTTTTTAATTATTTGTGCCCTCTCTGATGAAGACATTGTATTATAACCTATTTGAGATTCTTTCAGAAGTGTGGTGAGTGTGGTGAAGAGGGCCTTAATTCTGTGTATTGGATATATGCTTTTGTTCTTTCCTTGATCGGAACATGATCGTCTAATACCATTTATGCTCTTTCCTCGTGTGGTGAAATCTTCGCCTCTCTTATTATCATGACATAAATCGTGGCCACTTCATGGTTGAAATTTCTTGAATGAAGACAGCATCTAGATGCAGTCTTTCTTGTTCATAAAATGCGTTTGTTTAAGTGCAACTTTCTTTGAATTATATTCGTCAATTTTTTATGAATAGGTGATCCTGACCTAGGTCGTTTTTGACACGTCGGACCTGATCTACTGGCCCGAGTTGGTGTTGCTCTCAACATGACTCGGTGCGTGCTTGTACTGTACTGAGCTTGGTTTGACTCATTTAGGGTGAATCTTGTCCAACATGACTCGTTGTACTAATATTCGAGTTGCATCTCTTATTACGACACATCTCAAACTCCAAGCAGTAAACTCGTCCACGATGATTTAATTTTGCTCCCATGGACGTAGTTGAATTGGTAAGTGACAGGTTGATTGTCACATGTAATTTGGGGGTTGAATCTCGGGACTGGCGGGGTTATCCCACTTGTCACTTATATTCCTAATTATCATAATTTATCTTTTTCGTATTAATTCTGGGACGAACTGACGAAGGCGTTAGAGGTGAGTATATTCATCTTTTGCCACTGGAATAGTTCACATCAGCTCTTAGGATATAACTGAGTTAATTATCATACGACATATTTACAAAATTGAATCGCCCACAATAAAGCAATATTTAAATAATTATTTTTTTTATCAGATATCCAGTCCTTTATGAGATAGATATATGGTCTGGTTTAACATTCCACCTATAAAAAAATCAGGAAGGACCCATCCGTCTGTAGCAGTTAGTTTTCTTAAATTTATTATAGAAAAATACTTTGTAGGGTGTCTGACTGAGGGATATTGTCTTACACGCAATAATCGCTGCCCAACATTCTATTTAGGACGACATAGAAGCTGGGAGAGGAAAAACAAACAGAAGAAAAATCATTTTCTCCAAAGTGCATCGATACGTGAATTGTTGACATTGCCACAATATTGTTCAGGTCGTTGCCATCTGAGTGCAATGTCGTAGTTGATATATTATAGGGTTTTCTTGCTTGCTTTTGATACGTGAATTTTTTAGGGTTTTTATTTATTTGAAGATTTTGTTGATCTTGTATTAATACTCCTGAAGTCTTTATCATCAACTGATACAATGATAGGGTTTTATATTAAATAATATTTTTTATTATCTAAGGATGTTTAAAAATCCATTTCCAATGACTTTACATTATCTTCCTATGTCAATTTTTACTGTTTTCTTAATTAACTCATTAATGATATTTTAGCAAAACTCATTGATGGTCACGATTACCGCATTCCTAAAACTATGACTTCTTGACATCATTGATTTACTCTAAGATGATATCAATGGCTTCCTTATACCTATCCATGATAAAGTTTCAAAATCTAAGAGTTACTAGGTTTATTAATAAGTTTTGGTTAAAACTATAACTCTAGGTATTAGTTCTAATATGATCCATTGTCTCTCTTCCACTCCCCTTGTATACTATGCTCTAAACCTCTTAACTCAGGACCCCATTTAGTCAACAACAACAACCAAGCCTTTTCCCACTAGGTGGGGTTGGCTGTATGAATCTTTTTACGCCATTGAGTTCTATCTCCTATTATATCATCATCTATATTTAAATAAATTTTATCTTGTTTTATTGTTGCTAACCAAGTCTTTTTTAGTTTTCCTTTTCCTCATTTGATATGCATATTTATCAGGACCCCATTCAGTCAAAAGTAATTATTTTTTTAAAAAATAAACTATTTTGAATTTTGAAACAATGTTATATCTGAAGTTAGTCCGATCTGATTCACTCTAGAATAATATCAATGACTTTCTTGCACTTGTTTGATCTATTCATGCTAAAGTCTCAAAATTCCAAAGCTATTAGATCAATAAGTTTTAATCAAAACTCATAAGTTAGAAGTAGTTCAAACTTGGTCCATTGCCTTCCTTCCACTCTCCTATGTCTCAATGTGCCTAAAAGTTCTTAACTTGTGGCCCCTTTAAACAAATTTAGCCTTCTTGATTTCTGACAGGATAGTATATTTGGACTTAAACATACCTGATTCACTCTGCGATAACACCAATAGCTTCCTTGAACTCCCTTGATATTGTTTATGCTAAAATTTCAAGATTCCAAAGAAATTGGTTCGTCAATGAGTTCTAATTAAAAAAAATACATTAATGGGCCCAAAATATTCAGATTTAGTCCAAATCTATTCCAGTTGGTTCGTTCCACACCCCTAAGTCTTGCCATATCCAAAAACTCTAGACTCATTATCTCTAATAGCCTAAAGTGACAATTCCAAAAAACAAAAAAAAAAATATCAATAGACACCTACTATAACAAATTTGACTTTTCGCAGCATGAAATTATGCTATCTACAATGTGCATTGTACGCTATATGACTACAAGTTGTTGAAAGTCATAAGACATTAAAAGACGTGTTGTAGTTAAGAGCATTCGCAGGGCACACTATGCGTTGCAGTTAAGAACATTTGTAGCGTGCACTGCACGCTGCAATTAAGAACATTCGCAGTACGCACCACGTGCTACAGTTAAGAGCATTTGTAGCGCGCATCGCATAATACGGTTAAGAGCATTCGCAGCGAGCACCGTGCGCTGCGGCTAAGAGCATTCGCAGTGCGCTGTGCGTGTTGTAATTAACAGTATTCGTAGCGAGCACTGCATGCTGTAGTTAACAATATTCGCAACACGTGGTATGCGCTACAGTTAAAATGTCATATAATTATCACTAATATTTATTTAAAATATATAATTCAAATTTAAAATTTAAACATTATAATAATTCATCCATCACTTTAATAGAAATAAAAAATTATAAAATATAATCAAAATGTATATATAATTTTTATTTATCTAATTATTATTTTACAAAGCTCATAAATTTCTCTAAATCATCTAAAAAATAATAAATCACTAACAATAAAAGATTTCACTATTAACAATGTTCCAACACTGTTTTAATCTAATATGCATTTAATAGTATTTCACTAGCCACCAATATTCGTATTATTCTCAAGATTTTCATCTTAGCATTCATCTTCTCAAAACCCCAATTTCCGCTTCAAAATAATAAATTACTAGAATTTCTATAAAGAAAAATACTATTCAACAAGGCCTAGTGAAGAGAATAAACAAACAAAAAATAGAATGAAAATAATAAAGGATACTCAACCTCAGTATTTGATATTTAACTCCCAAAAGAAATAATGAATTCGATAGATAAAAAAATCTATTGATTTCAATTGAAAGAAAACTAATGCATTTCACTTCAACTCCATGAGTTAAGTAGATGATTAAAAGTGATACTATTGCATAGGACAAAAAACTTATAGCAACTAGGGTAAACATATAAAAGTTTCTAAGTCTTGTAACTTGCCCATTATTTCACACAGGAAAAACATATATCAACTAGGGCACCCAATATTTGTCATGTTTGAAAGGATCTTGATGGGAGACAAAGGACCACCTTCTTCACTCAACAGTAAAGCATATTGCTCAAGTTCACACACGAGGCACCATTCTTTCACACAACCTAAGAAACTAATGAATGAGTACAACTGAAGATATTATGGAATTATATATGCAATTCTCATTCACAATAATAAGTAAAACATTCAGGTTTTGTGGAAGTTAGACATAGCAAAAAAGCATTGGCAAAGCAATTGTAAATTCGAGCCAAAGAAATTGGTTAGGCCATTACCAATGGAACTCTAGAATTGATTATGAAAAAAATTAGTAATTCATTAAGGTGTGGTACATCTAGAATAGATTAGGCCATTACAACATGCTTCAGGTGAAAAATCAATAATTCTTTCCATGGCATTTCTCTTTAGAGACTAAATATACAAACAAGAAATCTTAATGAGACAGAACCTATTACTTTTTTATGCTGTTAATATATGGCATAAATAGTTTTTCATCTCATATTATCAAGTCATGTTAAGCCCCCTATTATAGGATATTAATCAGTCATGATAGTGACATTTTCTAAGTTTGTCTTCTTCTTGCATTTAAAACAGAAAAAGAACACAGAATAAATATTAAAGGTGCATGCTAGAAATCCATGTTAGTAAATTCCAATTGTAAATGGTCATTCAAGTGAAGTTATCAGCAATAGAAAAATGATTTAATCAAAATATAGAATCCATGTTAAAGTTAGTTGTGGATGCCCCATCAACCTATAATGTTATATTGGGTCGACCAGCTTTGAATGAATTCAGGACGACCGTTTCTACTTTCTATCAAAAGATAAAATTCTCGGTGGATGATCAAGTAGGAGAAGTCAAAGGAGACCAAACAACAGCACATAAGTATTATGTGGAGATTGTCAAGGCGGAAGCTAATACCGCCTGAAAAACTCAGAGGATGGATATCAACGTTATTCATGAAAAGCCGCCCACTCTTATATATGAAGAAAAGAAGGAAGCGCAGGACAAAGTAGCAACCTGACTTATTTCTTATCGGCAACGAATGAGACAGAATTACATCAAGAGAGTTATTCCAAGGTTCTTTCAGGTAGGTGATCTGGCATGGAAGCGTATCAAGCCTGTAGGAGATGTTAACAAAGTAGAACCTCAATGGGGAGGACCTTACAAAATTATACAGAAACTTGTATCAGGCACCTATTATCTTCAGGATGCAGAAGGGAGAAAACTCGAGCAGCCTTAGAGTGCTAATCATTTGCAACCATATAGAACTTAATAAAAATACCTGTAAGTCATTTATGTATTTTGTTTGAACATTTTTTAATACAAATGGCAGATAAAATGCAGGCAATATTATTTGGGAGAGATACATACTTTTCTTTAAATCTCCCTAACAGTCGATCGGGGACCCTAAGAAGTGACCAGCCTGGCTTCCTTAGGGGGAACCGGAGACTTTAAACTTCCATAACAGTCGATCGGGGACCCTAAGTAGTGACCGGTCTGGCTTCCTTAGGGGGAACCGGAGACTTTAAACCTCCATAACATTCGATCGGAGACCCTAAGGAATGATCGTCCTGGATTCCTTAGGGGGAACCAGAGACTTTAAACCTTTATAGCAGTCGATCGGGGACCCTAAGGAATGATCAGCCTGGCTTTCTTAGGGAGAACCAGAGACTTTAAACCTCCATAACAGTCGATCGGGGATCTTCAGGAGTGACTAGCTTGGTTTCCTTAGGGGGAACCGGAGATTTTAAACTTCTATAGCAGTCGATCGGGGACCCTAAGGAGTGACCGACCTGACTTTCTTAGGGGGAACTAAAGACTTTAAACCTCCATCTAGTCGATCAGGGACTCTAAGGAGTGACCGACCTTGCTTCCTTAGGGGGAACCAGAGACTTTAAACCTCCATCTAATCGATCGGGGACCATAAGAAGTGACCGACCTGACTTCCTTAGGGGGAACCCGAGACTTTAAACCTCCATCTAGTCGATCAGGGACCTTAAGGAGTGACCGTCCTAACTTCCTTAAGGGGAATCGGAGACTATAAACCTTCTCTAAGATCAATCATAAGTTTGAACATTAACAGTACTTGAGCATATATTCAATTTCGTTCGAGCATGCAAACCCGACCGGTCTTCTATGCAAGTGGGAAAGCCCCAAGGAACATTTATATAACATATATTTCATTTCGCTCGAGCGTGCAAACTCGACCGGTCATCTATGCAAATGAGAAAGCCCAAAGGAGCATTTATATAACATATATTCCATTTCGCTTGGGCGTGCAAACCCGACCAGTCTTCTATGCAGGCGGGAAAGCCCTGAGGAACATTTATAACATATATTTCATTTCGCTCGGGCGTATAAACCCGACTAGTCTTCTATGCAGGCGGGAAATCCCTAAGAAACATTTATATAACATATATTCTATTTTGCTCAGGCGTGCAAACCCGACCGGTCTTCTATGCAGGCGGGAAAGCCGGAAGGAGTATTTATATAACATATATTTCATTTCGCTCCAGCGTGCAAACTCGACCGGTCTCCTATGTAGGCGAGAAAGCCCGAAGGAACATTTATGTAACATATATTCAATTTTGCTTGAGCATGCAAACCCGACCGATCTTCTATGCAAGCGGGAAAGCCTGAAGGAACATTTATATAGCATATATTCAATTTCGCTCGGATGAACAAACCCGACTGGTCTTCTGCACAGCCAGGAAAGCCTAAAGGAGCACATATATAGCAGATAATTAATCTCGCCCAGGTATATAAATTCGATTGATCCCTGGGGCAAGTCAGGAGTACCTCATATCTGGACAAGGCACTTAATTTATTATATGAACCTGAAGAGCATCAGGAAAGAAGTTCATTCATCATTACATATTACTCAGAAGATAACTAGAGGATCTACTTCCTTTGATTATAATTTTTCCATGAGATTTCTCTACATATAATATACATATTGAATAAGGTTATTCATACATACGCTTGGGTGGTTCTGAAGAAAAGCAAATCACACAAGGAAAAGCAAGTAAGTATGAACTTTCAGTAACATTTTATAAATAGCAAACAATATACATTAGTTATAAAGTTGCGATAAAATGCAAATACAAAATTCCAAGTCTATTTAAATTCTCTCAAAAGGTCTTCTGGGAGTTCTCGGTTAAGTCATCGACGATCTATGAACAAGAGAGAAGGGACTTCAGATAAACAATCCACCTCTTTCAGTTGTTGGATTACTCCGTCAACTGAGTGAGTGAGAGTTCCTATAATGAGTCTAGCATACTCACCAAATTATGGGGAAGTTAAATATGCTTTGCGTTTGTTGTGTCATCACTCTTCCTCGCTTGCTCTGTATGCTTGAAATTCATATTGTAGGTTAACTTTCTCCCCATGCAAAGTAGTCTTCTCTTCCTTGACCTCTGCTAGTTCTTGTAGGAGCGAGCATATTTGTAGATCTTGGGCTCGTAATTTTTTCTGTTGTTGGAACAAGACAAAGTCTTTAGAAGCCAATTCTAGGGCTAACTCGGAAGATACTGAACCATGTGATTATTGTAACTAGTTTAACAGATTGGTATTGTGAGTGACATATGAGAGGGCTTTATCTTTTAAAGCCCTTTCAACGCTAAGGGTAGAATTAAGCTCCTCTAGCTGTAATTCCAAGTTCCTTTTTCCCTCCTCTTTAGATTGTAACATCTAGAGGGTGTCTTGTAGAGTCTTTTCTAAACTAGCAGTAAACTCACCTTGTGATTTCACCCTATCCCGTAGCTGGAGGAGTTCATTGTTGGGGAGGTTGCAGGCAGCTTGTAATTCTTCTACCTTGTTCTTTAAGATTTGGTTAGTCCTCTCCAGATCCACAACCATTTTGCCTAAATTCAGACTCAAAGCATATAGCTAGAGGAAATAATAGTAATATTACATTTTGAAAATACAAAACAAGGAAGTTAGATCATTTTACCACAGTGGCTTGACGATTATGGTCGTCGGCATGCTCAATGTAGGTGCTTCTTCTCAGAAGTGCCTGAGACTACAACCAAGACTCAGCCAATGCCCCCAATGCCTCCTTTAGTTGTAACAATCCATACGGAGTAGAGGTGGGAGCTTGACCAAGCAAAGATCGTAAACTATGGCCTTGTTGAAATATAATAGAAGGACGAGGAGAACTTGCAAATGGTAAGGAAGAGGAAGGAGGATGTTCAGAGGCTGGTGAAGAAGCATTAGGAGATGGGAGGCTAGCTACCGAGGATGTTGCTAAATGGGTGCTATAGCAGTATAGCAGATCTAGAAGTAACTGATCTCCTGTAAGGAGTTCTCTTAGCATGAGGCCTAGTGGAAGAGGAAGGTAGAGCTGGAAGAAGGGGCAATGCACCCTCAAGAGCAATAGGTGCCTCCTCTAATAAAGAAACATCTGGGGGAATAACAGGAGAGGCAGGAATGAGGAGTCCTAGTCTCATCATAAGTAATGCAAAATTAGAACGAGCATGTGTAGGAGGAGCAAGTTCTATACCTTTAGAATAGGAGATTTCGATAGGGACAATGGGAATTTGTTCAAAATCAGTTATGGTATGCAAGAGAGACAAGGAGTTGAGGTACGAGGTGGCTGGCGTTTCACGGTGAAGGGACCCTCTGACTTTGAGGAGTTGGAAGACTCATGAGGTTGTTAGAGAGGGGTAGTAGGCCAAGAGAAGAAGGGGGATGATTAAGAGAACGATCTCTCAATAGTTCCTCACCCAGTCTAGCTAAAGCTACTTTCGTCAAGCGAGTACTTTTGTACTTGAGGGCAGGAAGAATAGCATTAGCTAAAGAAAAAAAAAGAGAAATTTGCGTTAACAACAACACAAAAAATAGTTCAAAACATGAGTAAGGAGAATAATCGTACCAAAGGGAACATCCAAGGTCGCTTCTGCTGTGCTAATACCAAAAGCAAATAATAAGACTTCCACAATTAGAGCAGGTAAATTAAACTTTGTGCCCTTTAATTTCCCCAGTGAAGAACAGAGAGCAGGATCTTCCAAAACATTGCCTAATGTAGGAATAGAGGAAAGCTCTCGACACCAAGTTATGAGGTATGGAGGTGGAGAAGGAAGATGCATAAAAAAAAAAACTTATCCCATCATTCCCCTTGAGGAGGAATTCTATAAAACAGGAGAGTTTTAGGGCGAGATTGAAATTTAAAAACACTATCTTCCACTTGGTGAGGAATGAAAAAATGGTGGAAAAGTCGAGCAGACAAAGGAAAGTCCAGTAAAGGGGAAACAATAACAAAACCAACCATTATAGAAAATAATTGGAGAATGAGTTGGTTTAGGGGAATGTCAAAATATATACTAACTTCAATGAAGAAAGGATGAATAGGAAACCTAAAACCACACAGAACCTGTTCCTATAAAACCGCCACGCTTTCGGGAGGAGGAAGATGGGGACAATCCCTAGGCTCAGAAGTGACTACATATGAAGGGAAGTTGTAATTCCATTGAAGCTCATAGGCTTCTGATGCAGAAAACTCAGAAACACACTGGATGTACCATTCATAAGAGGTCGACATTGTTAACAGAAAGAGATAAGAGAAACAAGAATAGCTAACGGAGAGCAAAGAACAAAAGATACACAGACAAGAGGAAAAAGCCGAAGTGATTAGAGATTTTTTTTCTCTATTTTCCATTTAGAAGCCGGGGTAGGGCATCAAAAAAGGCGTTTCAAGAAGGAATGTTGGATTGAGATTATAAGAAAAATGGGATTGAAGGAGAGTCGTTGGATGGAATAGTAAGGTGGCAGATATAGTAAAACAGGTACATGCCAAACGTCATAGGCAGGCGTGTTACCAATAAGAAAATAGCATGGGTAGCTGATATGAAAAGTTGTATTCCCAAGACGTTAAAATCATTACTAAAGTAAGGGTAAAAAGTTCAGGGAACTCGAAAGGGATTCCTTGTTCTGGTGGTTAATATTAGTCGATCAAAGTTTAGGGTTAATTCAAAATACATTCGTATATAAACTTGATAGGTCACTAAAGGCTGGTCGGGTGTTAAGGTTGAAAGTAAGCATGAGTAAGGGTAAATTCGATCGTTCAGTAATGATCAATCGGATATTAAGGTGGAGGAATATTAAACATCTTAGAAGACTCAAGCGGTCATCAATAGCCAACCAAGTATTAAATTAAGAAAATATTAAACATATAAGTAAATTTGGTCAATTGTCAACGATTGACCGAATATCAAGTCGGAAGGACACTAAGTTGTTAGTTAGAGCCCTAGAGCCAATCATTTTGATGATTGTATTATGCACTTGTTGTATCATATTCTTATATAAATAAAGGCATTTGTTTTTGGTTATTATACTTACTTGTATTAGTGCCAAATAAACTAAGTATAATAGCGTCCTTGAGTAGAAAGTTCTCACCTATATCAATCGGTTAGTTGAACCGATAGTGAGATGATATAGGGAACACTACTCTTAATCATTCCTAGTCGAGTATTAACATTCAGTGACAATGTTAATGTAATAAGACTAGCATGTAGGTCAACTCGATGACTTGATCTTACAAGTCATGGATATAGAGATATCAAGTTGACACATGGGTATGCATTGGAGAATGTATACTGAATGACCCGCCATGAGAAAGTATCATGGATCGTTATATGAGTGTCATATACTTTATCATGTGGCTATTAGTATGACTACTAGTCCTTAGACCTGAAGTCACCATGGATCCCTACATAAGGAGTTATGTACTTTGGTTTCGTCAAACGTCATCCGTAACTGGGTGGACTATAAAGGCGATTACTGGGTATATAACAAATTATGCAGAGGGATGTGAGTGATGTAGATGGGATCTATCCCTCGTATATAACGAGAGCAACATCGATATTCTTGAGAGAGTGAGACCACGAAGTGCATGGCCATGCCCAAATGAGTCAATATGAGATATTGAGTTCATTTGATTTAGTGAGTATACTTGGAGATCAAGATTTAGATTGGTCAGAGGATGACACGGTCTATGCCTCACATTGATCAATCTAGATGTCTAGGATAGAAGGACACTTGTCATATATTATGAGGAGTCACAATTAGTAGTCACAAGGTGATGTTGGATCTCAACATTCTTGTAACTTGGGTAGTAATGATGTGTTGCTAGATACCGCTCATTACTTATGCTCCTAAATAGGTTTAGGGGCATTGCCAACGTTACAAGAACCTATAAGGTCACACACTAAGGATAATTAGATGGAGATTAGGTTCATATGATGAACCAAGAGGATTAGATTCATGTAATGAATCAAATTGGATTAAGAGTAATCCTAATTGGGCTAATTGAGTTGGACTCAAGTTGATTCATGTGTTTAATGAGTCTAATTTAGATTATGACTCATTGAATCAATTTAATTAAATGAATTAGATTCATTATATTAAATTGACTTGAATTAAATGGTTGGATTAGATCAACCATGAGAGAGATTAAGTCAAATTTGACTTGACTTGAGAGGAAGATGAAGAGTCAAGTTTGACTTGACTTTATGCCACCTCATTGGTGAGTTGGCATTGAGTGGGCCAATGATGATGCTCCACATCATCATGGTTGCTTAAGTGGGATGCCACCTCATGGGAGTTACCAAGAGTTGTGACTCTTGGCATTCCATGGAGGTTACAACTCCTCTTAATGTGGTCGGCCACATGAATTGCATTGAGTTTTCATTTTTGTAAAGTAACTCTCATCTTCTTCCTCCTAGAGCTCTCTCTTCTTGCTCTCCCTCTTCTCTTGGCCGAACACCCTAGGTGCTAGCACACATTTGTTTGGTCCCCTCCACCTAATTTTGTTCGTGTGGATACTTCTAGAGGGTTGTCTACTTTGACAATCTTGAGAGCCGGCAAACCGTTGGACTAGCGGGATAGCAAGGGCATCGCATCGAGGGTAACACTCTTATCTAGTGTAGATCTAGACTTTAGAAACTCGTACTCATATTTTGTTTTTATTTTTCTTCGCACGGATCCGGTGGCGGGGGTTTCGGGGTTTCCGCGATGCGAAAAAGTGATTTTCGCGGCCCGAAAAACCCAACAGTGGTATCAGAGCCACGTGCGAAGCTTGTACGAGTTTAGTTTTTATTTGTATGACAAAAATTCAGTACTGTAACATTATGTAAATTTCTGATTTTTAGAGTTTTTATGGGTATTTTTCTCGTAGAAGCGAAGCACAAGTGTTTCGACACTTGTAGGCTTCGACTACCGAGAAGATTTTTCCGAAACGGCAGGGTTTCGCCCCAAAACTTTTTGGGATAGCGGACTAAGGCGCTGTAGGATCGCTTAGGGACACTCGCGATGGTTAGATCATGGGTAGGGGCGCTGCCCCTGGCCCCGCAAGGGGATTCGTTCCGCGATTGCGCCCGAAAACCGCTAAACGGGACCATCGGGAAATTTTACTCGTAAATATTGTAAAAATTAGTATTAAAATTACAGAAAATTATGAAAATTACATAATTTAGAATTATGTATAATTTGTGATGGTCATGGCCCAAAACGACCCAATCTGATTGGAAATGTGTTGTAATTCATATTACGGCCTGCGCACCGTCATTTGTGTTGTGCGTGTTGTATATTTGATACGCGACCTGCGCGTCGTGCCTTTCTCCATTTATTCTTGTTGTAAAATTAGTTTAGACTCGAATGTAACTCGAGTTTCAAAATTGTAATGTACAAAATTGGAGCCGTGGAAAGTCCACACGAGACGGAGTTACGAGGAGGGCGCGAGCAACACAAGGTGGTCAAAGGGAGAAGCTTGAGAAGCTGTTGACCTTAGATTGACCATCCGATCTTCTCATTGGCTTGAGAAGATCGTAGTAGGGCCATGACTAATCACAAATAAATTTAATTAATTGCTTGTGTGTATGTAATGCATGATTAGTAATTAATTAGTGCCTAATAATTAGATTAGATCTAAATCGTGTACAAGATGCACCCTCTCGATTAGATTAGATCTCAATCTCATCAACTCTAATGCCTACCGTGTCGTGATACCTATCACTACCTCGATCACATGTGTTGTTGAATCTGCCAAAGCAGAGCAACACATATTATCTTGGTAAGGTACGAAGGGACAATCTTGGTCCCGCTTATCAACTCATGGGCGAGTACAAACTCAATTAGATTGAGTATTCCTAGTTAACTCGGTTGGATCGAGTACAACTATAGGCATTCTTCCAATGGTTGGAAAGATAGGACATAAATTACATTTATATTAATTCTTGGGCGTATTAGCCAAAGCTAACTCAAGTTTTAATATAACTGCGGATAATGATCCTATAAACAAGAGTTGCATAGAGATGTAATTGGTAAATTGTTACCTACCGATCATACTAAGTCTTGGGCGATTTAGCCAAAGCTAACTTAAGGCGTAGTATGATGTGGATCTTGTCCCACATGAATTATAGAATTTAGTGGGAGCATCATTTAGTTAAAGGCCTAATTAAATGATTTAAAAGAATATGATATTTATTTTTTGCATTTTTCTGTTGTAGATAACCATGACGTCGAATACGAACACTTTCTCTCTGCGTTCTGTCCTTGAGAAGGACAAGCTCAACCGAGCAAATTTCCTGGACTGGTACAGGAATATGAGAATAGTTCTCACCCAGGAATGTAAACTGTACGTTCTGGAGCAGTCCATTCCGGTGGCTCCTCCTGCCAATGCCACGCGAGAAGATAAAGATGCTTACAAGAAGCATCAAGATGACGCATTAGATGTGTCCTGTCTAATGCTCGCGACCATGAACTCTGAGCTTCAGAAGCAACACGAGTTGATGGGCGCTTACGATATGGTTGAACATCTTCATCAACTATATCAAGGACAAGCGCAACATGAGAGATTTGAGATCTCAAGGGCACTATTTCAGTGCAAGATATCAGATGGGGCTCCCATAAGCCCATATGTACTCAAAATGATTGGGTACATAGAAAACCTACAGAGGTTGGGATTCTCGCTTGGCCAAGAGCTGACCACTGACTTGATCTTGCAATCCTTGCCAGATAGCTATAGTCAATTTGTTCTAAACTACAATATGAACGAAATTGACAAGCCACTGCTCGAGCTGCTTAGCATGTTAAGAACTACTGAGATGAACCTTAAGAAGGCTAAGCCCCACTCTGTTCTGATGGTTCAGAAACACAAGGGCAAGGGCAAGCCCAAAGGCAAGGGAAAGTCCCAAGCCAAGGGCAAAGGCAAGACACCGAAGCCTAAAGGAGGGGTCGCCAAGGATGCTACCTGCTTCCACTGCGGTCAGAAGAGGAACTGCAAGGTGTACCTGGAAGATCTTAAGAAGAAGCGAAGTAAGACTTCCACTTCAGGTATATATGTTATAGAAGTCAATCTATCTATTTCTTCATCATGGGTATTAGATACTGGATGTGCTTCTCACATTTGTACTAATGTGCAGGCACTGGGAAATAGTAGGGCATTGGCGAAGGGCGAGGTGGACCTACGAGTAGGCAATGGAGCACGGGTTGCTGCTGTTGCTGTAGGAACTTATCATCTATCTTTGCCCTCTGGGCTTGTATTAGAATTAGATAAATGTTGTTATGTGCCTGCATTAACAAAGAACATAATTTTAGTTTCTTGTTTGGACAAGAAAGGTTTCTCTTTTATAATTAAGGACAAATATTGTTCTGTTTATTTAAAAGATATATTCTATTATAGTGCACCTCTGATGAACGGACTCTACATTCTAGACCTTGAAAGCCCTATCTATAACATAAATACCAAGAGGTTCAAGTCAAATGATATGAACCAAACTTATCTCTGGCACTGTCGCTTAGGTCATATAAATGACAAGCGCTTATCCCAGCTCCATAAGGATGGTTTGCTGGACTTATTTGATTTTGAATCTTATGAGACGTGCGAGTCATGCCTACTAGGCAAGATGACCAAGACTCCCTTTAGTGGGCACAGTGAGAGAACGACTGACTTGTTAGGTCTTATACATAGTGATGTATGTGGCCCTTTCAATGTCGCTGCTAGAGGCGGTTATAGGTACTTCATCACATTTACTGATGACTTCAGTAGATATGGTTATGTGTACTTGATGACACATAAGTCTGAATCCTTTGAAAAGTTCAAAGAATTCAAGAATGAAGTACAGAACCAGCTTGGCAAGAGTATTAAGATACTTCGATCAGATCGAGGTGGAGAATACCTTAGCCATGAGTTTCGTGACTACCTAGCTGAGTGTGTGATTCTATCCCAACTCACTCCTCCTGGAACACCACAGTGGAATGGTGTATCCGAAAGGAGGAATCGTACCCTATTAGATATGGTACGATCTATGATGAGTCACACAGATCTTCCGACATTCCTTTGGGGCTATGCTCTAGACATGGCAGCTTTTATACTCAACTGAGTTCCATCTAAGGCCGTGATAAAGACACCATATAGGATATGGACTGGGAGAGATGCCCAGGTGTCTTTCATGAGGATTTGGGGTTGTGAGGTTTACGTTCGACGTCAAGTCTCAAACAAGTTAGGACCCAAATTCGACAAGTGCTACTTTATTGGATATCCCAAGGAAACTAAGGGATATTACTTCTACATTCCTAGTCAGCACAAGGTAGTTGTGGCAAAGACTGGGGTCTTTCTAAAAAGAGACTTTGTTTCTAGAAAGACTAGTGAGAGTACGTTCAATCTTAAAGAAGTTCAAGATGCGGACCATAGCACTGAAGCCTCAATGGAAATTGAACTGGAACCACAAAGTGTTGTGGATGATGTTGTTCCACAAGGAGTTGAGGAACAACAACCAGTTCAAGTAGACATACCTCTTCGCAGGTCTGATAGGGTACGTCGTCAGCCTGAGAGATACTCATTTCTCTTGTCTGACCATGATGACGTTGTGCTCATAGAGGATGAGCCTACCACCTATCAGAAAGCTGTGATGAGACTAGATTCCACGAAATGGCTAGAGGCCATGAGATCCGAGATGGAATCCATGTACACCAACCAAGTATGGACTTTGGTTGATCCACTTGAAGGGGTAAAACCCATTGGGTGTAAGTGGGTCTTTAAGAGAAAGACTGACATGGATGAACTTATCTATAAGGGTCGCTTGGTAGTTAAAGGTTTCAAGCAGATTCATGGTATTGACTATGATGAAACCTTTTCTCCAGTAGCGATGTTTAAGTCCATTCGGATCATGCTTGCTATTGCAGCATACCATGACTATGAGATATGGTAGATGGATGTCAAAACCGCGTTTCTGAATGGAAACCTGCTCGAGGATGTGTACATGACACAATCTGAAGGTTTTGTAGATCCACAGCATACTAGCAGACTATGCAAGCTGCATAGGTCCATTTATGGACTAAAGCAAGCTTCTCGGAGCTGGAATCTTTGATTCGATGATGCAATCAAACAGTTTGGTTTCATCAAGAACGAAGATGAGCCTTGTGTCTACAAGAAGGTTGTAAGGGATATAGTTGTCTTCCTCATATTGTATGTGGATGACATACTACTCATTGGGAAGGACATCCCTTTGCTTCAGTCTGTCAAGACCTGGCTAGGGAGTTGCTTCTCAATGAAGGACTTAGGTGAGGCATCCCGTATTCTAGGGATACAGATCTATAGAGATAGATCTAAGAGATTGCTTGGCCTAAGTCAGAGTACATATATTGACAAGGTACTCCTTCGGTTTGACATGCAGAACTCCAAGAAGGGATTTCTGTCGATATCACATGGCGTGAGTCTTTCGAAGACTCAAGGTCCCTCTTCTAGAGAGGAGAGAGACCGCATGGATCAGATCCCTTATGCCTCGGCCATAGGATCTATCATGTACGCCATGCTATGTACTCGACCTGATGTCTCGTATGCTTTGAGCATGACGAGCAGATACCAGTCAGATCCAGGTGAAAGTCACTGAATAACGGTCAAGAATATTCTTAAGTACTTAAGAAGAACTAAAGAATATTTCTTGATATATGGAGGCAATGATGAGCTAGCTGTAAAGGGTTACAGTGATGCCAGCTTCCAGATCGATCAGGATGATTATCGATCGCAGTTAGGGTTCGTATTTTGCATAAATGGTGGTGCTGTGAGCTGGAAGAGTTTGAAGCAGGACACAGTAGCTGATTCTACGACAGAGGCCAAGTACATTGCTGCATCAGAGGCAGCAAAAGAGGCAGTTTGGATTCGCAAGTTCATCACTAAACTTGGGATGGTTCCCAGTATCGCTGACCCTATTGAGCTCTATTGTGGCAATAATGGAGCTATAGCACAGACGAAGGAACCTCGCTCACACCAGTGGACCAAACACATACTACGGCGCTTCCATCTCATTCGAGAGATTATCGAGAGAGGAGATGTGAAGATATGCAGAGTACCTATAGAGGCTAACATTGTAGATCCCTTGACCAAGGCTTTGGCACAGAGGAAGCATGATGGTCACACTAGGTCATTGGGGCTTAGAGCCTACACTGATTGGCACTAGTGCAAGTGGGAGATTGTTAGTTAGAGCCCTAGAGCCAATCATTTTGATGATTGTATTATGGACTTGTTGTATCATATATTCTTATATAAATAAAGGCATTTGTTTTTTGTTATTATACTTACTTGTATTGGTGCCAAATAAACTAAGTATAATAGCGTCCTTGAGTAGAAGGTTCTCACCTATATCAATCGATTAGTTGAACCGATAGTGAGATGATATAGGGAACACTACTCTTAATCATTTATAGTCGAGTATTAACATTCAGGGACAATGTTAATGCAATAAGACTAGCATGTAGGTCAACTCGATGACTTGATCTCACAAGTCATGGATATAGAAATATCAAGTTGACACATGGATATGCATTGGAGAATATATACTGAATGCCCAGCCATGAGAAAGTATCATGGATCGTTATATGAGTATCATATACTTTATCATGTAGCTATTAGTATGACTACTAGTCCTTAGACCTGAAGTCACCATGGATCCCTACATAAGGAGTTATGTACTTTGGTTTCGTCAAACGTCACCCGTAACTGGGTGGACTATAAAGGCGATTACTGGGTATATAACGAATTATGCAGAGGGATGTGAGTGATGTAGATGAGATCTATCCCTCCTATATGACGGGAGCGACATCGATATTCTTGTAAAGTGAGACCACGAAGTGCATGGCCATGCCCAAATGAGTCAATATGAGATATTGAGCTCATTGGATTTAGTGAGTCTACTTGGAGATCAAGATTTAGATTGGTCAGAGGATGACACGGTCTATGCCTCACATTGATCAATCTAGATGTCTAGGATAGAAGGACACTTGTCATATATTATGAGGAGTCACAATTAGTAGTCACAAGGTGATGTTGGATCTCAATATTCTTGTAACTTGGGTAGTAATGATGTGTTGCTAGATACCGCTCATTACTTATGCTCCTAAATAGGTTTAGGAGCATTACCAACGTTACAAGAACCTATAGGTTCACACACTAAGGACAATTAGATGAAGATTATGTTCATATGATGAACCAAGAGGATTAGATTCATGTAATGAATCAAATTGGATTAAGAGTAATCCTAATTGGGCTAATTGAGTTGGGCTCAAGTTGATTCATGTGTTTAATGAGTCTAATTTAGATTATAACTCATTGAATCAATTTAATTAAATGAATTAGATTCATTATATTAAATTGACTTGAATTAAATGGTTGGATTAGATCAACTATGAGAGAGATTAAGTCAAGTTTGACTTGACTTGAGAGGAAGATGAAGAGTCAAGTTTGACTTGACTTTATGCCACCTCAATGGTGAGTTGGCATTGAGTGGGCCAATGATGATGCTCCACATCATCATGGTTGCTTAAGTGGGATGCCACCTCATGGGAGTTACCAAGAGTTGTGACTCTTGGCATTCCATGGAGGTTACAACTCCTCTTAATGTGGTCGGCCACATGAATTCCATTGAGTTTTCATTTTTGTGAAGTAACTCTCATCTTCTTCCTCCTAGAGCTCTCTCTTCTTGCTCTCCCTCTTCTCTTGGCCGAACACCCTAGGTGCTAACACACCTTTGTTTGGTCCCCTCCACCTAATTTTGTTCGTGTGGATACTTCTAGAGGGTTGTCTACTTTGACAATCTTGAGATCCAGCAAACCGTTGGACTAGCGGGATAGCGAAGGGCATCGCGTCGAGGGTAACGCTCTTATCTAGTGTAGATCTAGACTTTAGAAACTCGTACTCGTATTTTGTTTTTATTTTTCTTCGCACGGATCCGGTGGCGGGGGTTTCGGGGTTTCCGCGATGCGAAAAAGCGATTTCCGCGGCACGAAAAACCCAACATAAGTGAAATCAAATATAGAGCTAAGTTTAATTGATCATTGATAGTCGATTAAATATTAAGTTCAGATGAAATTCAACATAGGAATAATTTTGTCTAGTTACAAAAGGCCAAGCAAAAGTTGTTAAATGAATAAACGATAATTGTAAAGATGATGAAACATTTCTGAACAAACAACTTAACTCTCCAACAATAAAACCCCACCAATCAAAGCCAATATTAAAAACTATATAAATTACTAGGTATTCATTAAACATAGATAAAGAGAAAGAGAAATCCATGGTTATAACATCATACGGAAAAAATTAACATTTAGGATTGTTCTATACTGAAAACACAGATTGAGAGCAAATTAGGGAAAGTGTCAGGAGGCATGGTAGGGAGTAGTTCCCGACGGTCAAGAAAGTTAGTGGGAGGATCAGAAACTAGAAGTCCTTTCCTTTTTAGTTTCCTTATACCTCCCTCAGCCCCATGAGTGAAAGCTTTAGTGATGCAGGTAGCAATAGGAGCATTAAACTCAGAAGATTCCATGAGGACTCTTGTCCTCTTTTCAAATCGCTCAACTTCCCCTGCCTAATAGGCTACTAAAGCATCTTGGGAAGCTTTTGATTCAAGCTCCTTGGAAGCCAGCTCTACTTTAATTGAAGCTAAGGATGAACCTAGGAAAGTTAACTCAGAATTCTTAGATTCCAGAGTAGCATCCCTAGCAGTTAATTCCACCTTCAACGTAGTTGGGATAACAACTGGGCATTCTTGGTAGCATATGTATCCAGTTTGGACGCTAATTCAGTGCGAAGAAGGGTCTATACCTTAACTTTGGATTCAAATCTTCTGAAGAGGCTTTCCATTTGATTGAATGTAGGAGTTCTGCCTCGAGAAGCTAGCGAGTTTCTTGTAGCTAGCGAGATAATTCCTCAAAGGCTTGAGAGGAGGAAGTTCCAGAAGCTTGTAGTTTTAGCCTAGCCACTTTTTGGGTTAGCTCATACATGTGTTGATGCATATTCATATTAGTGATCCACCGCTATCCAAAAGTTATTATTAGAATGCATCAATAAAAATAGAGGGATGAAAGGCAGGTTACCTTAGTTTCCTCAAAAGAAGATTGATCAGCCCATTCAACAGGAGTAAGTTTCTCAATTTCTTTATGAGCCTCTGCCCAAGCTGTTGTTAGAGAACCCCCCCCCCTCCCAATAATATTGGGAAGGTAGGAGTAGACGTGTAGGAGGATCATAAGGAACTATGTAGAGAAGGAGGGGAAAAAATAAGAATAGGAGAACCCTTAGTTACTGAGGGTGGTAAGAAAACTGGCTAAGAAAGATTCATCATAAACATAGGATTGGAGCTAATATTCAGAAGTGGAGGTCCTTCTGGTAATTGAGAGGAGAAAGAAACAAGAGCAGGATATAAAGAAGAGAGAGCCAGTTCTGGAGGAGGGGGAATATCTCCTGTAGGTATCTCTTCATAGGTAGAAACAACTCATTTTTTGGGTCAAGGTGCTAATGTCAAGCGACACCCGGGTATTTTCTTGTAGGAACTGTTGGAACCCCAGGTTGTTTTGGTGTGATCAACAAGTTAAGTTAGGCCCTATGGTGTTTTAACCCTGTGTCTAAGTGTGCAGGAACTTAGGAGCACAGGAAGTCGAGTGGAAGACGTGGCTAGCGAGAAGGATGACACGAGGAGAGAGCCGACAGGCTCGATGTGTCCGAGGAATGAGGTGCCACGGAAGAGTACCTCGGCGGATAAGAAGGAAGAGTGCACTGGTTTCGAGGGACGAGAAGCCGAAGCGGAAGATTGCTCAAGGAGCAAGAGACACAACTAGCAAGAAGGTCAGCACAGGAGAGAGTCGACGGGCTCTGTGCGTCCGAGGGATGAAGAGCTGTGGATGAGTACGCTGGTGGACGAGAAGAAGCACGTGACGATTCCGAGGGATGAGAAGCCGGAACGGAAGCCTGCTCGAGAAGGTCGGAAGTTGGGTTCGGGTGAGCCCTATTCCGGATGGCCGAGATCACACAAGCGAGTGGAAGACCCGGACCGAGGCGAAATGAGCCAGAGCAGAAGACCCGTGCTAATAAAGTCAACAAGGTTGACTTTCTCCACTCGGGGCGACCGGAACAGTCCGGGGCGCCCGGAACCATTCTGGGCGCTCGAAGTTGACTTTTGACTAGGATCGTGTCAAACATGATCCGTTACAAAGGGGATAACATTTTATCCCCTCCTAGGCACCCGGAACCCTTCTAGGCGGCCTGACCAAGGCTATAAATATAGCCTTGGTCCAGAAGCTAGAAAACAGACAAGAAATTAGCATTTCCAACACTTGTGCGCTTCATTTGTAGTTTAGCTTCTTTATTTCCTATGCTTAAATGTTGTAAGAGGCTTCTCCGTCTGAAGGAGATATTCTAGTGCGCGATTCATTCCTTGGATTAACAACCTCTCCGGTTGTAACCAAGTAAAAATGCTTTTGTCTCTTCTTTTAGGTTCTTTCTGTTTATTTAATCTATTTTATGCAAGTATTATTTTGAAAGATCGAGAAGGGTTGTTCTTTTTGTTTTTACAGGGCTATTCAACCCCCCTTCTAGTCGTCCAACGCGATCCAACAAGTGGTATCAGAACAAGGATGCCTAAAAAGGACTAATCACCGATTGAAGCAACGAGATGACCAGAGCTAACATCTATCCACCAACATTCGAAGGGGAGTTCACGTTTTGGAAGCGAGGAATACATGTTTATTTTAAAACTGACTTTAATATGTTATTAATAATGAAATATGGTTTTTGAAATGCCCAAAAGTAATGATGGAGAAGAACTTGAGGAGCATCAGTGGACTGACGAGTAACGTAATGATGTTATGGCAAATGGTAAGGCCGAGTCCGATTTTTTAAGCGTACTACCTGCTAAGGATCTCAATAGAGTCAGAAAATACAAAAGCACAAAAGAACTTTGGGAAAAGTTCTTGAAGCTATACGAAGAACCAGTTAAGGTCAAAGCCGACTCCTTGATGGACACTGAGCCGTCGTCAGAAGAATATGAAACCAAGAAAATTGTCGGAACATCTCTCACCGCCGAGCATCTACCAAAAGACGCAATCAACTCTTCCTTAATGAGTATCGAGAGCATCGATAAAGGGGGAGCAACGTCGGAAGAAAACAACTCAACATGGGGAGAGGTAACAACCTAAAAGGTAAGTCAGGTATGACCTCCACCTCCTGACCAATTTATTAATTCAATCAAAACCTTATCGAAAGATTTTTTCAAATTAGAAAATATATTGTCAAAAGATTTTTGCAAATAAAAAATTACTTTGTCAAAAGGATTTTGTGAATTAAAACCAAACAAATTATTAAAGAATAGTGGGTTAAAGGAAACTCATGCAACAGCTTGTCGATTAAAGAATTTCGACAAACTAATAATAGAAAATAACATGATAAAGGAAATAATACAACTTTCTACATACTTAATATTTTCTGCTTCAAATTTGAAAAATTGTGACTTGAGAAATTATGATAGACTAAAATAAAAATTTAGATACCATAATGATATTAAAGAAATGACAATAACTTAAGAACGAATTTTGTTTAAATAAAAATAATAATAATAAGCTAGTATTATTCTTTTTTCAATTTGTTAAACTATGAAAATTTCGTTTGAGTTATCCGTGCCTACAAAAGTTTTTTATTTAAAAAAAATTGCTTATCTAAAATGCAATTTGTGTTAAATCTTGAAAATGCATGCTCTATTTTTTTCGAGATCTCAAAATTGATTTAAAAAGCTATCAAAAATTTGTTTTCAAAATCATGCTATAATTGGTTTGTATTTTTCAAAGTATTTCAAATAAATATACTTCACTTATTTTCAAATGAATATATTTTGTTTTACCTTTAGATTTTTTCTTGGAACCCCATTTTTTTATGTGATCAAAGGGGGAGAAGGAAAAGTATAAGTCTAGGGGGAGGTAGACCAAATTTTATATCTTTTTTGCACTTTAATGAAAAATTTTATTACTCTTAATTTATGTCTATTTACCCTATCTTAACTTGGGTTGCTCACATCAAAAAGTGGGAGACTGTTGGAACCCCAGATTGTTTTGGTGTGATCAACAAGTTAAGTTAGGTCCTGTGGTGTTTTAACCCTGTGTTTAAAAGTGTGCAGGAAATTAGGAGCACAGGAAGTCGAGCGGAAGACGTGGCTAGCGAGAGGGATGGCACGGGGAGAGAGCCGATGGGCTTGGTGCATCCAAGGGACGAGGTGCCGTGGAAGAGTACCCTGACGGACGAGAAGGAAGCGTGCCCTGGTTCCGAGGGACGAGAAGCCGGAGCGGAAGATTGCTTAGGGAGCAAGAGACGCAGCTAGCGAGAAGGTCGGCATGGGAGAGAGCTGACAGGCTCTGTGCATCCGAGGGACGAAGAGCTGCGGATGAGTACGCCTGCTCGAGAAGGAAGCACGCGACGATTCCAAGGGATGAGAAGCCGGAACGGAAGCCTGCTTGAGAAGGTCGGAAGTTGGGTTCGGGTGAGACCTATTCCGGATGGCCGAGATCACCCAAGCGAGCGGAAGACCCAGACCGAGGCGAACGGAGCTGGAGTAGAAGACCCGGGCTGAAAAAGTCAATGAGGTTGACTTTCTCCAATTGGGGGCGCCCGGAATAGTTGGGGGCGCTCGAAACAGTCCGGGCGCTCGGAACCATTCTGGGCGCCCGGAGTTGACTGTTGACCAGGATCGCATCAAACACAATCCGTTGCGAAGGGGATAAAATTTTATCCCCTCCCAGGCACCCGGAACCCTTCCAGGCGCCCCAACCAAGGCTATAAATATAGCCTTGGTCCAGAAGATAGAAAACAGACATGCAATTAGCATTTCCAACACTTGTGCGCTTCATTTGTAGTTTAGCTTCTTTATTTCTTGTGCTTAAATGTTATAAGAGACTTCTTCGCCTGAAAGAGATATTCTAGTGCGTGATTCATTCCTTGAATTAACAACCTCCTCGGTTGTAACTAAGTAAAAATACTTGTGCCTCTTCTTTTAGGTTCTTTATGTTTATTTAATCTATTTTATGTAAGTGTTATTTTGAAAGATCGAGAAGGGTTGTTTTTTTTGTTTTTACAAGGCTATTCAACCCCCCTTCTAGCCGGCCAATACGGTCCAACAGGAACAACCTCTGGTTCCTATCCTTGTGTCTCTTGGGGGTTATCTTCTAGAGGTATGCTACAAGATTCTTCCTCAAGAGTAATTGAAGGGCTAGGAACGAGAGCGGTTGACTGGAGGACTCAGGCAGAGGAGCATCAGATGCAGCTCTTTAGATATTACTTTTTCCTTATCCAAACAGATTGTATCATCAACTAACACTCAATATAGAGTATCAACTACAACAAATAAAAATGTATTTTAGTCAGTAAAGGAGGGATAGGTAAGAATTTCAAAGCTTACCAAAAGAGTATTGCAGGCTCTTTTGAACAGGGCTTAAACCAAAAAGATATAAGAGACCATCGCGTATCCATTGATGAATATAAAAGCGATCACCTAGTAATTTATTAGAGTATTCGGAAAAGATGGGTTATTGATGAAGTTCCCTTATATCAGGGAGAGGGGGAAAAGAAGATTGTTATTTAGTAGACCACCCAACAGGACCGAGAAACTTAACAAAGAAGAAACGGGATTTCCAACCCTTGATGGAGGAAGACATTTCTTCAAAGAATACCATTTTTGGACGAGATTGGAAGAGGGAAACCCCTGGTTCCAATTTCTTGGGGTAAGAAAACATAAAAAAGTTTTGAGGAGTAGGAGGTATACTGAAGAGACGGAACACCATGTACAATCCACATAGATATCTAAAGGCATTTGGGGCAAATTGTTGAAGAGGAATACCAAAATATTGATTTATGTTTATCAAGAAGGTAGGGATAGGAAAGCATAAGCTTGCGGCTAGTTGGTCTTTAAAAAAGGTAACACAATCATCGGGAGGAAGACAAGGATGAGCGTCAGGTGGTGGAACCCTAATATGGTATTTTGTAGGAATTTCATACTGAGAGCAGATAGAAGTTTGGTCGATGGTAGTAAAGGAAGAACAAATTTGAGCATACCGGGGGAGTAGAGATTCTTCAGCCATGTCGAGAAACAAAACACTTACAGAGTAAAGGACTTACTGAATTCTAAGAGAGAAAAAGTCACAGAAGGAAAACATGGAAGACGAAAAGCGCGGGTCACTGAAGGAAGTCGAAAAAAGGAATTGCCGGAAAGTAATGAGAAGAAGATGAACAGTGAAAGGTTAAAAAAGATTTAGGGTTTTATGATGATCTAAGGATCATCGTATAAATAAAGTGGGTTGATAGAGAAGAGCCGTTGATTTGTCAAGGAGAATGTGTGATAAGACATGAATGAAAAATGTACCGGGAGTTACTTGGAAAAAGGGAGAAAGAAGGACACGTGACGCTCGCTCTGGAAGGGGCATTTATGATAGACAGAACAAATCGAATCATACACTGAACCGCTATATCTTCGAACATTCTCTTTTCATTGAAGGACTAATTACAAGCAAGACTACTTTAAAAATCACGTGAATCTTAAAATATAGATGAATAAACAAGACTTGTAAATAAGAAAAAGGTCCTGATTTATTGTAATCCCGACCGAACGAGTGTGCAGAAGAGAACCCTAAAGTCCAGTTGAACTCATATTTGATCGGACATACACATAGGACCCCTCATTTGACTAATTTTCACATGACCAACCAAAAGAAACACTCAACAAGGTGAAAAGTATAATCAAATATAAATACAGAACTTTACATCAACATTAGTAATGTTACAATCATAACTCTTAAACTTCCATAAACAAATATAATAAACTCCTACTAATTTTGCTGCCTGAAGTTAGTGAATCATTCTACCCATTTTGAGTAGGGGACGAGTAAGCCGACTCACTATCACGTTCTGTGAGATGAAAATAAATTTTCTAAGGATCAGGAATATTTTGCCCGATAGGGTTGTCGAGGGGAAATCTGTCATCCAACGGAATTTGACTTTTATTTGGAAACACCAGATTGTTCTTCCCATCCTCGGTATGGGCGTGTAATAGAATGACAACTTGGACAAAAGGGAGAAGTTAGTCTTGTCCTCTAGACCTGTGATTGAGAAGCTATTTTTGATCTGATTGGATCCAATTTAGCTTGCAGAAAATCCATCTTAGCCTTTTGCCGGTCTAAGTCTTGTTGTTGTTGTGATATCAACAACCCATCCACATGAACCTTCTTGATTAAAATGGTTATCTCCAAAGTGTGTTGAACTTTCAGATCATTCAACTCCTTAGTCTTTTGCTTCAAATTTAAATAAGCTTTGTCCTTCAAAACCACCTCTGACTGAACTTGAGACTGAGCTGCTAATAAACATACCTCTAGCTCTCTGTGTTGTGAATGATGTAGATCTAAAGCTTGCATAGCCTCAGTTAAGGATTTCTCCTTCTCGAACAATAGTTGATTCTAGAGGGGAAGATCTGAAGCCATAACTCCTAATAAAATCTTTAGAGGAAAGTAAAGCAAGAGAGAACAAAGGTTGATGGTATAAAAGTTAGGATCACATCTCTATTTAACTTGCTGAAGGTGTCACGGGAGCACTGTAGGAGGTGTCACGGGATCACTGTAGAGGTTGTCACGGGATCATTACAAAAAATAGCAGAAGGGCAGAAATAGACTTAGGTCTAGTGTTAGGATGTATACTAAAAGCCTAGCTTTTAGTATAAACATTTATCTAGAAATAAGAATCACATTGGTCAAATGTCTACATTTATGATAAATGTAATTGTTCAATTAATTTATATTGTAGATAACATGGTGTGTGGTGTCACACACAGAAGATCATGTTATCGGTTCCTTATAAATTATAAACAGTAGCTCACGACCAAGATGGAAAGGAACAAACCATTGGAAGGTCTTAATGTAATTAGGTATTAGTTTATCTTAACTATATAATTACACTAGTATAGTTAGAGTGTATTGAGTAGAACCATTTGAGGTCGTTTCTTTTATACTAACTTTATAAAGGAACAAAGACCTCAGTTATTATGGAAGTGTGTGCTCTTAATCCTAATATAATAACAAGCACATATATTTGATATTTATTTCTTTAATTTATCAATAGGTGAGATTTAGTTCGATAAATCAATAAGCCCGATAAGTTGGGAAATGATATCACTTATAGTGTGTGTTGTTGATTATAGAAGGAAACTGTGTCCTAGTGATCTAGGTTGAGAATGCCCCCAAGAGGAGCTCATAAGGATTGTCATGTTAAACCCTGCAGGTGGACTTAGTCCGACATGACGATGAAGTTGAGTGATACTACTCTTAGAGCTAGATATTAATTAAGTGAGTTGTCAGTAACTTACTTAATTAGTGGACATTCGACATCTTAAACACAGGGAGACTAACACATTCATAATAAGAAGGAGCCCAAAATGTAATTTGGGATTGGTGCGGTAGTTCAATAATAGTTCTCTAGTGGAATGAATTATTATTGATAAAATTAAGTTGTGTGTTCAGGGCGAACACGGGATGCTTAATTTTATCGGGAGACCAAAACTAATTCCTCCTCTCGGTCCCTATCATAGCCTCTTAATTATAGAGTACTATACCCACATATACCCACCTTTTTACCCATCCCATAGGAGCCGACCAAGCTAGCTTGGAACCAAGCTAGGGCCGGCCAAAGTTTGGTTCATGGGTGCTTCAAGGTGGCCGGCCCTAGCTTGGGTTCAAGCTTGGTGTGGCCGGCCCAAATTTAAATAAAAGGATTTTTATTTTTTAAAATTTTTCTTATGTGGATAACATGATTTAAAAGAGAGTTTAAAAATTTAAATCTTTCCTTTTATAAGATTCTACAAAAGATTAAGAGAAGAGCTAAATCTCTTTCCTTATTTGTAGATTAAAAGGTTGATTTTAATTTTGATAAAAACTTTCCTATTAATCATGTTTATTATTTAAAATAAAGTTTAAAAAATTAAAAAATTCTCTTTTATTAGTTTCTACAAAGATTAAGAAAAGATTTAATATCTTTCCTTATTTGTAGATTAAAAGAGATTTTCATTTTTAGAGATAACTTTCTTTTTATCCACATGTTAAAAGAAAGATTTTAATTTATAAAATTTCCTTTTTATTAACCAATCATGAAGGGAAAAATTATTGGAGAAATTTTTTATAAATTTTCGGAAGCAAATAAGGAAGTTTTAATTTGTGTTTAAAATTTTATTTGCTTGGAAATTTTATGGTGTGGCCGGCCATTGTAAATTGAAAAGAAAAATTGTTTTTAATTAAATAAATTTTCCTTTTCAATGGAAAAAGAATTAAGGAAGTTTTTATTAAATTTTCCTTATTTGCCAAGACCAAGGATTATAAAAGAGGAGGTAGAGAAGGCTTCATGGTAAACAACTCTATTCTATTTTCTCCCTCTTTTTCTTCCTTGGTGTGGCCAGCCATCCTCTCCTCCTCTCTTCTCTTTGATGGCCGAACCTCATCCTTCTTGTGGAGATTCATATGGTGGCCGGATCAAGTTTAGAGAAGAAGAAGAAGAAGGAGAGAAAGAAAGTTTTGTTTCTAGCATCCCTTGGAGCATGGTGGTGGTGGCCGAACCTCTTCATCCTAGGAGAAGTTTTGATGGCCGAAACTTGTAAGGAAGAAGAAGGTGCTTGGTGGTTCTCATCTTGGAAGATCGTTGCTCACACAACGTCCAAGGTTAGAAGAGGAATACGGTAGAAGATCAAGAGGTCTTTCTAAAAGGTATAACTAGTATTTTTCCTTTCTGCATCATACTAGTTATTTTTGGAAATAATACCAAATACAAGAGGCATGCGATTCTAGTATTTCAAATTTATTTTCGATGTTGTGTTCTTTTGTTTTTTTTCATGTGATTTGATTGTTCTTTTCGGTTGACCTAAAGTTATTTAAGGAAATTAAATATTAGTTTTCCTTAAAAGGCTTTGTCTAGTCGGTGGTGGTTGCTCCCATATCCAAGAAGGCCATGTGCCTCGCCACGTCAGTACTGGAAGCCAATTTTGGAAATTAATATTTAATAGAATTAATAACCTAGGTGATTTGGATCGAAAGTGTTAAGTTCCGTAGGAGATCCAAGTCTAAACCTAAAAGAACAAATAAATTAAACTTTGGATCAAACGTGTTAAGTTCTGCAGGAGATCCAAGTTTAATTTAAAAGAACACATGGTAGCTAGGAAAAAGGTTCAGACCTTTGTACAAAATTTTTGTACAGTGGAACCATTAGGGTTTTCGAGTAGCAACCAACATCTAGTCAGTCGGCTACACCTCCTTCGACTAGACTTGAAGAGAGGCTAGTGATACGGGTTATGATAGATTAGCCGAATGAGTGAAGGAGGGGTTTAAGTCTAGAAAGATAGGGAAGGTATATCGCCGGTCGAGTAAAGGCCGAGCGAGCTCCTTTGCGCTCGTATAGGCTCGGCTAGGCAAAGCCCGCCAGAGTATAAAAGTATTTAGCCTTATATAATATTTTCAGTATCTTACCGACCAATCGAAGGCCGAGTGAGCGCACCCATGCTCATATAAGCTCTGTCGGGCAAAACCTGCTTGAGCATAAAGGCATTTAGCCTTATATAATATTCTCGATATCTTACCGGCCGACCGCAAGCCGAGTGAGTGCCCCCGCGCTCATATAAGTACGGCCATGCAAAGTCTGCTTGAGCATAAAGGCATTTAGCCTTATATAATACTCTCAGCATATTGCTGACCGATTGCAGGCTAAGCAAGTACCCACGTGCTCATATAAACTTGATTGGGTTGCAAAGCCCGCCCAAACATAAAAGACAGGTTCAACACGAAGTATTCTTAACAGTATATACGAACGACTTGAACGACCAACCGAGATATATTCAGCAGGAAGCACTCTTAACAGTATATATGACCGGCTTGAACGACGTGCTGAGATATATTCAGCAGGAAGCACTCTTAAGAGTATATACAACTAGCTTGAACGACCGGCCGAGATATATTTGTTAGAGTGTATACTAAAAGTCTAGCTTTTTGTATAAACATTTATTTTGAAATAAGAATCACATTGGTCAAATGTATACATTTATACTAAGTGTAGTTGTCCATTTAATTTATATTGTAGATAACATGGTGTGAGGAGACACAATAAATAGTAGCTCACAACCAAGATGGAATGAGGCAAACCATTGGAGTGGTTGTAGTGTAATTGGGTATTAGTTTATCTTGATTATAAAATTACACTAGTACACTTTGAGTGTATTGAGCAGGATCATTTGAGGTAGTTTTTTTTTATACTGACTATATAAAAGAACAAAACCTCTGTTATTATGGAAGTGTGTACTCTTAATCATGATATAATAACAAGCACGTATACTTAATATTTATTTCTTTAATTTATCAAAGGGTGTGATTTAGTTCGTTAAATTAATATACCCGATAAGTTGGGAAATGATATTATTTATATGGTGTGTTGTTGATTATAGAATAAAACTGTGTCCTAGTAATCTAGGTTGATAATGCCCCTTGAGGAGCTCATAAGGATTGCCATGTAAACCCTGCAGGTTGACTCAATCTGACATGACGATAAGGTTGAGTGGTACTACTCTTGGAGCTAGATATTAATTAAGTGAGTTGTCAGTAACTCATTTAATTAGTGGGCATTCAATATCTTAAACACAGGGAGACTAACACACTCATAATAAGAAGGAGCACATATTGTAATATGAGATTGGTGCGGTAGTGCAATAATAACTCTTTAGTGGTATGAGTTATAATTGATGAACTTGAGTTGGGTGTTCGGGGCGAACACGGGAAGCTCAAGCTCATCGGGAGACCAAAGCCAATTCCTCCTCTAGGTCCCTATTGTAGCCTCTTATATAAAACATTATATCCACCCAAAAGTCTAGCTTCTTAAGGCCTAAGCTAGGGTCGGCCAAGCCTTGCTTGGAGACCAAGCAAGGGGCCGGCCAAGCTAAGCTTGGAGCCCAAGCTAGGGCCGGCCAAGCCTTGCTTGGTGCCCAAGCAAGGGGCCGGCTACACACAAGAAGAGAAGGAAGTTTTATTTTTTGAAAAATCTTTCCTTTTATAGAGATCCATAAAAAGGATTTAAAAGGATGATTTTAATATAAAACTTTTCTTTTTTAGATTGGTCACAAAAGAAAATAAAAGGAGTTTTTATTTTGTTAAAAAACTTTCCTTTTATGATGGTTTTAAAATAGAGTTTTAAATTTTAAAATCTTTCCTTTTATAGCTTTCTACAAAGGAATAAAAGAAAGATTTGAAATCTTTCCTTATTTGTAATTATCTATAATGTGAAAGAAAGATTTTAATTTTTTTTATAAAACTTTCCTTTTTTGTAACCATGTTTTATTATAAATCTTTTCTTTATAGATATCCATAAAAGGATTTAAAAGAGAGAGACTTTAATTTATAAAACGTTCCTTTTATAACTATCCACAAAAAGGATTTTAAAAGAGAGATTTTAATTTTGTTTAAAATCTTTCCTTGCTTGGAGCACAAGCTTGTGGCCGGCCATGTCATGATAAAAAGGAAGTTTTATTTTTTGTTACAAAACTTTTCTTTTTTGCAAAGACCAAGGATTATAAAAGAGAATGAGGGGGTGCCTCACCCAACAACACATCTTCTATTCCTCTCTTCCAATCCTTGGTGGCCGACCCTTGTTCCTTTTCTCTTCTCCTTTCGTTTTCTTCCTTAGAGGCCGGCGACATCAATTGTGGGAGATCTCTTGGTGGTCGATTGCTTGAAGGAGAAGAAGAAGAGAAGGAAGCTCTATTGTCTAGCATCCCTTGGAGGTTAGTTGGTGGCCGGATCTTGGAAGCCTTGGAAGAAGCTTGAGTGGATTTCATCTTGGAAGATCGTCGCCCACACGACGTCCAAGAGAAGGAGAGGAATACAATAGAGGATCAAGAGGTCTATAAGCTACAAAAGGTATAACTAATTATTAGTTTTCCGCATTATAACTAGTTCATCTTTTGTATAGATCTTGAAAAACCAAACACAAGAGGTTATCGGTTTTAAGTTATCATTTTTGTTATCGATTTTATTTTTTGATTTCATGTTTCGATAATGTGTTTCTATTGAGATCTCTATAGTTAAACCTAGTTTACTGTAAGAAGTTAAATATTTGATTTCTTTGTGAGGATTTATCTAGGAAGTGGTGGATGATCCCATACCCAAGAAGGTCTAGTACCTCGCCATGTTTAACCTGTAAGCCGATCTTTGAAATAGATATTTGATAACTTCTGTAATATAGTTTAACTTAGGAAAATCACATCGATTGAACTTGGAGTAATGTTAAGTTTCGTTCCCAATCCAAGTTTAACTTCTAAAGAAAAATTTGGATTAATAATGTTAAGCATCGTTTGCAATCCAAATTTAACTTTAGTAGAACACATGGGTAGCTAAGATAGTTCTATGCTTGTATAAATTTTTGTTTAACCTCTGTGTGTTTGGTTTTAGTTTAATTATGCACATGTCATACATATTTTAGGCAGGATAATAGTAGGATGTGCAAATAGATTAACTCTATGGTTACAGGCTCCAACTATTATAGCCTATTGTGATTGTGTGTGATTGGATCCTCGGACATGTCGAGGGCATTTTACGTGTGTGCATGATTGTACTTATTAAATATAGCAGGAGCTGTATTAGTTTTAGGATTTTACATTTTGTTCGATCTAGACTCTATGTACATTCCTTTGTGGAATATAAGATCGATATATGTAAAATTTTATTTTTATCGCGGATTATATCCTTGCAAGGCATGGTGCTATTTGAGGACCAGAGGTGCAGCAGAAAAGGAAGCTCGATGGGCACGACGACACAAGCCCTAGGGCTGGCGGCTAGTTTTGACGACTGCTAGGGTTGGAGGCACACGGAGGACAGTGATGGAAGAGGTCATAATAGTTGGAAAATTATTTTTCCATATTTATTACTTTTTATTTGCTGTGACTATCGTACCAAAATTTTTCCATATTCATTGTTGGTTGCTACTCAGAATATCGTACCGGTTCCCCTGTACAAAAAATTTGTACAAGTCCTGAACCTTTCCTAACAACCTATTGTGTTCTTTAGAAATTAAACTTGGAATTGCAAACAGAACTTAACATTATTGATTCCAAATTTAACTTATCTGTTCTTAGAGGTTTAGACTTGGATCACAAATGATGCTTAACATTATTGATACAAATCCACCCATGTTACAAATTCGATTAAATATTTATTTCAGAGATCGGCTCCCAGGTCAAACATGGCAAGACACTAGGCCTTCCTGGGTATGAGATCATCTACCATTGCCTCGACAAAGCCTTTCAAAGAAATTCAATATTTAATCTTCTTATAGTAACCCTAGGTTTAACCATTAAGAACAATTGAATCACAAGATCGAAAAACAAAAGAAACACAAATTAGAATCACAAATCCGAAACCTAGAATCACTAGCCTCTTGTGTTTGGTATTTCAAGATCTAAACAAAAGTATGAACTAGTTATGATGCGGAAACTAATAACTAGTTATACCTTTTGTAGCTTATAGACCTCACGATCTTCTATCATATTCTTTTTCTTATCTCGGACGTCGTGTGGACGACGATCTACCAAGACTAGAATCCACCCAAGCTTCCTTCTTCTCCAAGCAAGTTTCGGCCACCAACAATCTTCAAGTGATGAAGAACTTTCGGCCACCAACCAAGCTCCAAGGGATGCTAAGAAACAAAGCCTCCTATCTCTCTTTCTTCCTCTAGCAAAATCCGGCCACCACCAAGCTCCTTGAGATGAAGATGCCGCTGGCCACACAAGGAAGAAGAATAGGAGAAAAGGAGGAAGAGAGAGCTGGCCACACCACCAAGGAATAGAAGAGAGGAATACTAGATTATGTGTTATGAGGTGAGACACCTCTACCCTCTCTTTTATATTCCTTGATCTTGGCAAATAAGGAAAGTTTTATAAAATTTCCTTATATTCCTTACCAATGTTTAAGAACGAAAATTTAATTAAAATTTCCTTATCAAACCTCTAATGGTCGGCCACCTTATTCCCTCCAAACAAGGAAAGTTTTAATCACAAAATTAAAACTTCCTAATTTGTTTCCGAAAATTTTAAAATAAAAATTTCTCTTTAAAAAATTTCCTTCATAGTTGGTTATAAAAGGAAACTTTTATAAATTAAAATCTCTCTTTTAAAACATGTGGATGATTACAAAAAGGAAAGTTTTCTCAAAATTAAAATCTTCCTTTTCAATCTACAAATAAGGAAAGATATCAAAATTTTCTTTTAATCTTTTGTAGAAAGCTATAAAAGGAAAGATTTATAATTTTAAAACTCTCTTTTAAAACCATGAGGATGGTTACAAAAAAGGAAAGTTTTATCAAAAGTTAAAATATTCTTTTTAACTACAAATAAGAAAAGATATCAAACCTTTCTCTTAATCCTTTGTAGAAAACTACAAAAGGAAAGATTTAAATTTTAAACTCTCTTTTAAAACCATGGCTTCCACATAAGAAAAGATTTTAAAAATTAAAATCCTTTTATTGTGTTGTGGCCAACCACCTAAGCTTGGGTTCAAGCTAGGGCCGACCACCTCTTGAAACCAACTCACCTTGGCTCCAAGCTAGGCTTGGCCGGCCACCTTAAGGTGGGTAAGAAGGTGGGTATAATACTTTATAAATAAGAGACTATGATAGGGACCGAGAGGAGGAATTGGTTTTGGTCTCCTGATGAACTTGAGCTTCCCGTGTTCGCCCTGAACACCCAACTCGAGTTCATCAATAATAACTCATACCACTAAAGAGTTATTATTGAACTACCGCACCAATCCACTATATGGGCTCCTTCTTATTATGAGTGTGTTAATCTCCCTGTGTTTAAGATGTCGAATGTCCACTAATTAAATGAGTTACTAACAACTCACTCAATTAATATCTAGCTCCAAGAGTAGTATCACTCAACCTTATCGTCATGTCGAACTAAGTCCACCTGCAGGGTTTACATGACAATCCTTATGAGCTCCTCTTGGGGACATTATCAACCTAGATTACTAGGATACAGTTTCCTTCTATAATCAACAACACACACTATAAATAATATCATTTCCCAACTTATCGGGCCTTTTAATTTATCGAGCTAAATCTCACCCTTTGATAAGTTAAAGAAATAAATACTAGATATATGCGCTTGTTATTATATCGAGATTAAGAGCACATACTTCTATAATAACAAAGGTCTTGTTCTTTTATTTAGTCAGTATAAAAAGAAACTATCTCAAATGGTCCTGCTCAATACACTCAGAGTGTACTAGTGTAATTTTATAGTCAAGATAAACTAATACCAAATTACATTACGACTATTCCAATAGTTTATTCATATCCATCTTAGTCGTGAGCTACTATTTATAATTTATAAGGAACTGATAACATGATCTTCTGTATGTGACATCACACACCATGTTATCTACAATATAAATTAAGTGAATAACTACACCTAGCATATAAATGTAGACATTTGACCAATGTGATTCTTATAAATGTTTATACAAAAGCTAGGCTTTTAGTATACATTCCAACACGTCGCCCACATGACGTCCAAGAGAAGGAGAGGAATACAATAGAAGATCAAGAGGTCTATAAGCTACAAAAGGTATAACTAGTTATTAGTTTTCTGCATCATAACTAGTTCATCTTTTGTATAAATCTTGAAAAACCAAACGCAAGAGGTTATCGGTTTTAAGTTATCATTTTTATTATCGATTTTATTTTTTGATTTCATGTTTCGATAATGTGTTTCTATTGAGGTCTCTATAGTTAAACCTAGTTTACTATAAGAAGTTAAATATCCGATTTCTTTGTGAGGCTTTGTCTAGGAAGTGGTGGATGATCCCATACCCAAGAAGGCCTAGTGCCTCGCCATGTTTAACCTAGAAGCCGATCTTTGAAATATATATTTGATAACTTCTGTAATATGGTTTAACTTAGGAAGATCACATCAGTTGAACTTGGAGTAAAAATGTTAAGTTTCGTTCCCAATCCAAGTTTTACTTCTAAAGGGAAATTTAGATTAATAATGTTAAGCATCGTTTACAACCCAAATTTAACTTTAGTAGAACACATGGGTAGCTACGATAGTTCTATGCTTGTACAAAAGTTTTGTACAGGGGAACTAGAACGGTATTCCGAGAAGCAACCAACAATATTTAACAGGAAACATTCTTAATAGTATATATGACTGGCTTGAATGACCGATCGAGATATATTTAATAAGAAGCACTCTTAATAGTATTTATGGTCGGCTTGAACGATTGGCTGAGATATATTCAGCAAGAGGTATTCTTAACAGTATACAGACCAGCTTGAACGATCGGCCATGACATATTTCACAAAAGGTATTCTGAACAGTATATGCGGCCGACCTGAATGACCGACCGAAACATATTCAATAGGGACATTCCTAACAGTATTCACGGTCGGCTCAAATGATCGACCGAGACATGTTTAACAGAATATTTAGCATGAAATATCTTCTAGAAGCTTCTTCAATTATGATGACATGCCCCCATTATTAATACGAATCATAAACGATAAAATGGGTACATCTGGGATATAAAAAAAATTCCTTAAAGGATTATTACACGAAGTATAGAAGATGACTTCATCTCTTAAACAAACTCTAATGAACCGAGGACCACCTCACGACTACGAAGGTCACATGAGGTTGTATAAAAAGGGGGATCTTCTTCGTTGGCAAGGTACGCAAGTTCTAGCATCTGAACTCTGTTTTCACTTCAATTACTCTTCTTCTTCTTCTTCTTCTTCTTCCATCTTTTAGAGAAATTGATTTGAGTGTCGGAGGGCCTAGTCAGGGATCCCCACCTCAGTCTTAGGTCGCTAACACTTTGTTGGCTCGTCTCATTGTGCGTATGAGCATGGAGGAGTTTCTTCAGATCGTCGGAGTTCATCTTCATTGGAGGTCATCATCATTCATCAGAACTAGTGCTCATCCTCGCAAATCTCAGACAGGATCAGTGGAGATTTTTTTTATTTTATTTTTGAGACTAAAATGAAGATAACATATATTTTATATCATAAAGTAATAGGGGCAGTCCATAATAAAATAACAAAGCTACATGCCAGCAGTCCATCATCTGGCACCCTCAACAAAGCTATGTTAATGGACCAAAAACAAATTTAAATATTACTTGAAAAATGTTATAAATTTTGACTTTTAACAGTGCATTTTGTTGGAAACATAATGTGAATGGGAAATTAAATCTAGATTGTTGGATCAAGATTGAAAAATAATATGAATGGGTGATTAAATCTAAATTGTTGGATTAAGATTGACAAATATGGATCATCGATTTGAGAAGACATAAGTATCCTTTGGATGGATCAATCTCAACTATTGATTGACATCTAAATGAAGAGACATTGTATCTCTTGAGAAGGGATGCAATCTAAACCATCCAATTCAAATTGGATGGTTAAGATCTAACTGAACCAAGAGGTTCTTATAACCTTTCACTTAGTATAAATAAGGCCCCTCTCCTTCTCATTTCACTCACTCAATTCATTTCAATTCAAAGCAAGTATTGTATTCCATACTTGCATTTGGAGAGTTCAAGAAGCTTCTTTGGTTTGAATATCTTGTGATTTACAGTACTGCTATTGCAACAAAAAGTCATTGTATCTTAGGAGACGATTGTCGTGTTCCGTGAGCACCGTGTGCAGGGCAAATTCATCATAAAGAGATAGAGTTAACTCTAGCCTTAACTTCGCTAAAGTAGTGTTACACCATCATTTTGCCCGCGCTCAGATTGCACCACTACCAGATCCCAACAATTTAAAGATGAACTTTTCATACAATCTTGATGGATTCATCATCGATGGCTCCTGTTTCACCGGCGCTTGGCGAAAAACCAGAGAAGTTTACAGGTACCGATTTCAAGATATGGTAGTAAAAAAAAACCTATTTTACCTAACCACATTAAACCTTGTGAGGTTCTTACGTGAAGATACCCCTTCCATATCTCAAGGCGAGACTGATAACGGAAAGAGGGTGGAATATGATGCTTGGGGGAATAATAACTTCTTATGTCGAAATTATGTCCTTAATGGCTTGGACAACACATTATACAATGTGTATACTCTAATTTCAATTGTAAAGGAGTTATGGGAATCTTTCAAAAGGAAGTACAAAATAAATGATGTCGAACTGAAGAAATTCATCGTCGAAAAATTCTTAGAGTTCAAGATTATTGATTCCAAAACTGTGATAACTCAAGTCCAAGAGTTGTAGTTGATCCTACATAATCTTCATGTCGAGGTCATGACAATGAATGAGTCCTTTCAAGTTGCCCTAATAATCAAGAAACGTCCACCTTCATGGAGGGAATTCAAAAATTATCTAAAGCACAAGAGAAAGGAGATGTGACTTGATCATTTGATTATAAGACTACGAATTGAAGAAGACAATCACAAGAAATCATAATAAAAAAAATACCTATATTTGCAAAGGTAAATCTGCTAGAACCAGACACTAACAAGAAAAGAAAGTATCCAGGCAAAGGACAAAGACAAGGGAGGGTCAAGAAATTCCAAGGTGTAGGATTAAGTTCGCATGGGTAGACTAGATCCAATTGAGTCCACATGGGTGGACTTAATCTCCATAAGGTTGGGCTCACACTTGATTAACACACACACACACAATTAATTGTCATTAAAGTGACTAAACCCAATTAAGTGATCTAATGCTTCATTGGATATAAGAAGGGTTTAGATTAAATGGATGTTGATTCAATGTGTAGATCTAAAACTCGGTTCATTAACATTGATAGGCTATTAATGATGGATGAGCTTTAAGGAGGATAGTCCCTATAGGATGGGTTTGGTATAAAAAGGATGAAACTCATGAATTAGGGCATGTTCTAGAGTCTCTTCAACCTATTCTCTTCTTCATCAAGAGAAAGCTAAGGATTGCCGCCGCCCACTCCTGTAGAAGACTTTTCCGCAATAGTAGGAACTCCGACAACAAGTAAGAAGCATTAGCCTTTGTGATGGATTCAGGTCAGCTATTCATGTGCTATTGTTTCGATTTGTATTGAGCTTTAAGAGATTGATAGAAGCTAAATCCTGTTATAAATACATCCTCTAGTTCATATATGATGTATTGCAAATCTTACAATTGGTATCAGAGTGAGGTTTGACTTATTATCAATTTTTAAGGCGTAAGAATAATTTTTCAATGTTTTGGCACAAATACATCAATTTTTGCATTCGATTCCATATGGATGAGTGAAATTGATGTATATTCATTGAATGTAGTATAGATAGATTACGATTTAACCTTTGAATCAAAATTTTCACATTATCTGTGAAGAATGAGATTGGCGGCGTGATTTTAGGGCAGAAAATCACGTTTTAGAAATAGGCATTTTCTAATATCAATCGATTGGGAAGGTTCCCAATCAATTGAGAGTCGCAGATTCATGACAGAATCATCTTGAATAGATCCATTGATCGATTGGTGCTTACCAATCGATTGGCGTAAGGTTTGATCGATTGGGATGCTTAAGTTTGCGAACAAAAGAGGCTGGAATCGATCAGCTGATTGAATGGTGCCTACCAAACGATCGGCATGAGGAATCAATTGATTCAGACTGCTGATCATGACAATAATTCAAAGAAAAACTTTTGGATTGATCAGCTAATAGATTAGGGTCACCAATCGATCAATTAATCAATTTAAGGTTGTAAGAATCAAACAGAAAGCTCCTGAATCGATCAACCAATCGATTGGGATTACCAATCGATTGGTCAATAGATTGAAGTTCATTAAAATCCAACAGAAAACTACTGGATCGATCAACTAATCGATTATGATTCACCAATCGATCAACTAATCAATAAGAGTTCACTCAATTATCTACAGAAGGATTCCGGATCAATCGACTGATCGATTAGGGTGGATGAACCAACGAACAAAAGCTTTTTGGATCAATCAGTGGATCATTTCACGTGTGTTCAATCGATTGGTACGCGTGTGAATCAATTCACATTCTTTTTTGATCGATTAAAAGGATGTCAATCGATTGATATCCAACACCAATCGATTGATAACTGAATTTAGCTCAGTTTTCAGCAATTTCTTCTTGGATTCTTCTTCCCTCTTGCTACCTAATCGAACTAGGAGGCTAGGAGTACTAGTGTAGAGGGATATATATCCATTCTAAGGATGATTGGCCCAAAGGAAAATCATTTTTATGCTGGATATATATTTAAGGGAGCTCACAAATTAAGCTAAACTTTTTGATCATGCACATAGTGTGTCGGCCCAAAGGAAGAGGCACTATGTGACTGGTTAGAGACATTGTGAGTGATGCTAGAAAACATAAGCTAACTAAAGAATCTCATGAATAATGTATCATGCGCATAATGCGTCGGTCCAAAGGAAGGCGAGTTATATGGCAGATGAAGGTGATCATGAGTTATTTGGAGAGTACCAATAGCAAGTTACAATTTAGTCCAAAGACTTAATGTAATGTTACACTAGATATCTCTGTGTATGCCCATAAAGTTGCATGTTTTATTTGTTGCATTTTGTTATTGCACAAGATGCATGTCTTATTTGCTAAATTGAGCTATGTTCTTTGCTTTTGTTCATGTAGTACTCTCAATGTCTGCTAATTTGAACAACATCCCCATGCTTACTGGCATAAATTTTGGACAATGGAAAGAGTATATTATAGTACTATTGGACTGCATGGATCTGGAATATGCCTTTAGGCATGATCGCCTTGCACCTTTAACTGATGATTCAACTGTGGATCAAAAGATGAACTTTGACAAGTGGGGGTTGTTGGTTAGTCCGAGGAAAATGTATCGGTTCCAATTTACAAAAATTTGTACAAGTGTCGAACCTTTCCTTAAATAACCTATTGTGTTCTTTAAAAGTTAAATTAGGAATCGCAGATGGAACTTAACATCATTGATTCTAAATTTAACTTATCTGTTCTTAATGGTTTATATTTGAATCGTAAGCAGAACTTAACACTATTGATTCAAATCCACCTATGTTATTAATTTCATTAAATATTAATTTCCAAAATTGGCTTTCAGGACTGCATGGCGAGGCACATGGCCTTCTTGGATATGGGAGCAACCACCCGCCGCCTAGATAAAGTCTTTTAAGGAAAGCTAATATTTAATTTCCTTAAATAACTCTAGGTTAACCAAAAGGAACAATCGAATCACAAATTCGAAAAACAAAGAAAACACAAACTCGAAAAATAAATTCGAAAAACTAGATCTAATGCCTCTTGTGTTTGGAATTCTTACAAAAAGAAATAACTAGCATGATGTGGAAAACAATTGCTAATTATACATTCTCTTTGTAAACTAACGACCTCGAGATCTTCTGCTGTATTCCTCGCCTCGCCTTAGACATCGTGTGGGTGACTATCCTCCAAGATGAACACCACCCAAAGAGCTTTCTTCTTCCTCCTCTAAAACCCGGCCACCACCACCAATTTAGGAACCAAAGAGAGCAAGGGAAAGGGAAGGGGAGAGATCCGGCCATCATGAGAGAGCACAAGCAAGAGACTAGAATTAGATGCCTCCTCCTCATTCTTCTTCTTCTCCTCCTTCTCCTCCTTCTTGTATCCGACCACTTAAAGAAACCACAAGCAATATGTGGCCGGCCCTAGCATGATAAAGAGCTAGGGGTCGGCCCTAAGGAGGAGACTAGAGAGAAGAGAGAAAAAGAATTCATTAACCCATGAAGCCTCTCCTCCCCTTCTTTTATAATACTTGCCCAAGGCAAATAAGGAAAATTTTTTTACAAAAATTAAAATCTTCCTCATGTTTTTCCTTTTTCCTTTTTATTTTTCCTTTTCTTTCCTCTTGATTGAATCAATCACCAATCATAGATTAGTTTTAATTTGATTGGATGATGATTTAATCCTATTGGTCGGCCCCTTGCTTAGGCACCAAGCAAGGGTGGCCGACCTTATAAGGAAGGAAAAAATTTCTTTTGTAAAAATTTTATAAACTCTTATAAAATTTTACAAACTCTCTTTTAATTTCCTAAAGTGGATGTTAAAAAGGAAAGTTTTTTTAAAAAATTAAAACAATGTTTTAAAATTTAAAACTTCTTTTCTAAAAATTTCCTTTTTTAACATGTTTACAAAAATTTAAATTTTAAAACTTCTCTTCCTTTTTATAAAACCATGAGGATGATTAAAAAAGAAAAGTTTAAAAACTTTTAAACTTTCTTTTAAAACATGTTGCCTAATTCAAATAAGGAAAGTTTTTAAATTTTAAATCTCTCTTTTAAAACTTCTAGTTTCCTACAAAGAGAATATTTTAAAAATTCAAAACACCCCCTCCTATTTGAAATATTGTGGCCGGCCCTTCCTATGCTTGGACACCAAGCATAGGGCCGGCCCTCTTGAGAGGAGATGTGGCCGACCATTGCTTGGTCACCAAGCAATGGACCGACCCCCTTCTTGGACTCCAAGATGGGCCTTTGTTTGGATGGACTTGAGGGTTTAATGAGGCTACGACAGGGACCTAGAGGAGAAATTGGTTTTGGCCTTCCGATGAGCTTGAGTATCCCGTGTTCGCCCCGAACACACAACTCAAGTTCATCAATAATAACACATTCCACTAGAGAGTTATTATCGCACTACCGCACCAATCCTAAATTACATTATGGGCTCCTTCTTATCATGAGTGTGTTAATCTCCCTATGTTTAAGATTACGAATGTCCACTAATTAAGTAAGTTACTGACAACTCACTTAATTAATATCTAGCTCCAAGAGTAGTACCACTCAACTTCATTGTCATGTCGAACTAAGTCCACCTGTAGGGTTTAACATGACAATCCTTTTGAACTCCTCTTGGGGATATTCTCAACCTTGATAACTAGGGCACATATTCCTTCTATAATCAACAACACACACTATAAGTAATATCATTTCCCAACTTATCGGCCTGTTTGACTTATCAAGTTAAATCTCACGCATTGATAAGTCAAAGAAATAAATACTAAATATATATGTTTGTTATTATATTAGGATTAAGAGCACACACTTCCATAACAACTAAGGTGTAGTTCTTTTATAAAGTCAGTACAAAAAGAACTTACCTAAAATGGTCCTACTCAATACACTTGGAGTGTATAAGTGTAATTTATTAGTTAAGATAAACTAATACTTAATTACACTACGATTACTTCAACGGTTTGTTCCTTTCCATCTTAGTCGCAAGCAACTATTTATTATTTATAAAGAACTGACAACATGATCTTCTGTGTGTGACACCACACACTATGTTGTCTACTATATAAATTAATTGAACAAATTATATTTAACAAATAAATATAGATATTGACCAATGTGATTCTTTTTTTCTAAATAAATGTTTATACAAAAGCTAGGCTTTTAGTATACACTCTAACAATCTCCCACTTATACTAAAAGACTATGCTGCCATAAATGCTGTCATACATCTGATTCCCAACCCTTCAACATGCCCATCGAAAGCTCTTGCCTTAAGGACCTTACTGAAAGGATCTACAGGTCATCACCTGATGCAATCTAGGCGACAACAACTTCTCCTCGTTTATACGATTTCTTGTATTGGGTGGTACTTGCGCTCTATTGTGTTTACTTGCCTTATGGACTTATGGTTTCTTCGAGTTTGCTACTGTACCATTATTATTACAATAAATTGTAATAATATTTGGGCAAACCAGAAAATATGTCTAAGTCCATCATGAAGTATCTGAGCCATACAGCTTCTATGACTGTCTCAGAGGCTGCCACTTACTCAGCTTCTATGGTGGAGTCTGAAAAAACACCTTTGTTTATTACTCTTCCATAGTTATGACTTCACCTCCTAAAGTAAACACAAAACCCCAAGGTTGACTTACTATTGTCCCTATCCGATTGGAAGTCAAAATCAGTGCAACCCATAGGGATCAAATTAACTGCCTTGTAAGCTAGCATATAATCTCAAGTGCCTCTAAGGTACTTCAATATATGCTTTACCGCAATCCAATGTCCTTGTCCAGGGTTACCTTGATATCTGCTAACTATGCCCTTGGTAAAACAGATTTCTGATCTCGTGCATAGCATACATTAGGCTTCCGACAGCCGAAGCATAAGGAACTGCCTTCATTTCCTCTATATACTTTGATGTCTTCGGAGACATCTCTTTAGATAAAGCTACTCCATGCTGAAAAGGTAAGAAACCTTTCTTGGAGTTTTACATGCTTAAAATGAGCAAGGATTGTTTCGATATATGAAGCTTGGGATAAGTAAAATATTCTTTTCTTGCGATCCCTTTGATCCCGAGAATATATGCATTCTCCCAAGTCCTTCATATCGAATTGTTTGGACAACCATACCCTTACTTCTGACAACACTTTGATATTGTTTCCAACTATCAAAAATGTTATCTACGTATAGTACAAGAAATACCACCACGTCTCTATCACACTTCTTGTATACACAAGACTCATTCGGTTATAAAATAAATCCATAGGTCTAGATTATTTTATTAAACCGGATGTTCCAATACCTTGAAGCTTTACTTCAGTCCATAGACTGATTGAGCTTACACACAAGATGCTCTTTGCTCTTTGCAATGAACCATTCTGGTTGCTATATATGGATGTTTTCTTCAAAACTTCCATTAAGGAAAGTTGTCTTGATATCCACTTGCTAAATAGATAAAAGAATCCGGATAAACTTAAGCATGGCTACCGGTGAAGAAGTTTCCTTTTTCAACAAACCTTGCTTTGATAGTTTCTACCTTCCTGTCTATCCCTCTTTTTCTATTGTGGACCTCTTTACACCTAATGGCTTTTACACCATCTGGTGGTTCTACAAGCTCCCAGACTTTATTAGAATACATATATTCTAATTCTGTATTTATTACCTTTTGCAAAGATGCTGCATCTTTATCTTGGAGTGCTTCGTCATATGTTCGGGAATTAGGTTCATGTTTACTAAGGATCTAGTCCAAAGACTTTCCTAAAACATGAATCTTTCAGGTTGCCTAACAACCCTCCCACTACGACGAGGCACTATCTTCAATTATGAATCATTTGTGATACGTGTTGCAGTTTCTTGTAATATTTCATCTTGTACAATTGGTACTAGATTAAAACGTGTCTTCTCTTATTTTCTTAAGAACAAATTTACTTATGGGCTTATGGTTTATTATAGTCATCTTCTAAAAATCGTGCATTGGTGCTAACAACGACCTTCTGATTTTTAAGGACTATAAACCTCTTTTCATTTTTCTAGGATAGCTCACAAACAAGTGAACTCATGTCCAACTTATCAGTGTCTCTCATGTGCTAGACCACCAAAATTTGAATATGCTTCAGACTAGGCTTACACCCATTCTGCAATTCTATGGGAGTAGAGAGTTCTGACTTAGAAGGTACTATGCTCACTACCGTTTCCAGTGTATATCCTTAAAATGAATTTGGTAATTTTTTGAATAACTCATCTTCGATCTAATTATTCCATAAGAGCCTTATACCTTCTTTCTACTACACCATTCTGTTGGGGTATACCAGGTGCAGTTAGTTGGGATTAAATCCCGACTTCTGATAAGTGACTCCTAAACTCTCCTAAGAGGTACTCGTTACTATGATTTCATCGTAGTGTCTTGATACTTTTACTTTGACGTTACTCCATATCAGCCTAGCACTCTTGAACTAATCAAAGCTCTTAGACTTGTGGTGCATCAAGTAAATGTATCTTTATCTCGAATAGTCGTCTAAAAAAGAAACGAAAAAATTCGAAACAACCTCTTGCCTGGATAGTCAAAAGTCTACACAAATTAGAATGAACCAATTCCAACATATCTTTGGCTCCATACCCCTTAGACTTAAAAGCTTCTTGGTTATTTTTCCTTCCAAGTAAGACTCGTAGGTTAGAAAGATTTCCACTACCAATGAACCCAAGAGTTCATTGGTTATTATCCTTTGAATCCTACTCAAGTTAATATAACCTAGTCTTAGATGCCAAAAATATGATTGGTTCATCTCCGAAGGTTACTTTCTCTTATTTAGAAAATGTGTTATTAATTTCCATTTATTGCATCATGGGAGTTATTGGATTATAAATTGTCAACCAACGTACCAGAATAGATAACTTCCCTATTTTTCTTGATAAAAAGTTTGTTATCGAAATAGACAGAATATCTATTCTTTAATAGTTTAGAAACCGAAATCAGGTTCTTTCTAAACTTAGTACGTAAAGACAATTTCTGAAAATCCATATTATATTCCTATCAGAGGATAAACATCTCCCACTGCAACAGTTGCTACTATTACAGTAGTGCCGATATAGATGGTGTTTTTCTTTTCATATAGTTGTCAGGTTTCCTGGAACCCTGCAATGAATTGCAGACATGATTAATGACATCTGTATCTACACTCCAAGTACTGATAGATAACACCACTAAATATGTTTCAACAACTAATGAATTAAATACACCTATATTATTTTTAGTTCTAAGAAGACAGTTTACCTTAATGTCCAAGTCCTATTTTCAATCATTATAATTGGGACTACTAAGTCTTTTCTATAGTATAACAACTAGGGGATTGACAAACATTTAAAATCCTAAGAATCACAAAAATATTTGGTCAAGACCAACACTTTAATATCCCTGTGAATTTTTTTTGCCACGATAGTGTGGACGTATACAAATTCAAAAAGAGATTTTGTCCATTAATTTTATTATCTCGTCATCCTAACTTCATGACAAATAAAATTAATAGTTGGTCTATCTTTGATCAAATATTTGGTCAAAACTTTGAATTTAAAATAACATTGATTCCTTAAACAATATTATTTAAATTCACCAACACCTCAAAACACTGGGAATTATGCATGCCACGTTAGTGTGGACGTATACAAATTCAACATTCATAAGAGGAGGGTCTTACCTATTAATTATCTTGTTAATCTTAAATTACCTCAAATACCATGAATTTTGTATGCCACGTTAGTGTGGACGTATACAAATTCAATTGTTTGTAAGAGGAGATATTACCCATTTTATATTGTCAACCTAACTTTATGACAAATAAAATTACCTCAAACACCGTGAATTTTGTATGTCACGTTAGTGTGGACATATACAAATTCAAACATTTGTAAGAGGGGGGGGGGGGGGGTTTACCTAACTTTATGACAAATTAATATTTGGTATTGCTTTGGTCCCGCAAAACAATAGCAGTGACTCCGTTGGGGAGGATACTATTGAATGCGTCTAATCAAGTGTATACCATTACTTGATACTTAGTCCATTAAATAGGATTATGCCCCTTCAGTTGGAGAAGATCACACACTCTAAATAATTTTCTATAACCATCCATAAAGGAAGTTTGATCTAGTGATCCGCAACAAACCCATCCGTTGTGGAGGGAGGCACTCAGAGCCAACATGCAAGCTTGTTGCATCACTTATAAACTAGTAATGGAGACCGTGGAATTTATTAAAATCCCTCTCCCACTTAGTTATTTAAAAATGAAGATTTTAACCTATGCTAGCATACATCACATGCACATAAACATCACAGTAAATAAAAGAAATAAATTTAGAAATTAATTTTTCAACTATTATGGCCTTTTCCATCACTGTCTTCAGTATGCTCCAACCCTAGCTACTGCCATCTTTAGCCACCGCCATGGGGTCGAGACGTCGCATCCATCTTGCTTCTTATTCCGCTGCGCCTCTGGTGCTTCAAAAGTACCACGCCTCGTAAGCATCCGATCCGCGACAAAAATAGAATTTTACAAATATCGATCCTATATTCCATAAAGGAATGTATATGTATTCTAGATCTAACAAAAATAAAATTCTAAAAATAATACAGCTCCTGCTGTATTTGATATATACAATCATGCACACACACAATAATGCCCTTGACATGTTCAAGGGGCCAATCACACACAACATCTATAAGCCATAATAGTTGGAGTCTGCTGTAAAATACGACAACAAAATAATAATTAAAAATAGGGTTATTTGACAAATAATTTTATTGGAATTTTTGGATTTTTTTTGAAATTTTTCTGGAATTAATCAGAGCTCGCATGACATATTTAATGGGGATGCATTACTGGACTTAAGAAAAGCCTGTTTGGAATACTATATATTAGGGAGTTGATTATTCCAATTAACCTAAGGTTTATATTAGCTACCCTAAGTTCATTACCCGTGCCCTAAGCCCTCCCTCGCCGCCGAACTCCATCTTCCCCCTCTTCACCGCCGAAACCTTTTCTTCCCCGATCTCGCCGAAGTTCCTCCTCCCTTTTCCCTCTTGCGATTTTCCCTCGGTAGATCACCAACCATTGCTCCTCTCTCGATCTCGTTCGTAACCTCTCGAGCCGCACACCGCCGGCTCTCCTCCTAACACAAGCACCACAGGTCACGGTCCTTGTGCCCTAGCATTGAAGCCGCAGAGCCGTCGCACGGAGCAACGCCGATGCCTTACAGCCGTCACCCTTGACATCACTAGGGTGAGCCGTCGGTTTCCCCTCAACCTTGATGCTGCTCCATCCCTCTTTTCCCTAGCGCCGGCCGCCCGATCCACTACCACCTCCGGCCACGACGAGAGCTGGCCAGCAGGTACATCCTGTATTGGTATAAACTCCATGAAGTAAGGGGTAGATGCTTAGATTTATGGTGATTGTCGAGTATGATTGGTTGAATGAGCTGCGAATCGAAATTTCTGTGTTTTTCCTTGCTCTGCCCTATGTCTCCTCTAAAGTTTCTGCAACGGATTTGGGAATTGAAGATTGAATATGGGTTACCTGGATTCTTCTTGATGATTAAAGTTTCTGCCCTATTTTGATTAGTTCGTGTAGATGGCAAAATTGGATTTGGGAAAGGGTTTATTTGAGGTAACTTGTTTTTAAATTGATGCGAAGACGATCTTGGAGTTTTGGTTTGTTTTCCCCGGAGTCCTCTTACGTTTTCTGGATTTAGAAGTGGCATTGTTTGAAATGAATTATTTTAGTGTTGTTTCCGCATATGTTGGCTGTTGTAATCCTAGATAGAATTGAAGTGTTTTAAAATGGTCGTCATTGTGTTTTACCACTAGTGTTGGTCCACTTCTGTAGATGACTGAGGTGGTGGCGTGAATTTGTATGGTCTTGCGAGGATTTTGCGTGGGTTCTTTTATATTGGATAGTTGGCTGGTTTAGATTTGGTAGGTTGCAAAAGTCTCACGTGAAGTAAGTTTCGTTGTGAAGTGAAGGGATTTAGGCTTTATGTGTTCCTGTTATTGAAATGGATTTGAAACTGTTCTGGACAGAATTGATGGATTTTGTTTGAATTGCCATGATTAGTTAATTGTCCATAGGTTAATACAATTTCTGTTTACTGATTGGGGTAGTTGATCTAATTTCTATTTTTTTCTGCTCTGAGTAGTTGATATACTATTTCTGGATTCTTAGGGAAGATAATTGGAGTTTTCGGATTTCATTGTTAATGATATGAGTTTGATCAAGTATTAAATTGACTATGGAAGAAATTAGGATCAATTGAGGTAGATTATTAATTAAGGTTAATTAATAATCGTTTCGATTAGGGTATTTCCTAATGAGTTGGGTTTGAGTTTAGCTAGTTGTTATTTATGAAATTAGTTAAATTGTACATCACGTGATTTGCAGGACTTGGATTCGAGACAAGTGTCTCAACGTGGGACCTTTCGGATATGATCTCCATTTTTGAGGCGGGTATTTCTTGCTTTGTTCCTTTTAGTACTTTGACATTGTGCATGAACTATTGTTGATAAGAAATTATTTTTACCTTGACTCCACTCTTATTTTCCTGCGCTTGATACTTCCACGCGATCTTTGAGAAATTCGTTTCCATAACTATACAGTCTCTTATTGTTGTCCATGATCAGTAGCAGATACTAAATATCATAATTGTATGCTTTAACTATTGTTTGTTTATGTACCGTATTGAGCATGCTGGCTTCATGTAGCATACCTGTTTCTGCTTATATATATACGATGACTGTTGCATTGTTCGCATCATGTCATTGCATGCATGCCGCATCCTCGGCCACTTGAGAGAGTGGTAGCTGGAGTTGATGCCGCTTGTCCTGTCGTGCCGCACTCGGCCACTCGTGTGAGTGGTAGCTGGAGTACGAGCAGTAGGGACCCCGTCGCAGATGTAGCTAGTTAGCTACTATGCAACTGTCCCCTCGGCCACTTGTGTGAGTGGTAGCTGGAGTGGTGTACAGTCTGTTACTGACCCGGCCTCTCGACCATACAGGGGTCATGGTGCAGAGAGGTGGGCGGGAGTGACCATCCGTGCATACGCTGTTGTTATTATATTTGTTTTGACTGCTGCTATTTACTTATGTTATTATTGCTTACTTATGCTGATGTGGTATATATATGTTGACGTTGCTTCTTGCTGTTGTTCACTTATGCTGATATGCTGTCTTATGTTGAGATATGCTCTCGTTGTAGGCGGTTAGACATTGGGTTATTTATTGGAAATGTTTATATGTCTTACACATTACCTCTGTAGTTATGAGCAGTACCGTAGCAGATTAGTACCATTTCTGACTTTTTATATCTAGCCTAGGATATGGTTCCAGGTATGGACCTTTATCATGGTTTTATTTTTATATCTGGTATTCTCTTATGAGACTGTAGTCCTTTTGGGTATTCTTATTTGGTTGATTATGTTCATGCACTATCTTTTCTATACCCGCTGAGTTCCAATACTCACCACCCCACAAAATGATTTTCTTTCGCCAGGAACAGGTAGATGAGTCATGGATGCTTGGAGAGATGTCGGCTGCCAGTCCTGGTCCTGCGTTATATCGGTTTTATCTCTGCTTTACTTGTATTTTTAGAATACAACGATTTTGGTATTGTATGAATTGGTCTGTGTTTGGAGTTTGATTCGTAGTGTCTTGCTTTCGTGCTCTTGTGATTGTGTAAGCCTAATTGGCTAGTAAATTTTGGTTGTGGATTGTGGGTTTTTTCTCTTCGTTTTTCCGCTACATTTTGATACAGCCGTGTGGGCTAAATATTAACTGCGTGGTCATTTTATTCATTTATGGCCAGCCGAGTAGGCTGCGTATATTAACTGTGTGGTTATGTTATTTCTAGTTTGTATATATATTCCAGCCGAATGTGGCTGATGTATATCTTGTATGTAGTAATGCTTCAGATTGTCACCCGTACAGGGGAGATGCTGCCGAAATTTCTTCGGACAGGGACTCTTCTGGGGCGTGACACCTGCAACCACAAAGTTAGCACATCCTACTATTATCCTGCCTAAATTATGTATGACATGTGCATAACCTATTTGAATTCTGAACACACAGAGGCAAACCCTATATCTGATACCAATTGTTGGTTAGTCCTAGGAAAATATACCGGTTCCACTGTACAAAAATTTGTACAAGTGTCGAACCTTTCCTTAAATAATCTATTGTGTTCTTTAGAAGTTAAATTAGGAATCACAGACGGAACTTAACATCATTGATTTCAAATTTAACTTATGTGTTCTTAATGGTTTAGATTTGAATCACAAACAGAACTTAACACTATTAATTCAAATCCACCTATGTTATTAATTCCATTAAATATTAATTTCCAAAATTGGCTTCTAGGACTGCATGGCGAGGCACATGACCTTCTTGGATATGGGAGTAACCACCACCACCTAGACAAAGCCTTTTAAGGAAAGATAATATTTAATTTCCTTAAATAACTCTAGGTTAACCAAAAGGAACGATCGAATCATAAATTTGAAAAACAAAGAAAACACAAACTCGAAAAACTAGATCTAATGCCTCTTTTGTTTGGAATTCTTACAAAAAGAAATAACTAGCATGATGCGGAAAACAATTGCTAATTATATCTTCTCTTTGTAAACTAACGACCTCGAGATCTTCTGCCGTATTCCTCGCCTCGCCTTGGACGTCGTGTGGGCGACGATCCTCCAAGATGAACACCACCCAAAGAGCTTTCTTCTTCCTCCTCTAAAACCCGGCCGCCACCACCAATTTAGGAACCAAAGAGAGCAAGGGAAAGGGAAGTGGAGAGATTCGGCCATCATGAGAGAGCACAAGCAAGAGACTAGAATTAGATGCCTCCTCCTTCTTCTTCTTCTTCTTCTCCTTCTCCTTCTACTCCTTCTTGTATCCGGCCACTTAAAGAAACCACAAGCAATATGTGGCTGGCCCTAGCATGATAAAGAGCTAGGGGTCGGCCCTAAGGAGGAGACTAGAGAGAAGAGAGAAAAAGAATTCATTAACCCATGAAGTCTCTCCTCCCCTTCTTTTATAATACTTGCCCAAGGCAAATAAGTAAAAACTTTTTACAAAAATTAAAATCTTCCTCATATTTTTCCTTTTCCCTTTTTATTTTTCCTTTTCTTTCCTCTTGATTGAATCAATCACCAATCATAGATTAGTTTTAATTTGATTGGATGATGATTTAATCCTATTGGTCGGCCCCTTGCTTAGGCACCAAGCAAGGGTGACCGGCCTTATAAGGAAGGAAAAAATTTCTTTTGTAAAAATTTTATAAACTCTTATAAAATTTTACAAGCTCTCTTTTAATTTCCTAAAGTGGATGTTAAAAAGGAAAGTTTTTTTTAAAAAAATAAAACCATGTTTTAAAATTTAAAACTTCTCTTCTAAAAATTTCCTTTTTTAACATGTTTACAAAAATTTTAATTTTAAAACTTCTCTTCCTTTTTCTAAAACCATGAGGATGGTTAAAAAAGGAAAGTTTTAAAACTTTTATACTTTATTTTAAAACATGTGGCCTAATTTAAATAAGGAAAGTTTTTAAATTTTAAATCTCTCTTTTAAAACTTGTAGTTTTCTATAAAGAGAAGATTTTAAAAATTCAAAACACCCCCTCCTATTTGAAATATTGTGGTCGACCCTTCCTATGCTTGGACACCAAGCATAGGGCCATCCCTCTTGAGAGGAGATGTGGCCGGCCATTGCTTGGTCACCAAGCAATGGACCGGCCCCCTTCTTGGACACCAAGACGGGCCTTTGTTTGGATGGACTTGAGGGTTTAATGAGGCTACAACAGGGACCTAGAGGAGAAATTGGTTTTGGCCTTTCGATGAGCTTGAGTATCCCGTGTTCGCCCCGAACACACAACTCAAGTTCATCGATAAAAACTCATTCCACTAGAGAGTTATTATCGCACTACCGCACCAATCCCAAATTACATTATGGGCTCCTTCTTATCATGAGTGTGTTAATCTCCTTGTGTTTAAGATTACGAATGTCTACTAATTAATTAAGTTACTGACAACTCACTTAATTAATATCTAGCTCCAAGAGTAGTACCACTCAACTTCATTGTCATGTCGGACTAAATCCACCTATAGGGTTTAACATGACAATCCTTATGAGCTCCTCTTGGGGATATTCTCAACCTAGATAACTAGGACACATATTCCTTCTATAATCAACAACACACACTATAAGTAATATCCTTTCCCAACTTATCGGGCTGTTTGATTTATCAAGTTAAATCTCACCCATTGATAAGTCAAAGAAATAAATACTAAATATATATGTTTGTTATTATATTAGGATTAAGAGCACACACTTCCATAACAACTAAGGTATAGTTCTTTTATAAAGTCAGTACAAAATGAACTTACCTAAAATGGTCCTACTCAATACACTTGGAGTGTATCAGTGTAATTTATTAGTTAAGATAAACTAATACTTAATTACACTACGACTACTTCAACGGTTTGTTCCTTTCCATCTTAGTCGCGAGCAACTGTTTATTATTTATAAAGAACCGACAACATGATCTTCTGTGTGTGACACCACACACCATGTTGTCTACTATATAAATTAATTGAACAAATTACATTTAACAAATAAATGTAGATATTGACCACTGTGATTCTTTATTTCTAAATAAATATTTATACAAAAGCTAGGCTTTTAGTATACACTCTAACAGGGGCAATCTAATAGCATGAGTCTGATGATCATGAGAATGTCAATACCAGAATCACTAAGGAGTTCGATAACTGAGCAAGAGGATGCTAAAACCTTCCTTAAGGAATTAGCAGATCGATTCGCCTCAAATGAAAAGGTCGAGACTACTACACTTCTCATGAAATTAGTGTCCACGCGGTACACAGGAAAGGGTAACATTAGGGAGTACATCATGGAGATGTCTAACCTGATTACAAGGCTTACGACATTAAAGTTAGACATGTCTGAAAGTGTCCTTGTGAACCTCATCTTGATCTCTCTGCCTACACAATTCACTCCTTTTAAGATTAGTTTTAATATTCAAAAGGAAAAATGGACACTAAATGAGCTCATAGCTCAGTGTATACAAGAAGAAGAGAGATTAAGAGGTGACACATCTCAAAGTGCTCACTGTGCATCCTCATCTCAATATTCAAACAAGAAAAAGAAGAAGGGTAATGGTAAAAGTAAGGGTAAACAACTTGCAGTGACTGGGGCTTCAGGGCATAAAGTGCAAAAGCAACAAGATTCAGACCCAACTTGTTTCTTTTGTAAAAAGAAAGGTCATCTTAAGAGATTTCCCTAGATATGCCAACTGGCGTGCTAAGAAAGGTATACTTCTCAACCTTGTTAGTTTAGAAGTCAACCTAGCTACTATACCTAATAACACTTGGTGGATAGATATTAGTGTAATTACTCACATAAGTGTAACTATAAAGGGTTGTCTCACGAGCCGAATGTCAATTGATGCTAAAAGATTCATCTATACCTGAACGGGCAAGAAGGCAAAAGTAGAGGCAGTGGGTGTCTTTAGAGTTTGTTTAGGAAAGAATGTACTTTTGAATTTGGAAAATACTTTTGTAGTGTCGTCTTTTAAGAGGAACTTAATTTCTATTTCATGTTTGGACAAATCCGGATGCACTCACTACAAGAAAATTGAGATTTTACAACACTTAAAAGACAACGTTTTTTTAAAAAAAGCGTTGTCTTTGTTTTTTTACAACTCTTTTAGTGAAAAGCGTTGTCTATCTCTTTATTTTCTGACTAATAGACAATGTTTTTTTTTAACCGTTGTCTATTAGTGATTTTTGTGGGTCAAAGACAACGCTTTTTGAAAAGCGTTGTCTATTATCAATTTTTTAGTGTCTACGATAACGATTTTTAAAAGGCGTTGTCTATTATCAAGTTATCATCTCACTCTGTGTAACACCCCAAATTTCCTCAATTAGAGTCCTAAAAGTAATTTAAAAATATTTAAAAATTATATAGAAATATTCTAGGGATTTTTAGAAATTTTTAGAGTATTTTTATGTAATTTTTGGAGGTCGTTTGGTATTTTTACTAAACGAAGGAAGTTTCGACAAAAAAATGTCCAAGCCGAGAATTGAACCCACGACCTTTGACTCGGTCAAAACCCAGTTGACCAGGTGGGCAAACAGATTTTTCTGTTTAAGAAAGGTAGCGAATTTATTTAAGATAGTTAACAGAATATTGGATTATAAAAGGGATAAGTTGATCTTGGATTTGTCTGTTTAGAAAATGTAGCGAATTTATTTAAGATAGTTAACAGAATATTATAAAAGGGATAAGTTGATGTTGGATTTGTTTGTTTAGAAAAGGTAGCGAATTTATTTAAGATAGTTAGCAGAATATTGGATTATAAAAGGGATAAGTTGATGCTCTGTTTTCCCATGACTTAAACCATTCTCTCCTTCTCTTCTGCGTACGATGGCGGAGCTCGGGCAGAAAATGAAAGGGAGTTAGGGCATCATCTCCGGCGGCCGGCCAAGGTCCTAGAAGCCCTTTTTGTTCGGTTGTGAGTCCAAGAATCAAGGTAAGTGCTTCTCACCTGCTGTAGGAGTAGTTTCGGACCTTTGTTCTTCTTGAATTCGAAGCATAAGAAGCGCTTATAGTGCAGATTTTTAATTAAGCCTATAGTGCAAATTTTAATTAAGCTTATAATGCAGATTTTTATGTAGAGCTTAGATTACAGATTTTAATTAAGCGCTTATAGTGCAGATTTTTAATTAAGCCTATAGTGCATATTTTAATTATGCTTATAATGCAGATTTTTATGTAGAGCTTATATTGCAGATTTTTAATTAAGTCTATGGTGCAGATTTTAATTAAACTTATAATGTAGATTTTTATATAAGCTTATAGTGCATATTTTAATTAAGCCTATAGTGCAGATTTTAATTAAGCTTATAGTGCAGATTTTTAATTAAGCTTATAGTGCATATTTTAATTAAGTTTATAGGTGCAGATTTTAATTAAGCCTATAGTGCAGATTTCAATCAAGCTTATAGTGCAGATTTTTATGTAAGCTTATAGTGCAGATTTTAATTAAGCTTATAGTGCAGATTTTATATTTGCATAGTATGTAGAAATAGTGTAGCATAGAATGCAGAATCTTGATTAGAATAGTATGCAGAATTTTGATTAGTATAGTATGCAGATTTTTGTTTATGCATTTCAAAGTTAGAATTTGTTTAAACATTTCAGTTTTTAAAGAAGCATTCTTTTATTAGAGGTATTAACAAGTATAAGAAAGATAAAGAAAAGAAAGAAAAAGGCCAAGGCCTTAAGTAGATCCCAAAGTCAAGACTTTAGGGATTTTGGCACACAAGATGCTCGTTAAAATGCCGAGGCATTATATATTAGAAGTATTAAAAGATAATAAGTATTTTACTTTTATCAGTGGCACTGTACTGGACTCTCAGTTGTCCTTGGTTTGGGCTCCCATAGTCATCCCTAGGTTTAGATAACCTAGTATACAGGACTCTCAGTTGTCCTTGGGCTGGGCTCCCATAGTCGTCCCTAGGTTTAGATAACCAAGTAAACCCTACAAGATTCGGGACCAGCTATCTCGAGTCTAGTTAGGGATGCGCGCATAGCAAGTACAGTTACCGGGCCCAAGAAGAAAGTTGATTATTATTTTGAAGTATTAAAGTATAAGTTTCCAAACAAAAGAAATAAGCTTCACATAAGTTTAAAATTCAACAAGTTTAGCTTTCTTATATACTGACATGTTGTTTAGATTTGCTTACATGTTTAGTATTTCAGTATGCTATGTTTCGTTTGCTATTAGATGAGCATTTAGTTTCTAGATTTCTTTCAGCTTACATGCATACTCGAGTTTTGTGAGTTAGATAGTGCTTACTAAGCAATTTTGCTTATAGATGCATTTCCTCTTACTGCAGATAAAGGAAAGGAAAAGCTATAGTAAAGGAAGGCGACAAGGAGGTGCGGATGGATGTGTGATGCCAGGACTATAGAAGCCTTGGGATTTAGCATGAGAATTTATTAACAAAGAGTTGAGTAGAATGTATTAGATGAGTCATTTAGTCTTCCGCTGCTAGTTAATTGTATGTTTTGAGTTCTCCGAGAGTTTTAGGAATTACTATCAACATGTGTGCAATGTTAGTTAAGTAAAGTTAGTAGTCCAGTAGCGCTCCGCCCTCACCGTCCAATAGTGAGGAGGGTGGGGTGTTACAATCTGGGATGTTACGAACTGTTGGATCAAGTAAGGAGTAATACAACCCTTGGTTTCACTCGGCACCTACCTATCTCCTGAACCCCTTGGTTTCACTTAGATTCAATCTCAGCCGCTCCATCAGATCTGGATTGATCATGACCGTCGGATCAGATTTGGGGAAATAAACTCTTCTCTTCCTCTCTCGTTCAATCTTCTACCTTCACGCGGAGAGAAGCCACGCACGCCACCTTCTCCTCTACTTCCTCTCCTTCACCAACGGCCGACGGCCACCTCTGCTCATCAATCATTGCCGGTCAGAACTCCCCCTCACATCCTCATCCTCTCCATCTCACCACATTTTTCATCTACTCTGCCCTTCATCTGTCCTGACGCAACCGCAAGTATCGCCGCCCACTTCACCGCAATCCGACAACCCCTTCCTCTTCGAGTTAGAGGAGGAAGCTAGGGCACGCAACTTCAATTTTGACGCACATCAACCCCGACGCCATCCTGCTCGCCACAACCGAAGCTGCTACCACTTCCTTCATCCGGACTAGATCTAAGCAGAACAAGTTCCGACTTCACTTCAGATCCGCCCACCATCTACCATCTTCGAGCATCCTTCATTCGGATTAGATCTAGACAAAACAAGCTCCAACTTCTGATCAAATCCGATCTTCTTCAAGTATCCAACATCAACTTCTTTGTCACCATTATTGGTCTATTTCTTTGATTGTTGATTGCTTCTTTGGTTTTTATATTTTGAATGATTGTTAATTGTAATTGAATTCAAGTTCCCATGTTCTAGATTCTCTAGATTAGGCTTAAGTTGAATGTTGCTCACAAGTTGTTCGATGCAATGCCCCAAACACCTTTTATAGCTTTATTAATGCATTTTAGTTTCTTAATTTCTTTCAATGCTTTGTTTGGTTAAATGTTAGTGATAGTTGTCCTTAGATTGAATGCAATTAGGATAGATTAGATTTCTTTAATGCTCTAGATTTCATTCAATGCTTACTTGATGTTACTTTAATTTCCTTGCAATCATAGTTTAAGTTAGACTAATTTTTTTTACTTGAATTGTCTTTCATTTCCTAGATTATGTTTCATTTAATGTTTTGCTATTTCATTCCTGAGTTTAATTCCATCTACAACAACCATCATCCACAAGATCTGTCCAAAGCTTGGGTTCATCCATAAACACTTGTGGTTTCTTATGTGTTTGATTTCTTTCATGTTGAGTCATGTTTTATGTGAATGTTAAGTGCTTGTATAAATTTGACCTCCTATGTTTCAATTTGCACACATTATGATTTCATTGACTCATGTCCATCAAGTGTTTGATTAAATGTCTCTTCCATTATATAGGTTTTAGTTGATACAATTTCTTTAGTTTAATTCCATGTAATGCTTGTTAGTTTAGTGATTTATGTTCCCATGATGTTTGTTCTTTATTTGAATGCAATTAGTTTAGGTTTTGTTACATGCTCTAGTTTTTGTTTCACTAGATGTTTACTTGATGTGTTTTTACTTTCCATGCTCTAGGTTAGATTGGATCAAAAATCCAGACTACGAACAAGTGAGTTTCCTACTTTCCCTTGCAAATTGTTGACATGCATATAGTTTGTCATTAGATGATTCATCTGTAATAATTCTTTTAAGAATTCAGTCTGCTCAAATTCTTATTATCTTGAATCTGTTAGTTCTTTTATTTTTCTAGAAGTTATGTAAGCATACTGAATTGGTTTATATTTTGAATCTTGTTTTTTCTCCTATTTCATATTTCATGTCTATTATCTAATACTTGAATTTTCTTTGTTCATGTATTCTTTTCTTTTCCCACAGAATGGATTTGCATCATTGCTGGAGTTAGTTTTGGGTGACAAAACTTTAATTGAGTCTGTATCTCAACATTGTGAATCTATAAACAACTACATAGAACAGATACTAGTTATCCCAGTCAGACCTTGCCATGTGGACTACAAAAACAATCTTACATGTCATCTACAAGGTATTTACTTTCCCTATGTTTGCCTTTATGTTTAGTTGATAGCTTTATTCCAGTTGACTCTGTTATGATGCATTAATTTCTTAATTTTTTTGAAATAAGGTTTTGACTTCTTGGATGATAGAAGTTGAGATTGTGAAAATTTCACATGTTGTTTGCTTATTCTTGTTGACTTTCATTAAATATTGAGATTTTGGAAATTTTACATGCAGTGTCTTTTCAGATATTTTGAATGGTGAATGGAGGTATTCAGAAATTTCGTCTAAACAACTCGGATATGGATGATTGTAGGAGCAGCAACTACATGCTATGTGGCACTGCATCCAAACCTCAAGGGTGTGGCTGAAAAGTACTTTGACGAAGAACAATTAAGAAGACTTTGGGATTTAAACAAAAAGATGGTTAAAGCCAATGAGTAAAGAACATTCAAGTCAAGAGGATAAGTAGCATCTACTAAGATTCTTTAAGTTCATGCAATAAGATGTAGTCGATAGGAGTAGTTTTGAGTATCTCCTAATTAAAATTTTTTTGTATGCAAGTAATTATGTTTGTTATAGAAGTGTAAGGATGATAATTTCTATATTGATCTTAGTTGTTTATTTAATAATATGTTGTTGATTGAAATAGATTTATTTTCATTTATCTTTTATTTATCTTTGGTATTAAAAGATAATAGTTTAAAACTTCTTATCTTTTACTAGAAAAACAACGCTTTTTTATGCATTGTGAAATTGTTGTTTTTGCTAAAAAAGGCAACACTTTTTATGCGTTGTCTTTAACAAAGACAACATTTTTTTATGTATTTTCTTTAACAAAGACACGTTTTTTATGCGTTGTCTTTATAAAAAATGGCAGCGCTTTTAAAGTGTTGCAAAAGCGTTGTCTTTGCTACAAATGACAACACTTTTAAAGCATTATCTTTGAGCAGACTTTTAACAACAGTACTTTTAACAACGCTTTTTCAGCCACATAGACAACACTTTTAAAGCGTTGTCTATTAGCTTTTTTCTTATAGTGACTTGTTCATTTGGAAATAGAAAATTTAGTATTTTTTGAAATTCTATCTTATGCGATACTGGTTTCTTGATTGACAAGCTATATAGATTGGACATTGAAACTCATACGGATAATTTTGTGATGCATAGTATAGGTGTGAAGCTTGGTATGACAAATGAGAATTCATCCATGTTGTGACATAAGTGTTTAAGGCATATCTCTAAACAATGCCTAGAAAGGTTAATATCACTAGGAATTCTTAATTCCTTTAATATGTCAGACTTTGGAATCTGCATTGAGTGTATCAGGGGGAAAACAACTAACAAAAGTAATAAGAGTTTAAGGCAGAGTAATAGAGTCTTAGAGCTTATACATACGGATATATATGGATCATTCCCTGAGGCTTCTTGGAATGGTCAATCATACTTTATAAGCTTTATAGATGATTATTCTAGATATGGATATTTGTACCTTATTCATGAGAAGTCATAACCCATGGACATGTTTAAAATCTTCAAAGCCAAAGTTGAAAATCAACTTGGTAAGAAGATTAAGTCAGTAAGATTATACCGTGGTGCTGAATACTATGGAAAGCCTGACGGATCAGGTGAACAACATCCTAGGTCATTTGTGGATTACCATACTGAGTGCAGTATCATGGTGCAATACACCATGCCTGGGACACCTCAGCAAAATGGTGTAGTAGGGGGATGAAACCGAACCTTCAAAGACATGGTGAGAAGTTTGATTGCATTTTCTTCTATACCAGAGTCTTTGTGGGGTGAAACACTTAAGATTACAGTTTGCCTACTCAACAGAGTTTCTAGTAAGGTAGTAACGAAAACCCCGTATGAGTTGTGGACAGGTAGAGCGTCTAGTCTTAGGCATCTACATGTTTGGGGTTGTCCAACTGAAGTTAGGCCTTATAGACCTAACAAAAGGAAATTGGACTCAAGAACTGTTAGTTGCCATTTTGTAGGATACTTTGAAAACTCAAGAGGTTTCAAGTTCTATAACCTCTTGAGTAAATCCTTTTTAGGGACGGGTAACGCCAAATTCATTGAGAATAGTGGGAGTGATAAAGCTAGGAAAATATCATTTGAGGAGAACATTAGTAATCCTAATATGGTAACTACTAATGCAACTGATAGTGAAATGGTTACCATTCCATATATAGTTGAAGTTGTACAACCGGAAGGGGTAGTTGGCCATGATATTTTCATGTTACCTCCAATTCATTTGGAAGGTACATTATCTCAAACAGAGGTATTCCCTCTTATGGTCAAGAATGACTCCCAACCACCTCAAATTCAGCTGCCACCAAGAAGATCCATAAGAGAGAGGAGATCCACGATATCTTGTGATTATGTATATCACTAAGAGCATGAATTTGACATTGGATTGGAAGATGATCCCACATCATTCCAAGAAGTCAAACAATGCTCTCATCCATAAAAATAGATCGACGCCATGAAGGAAGAGATGAAGTCCATGGCAGACAACAACATTTGGGAACTCGTAGAATTGCCTGACGGTGTGAAACCCGTTGGTTGTAAATGGATATTTAAAACCAAATGGAATTCACATGGCAATGTCAAAAAGTATAAGGCATGCCTAGTCACCAAGGGATTCACTCAAAAGGAGGACATTGATTACAAGGAGACTTTTTCGCCAGTTTCGACGAAGGACTCCCTTAGGGTAATCATGGCACTTGTAGCTCATTATGACCTAGAGCTACACCAAATGAATGTTAAAATTGCATTTCTCAATGGAAACATTTAAGAAACTATATATATGGTGCAACCGGAGAATTTTGAGTTAGATGACTCAAAGCACCTAGTATGTTAACTAAAGAAGTCCATTTATGGTTCAAAGTAGTCATCTCATCAATGGTATCGAAAGTTTGATCAAGTGGTTTCTTCATATAGTTTCAAAGAGAATCCAGTTGATCAATGTTTGTACATTAAGTTCAGTGGGAGCAAGTTCATTATACTTATTCTTTACGTGGATGATATATTGCTTGCAAGCAATGATATGAGTCTGCTGCTAGAAAGTAAATCATTTCTATCCGGTGCATTTGAAATAAAGGATCTTGGTGAAACATATTTTGTCTTAGGCATATAGATTGTTCGTGATCATTCGAGGTACATACTTGGACTATCACAAAAGGCCTATATAGAAAAGGTACTCATTTGGTATGGCATGCAGAATTATGCCCCTTACGACACTCCGGTCGCAAAGGGTGATAAACATAGCTTGCACAATGTCCACGTCATGAACTTGAGATCAAGGAAATACAGCAATTCCCCTATTCATCAGCAGTAAGGAGTTTGATGTATGCTCAGGTATACACACGTTCAGATCTTGCGTACATTGTGGGGATGTTGGGTAGATATTTGAGTAACCCTGGACCAATGCATTGGAAAGTCGTAAAGAGAGTTATGCGGTATCTGTAAAGAATGAAGGATTACATACTTATCAGAGATCGAGTCATCTGAAGATCATTGGATATTCAGACTCTGATTTTGCTGGATGCCTAGATAGCAGGAGGTTCACCTCAGGTTATATTTTCATGTTAGCGGAAGGTGCTATATCATATAAAAGCATAAAAAAAATGCTAATAGCCACTTCCACTATGGAGGTAGAGTTCATAGCCTACTATAAAGCTTCCAACCACGGGATATGGATGCAGAATCTTATCACAGGATTACAGATCATTGGGGGCATCGACAGGCCATTGAGGATCAATTGTGATAACAAAACTGCAGAATTATATTCCAAGAACAACTGTAGTTCATCAAAATCTAAACACATAGACATACAGTTTTTGGCAGTTAAAGAAAGAGTTCAGAGTGGTCAAATAATGATAGAGCATATAAGGACAGATTTTCATATTAGCAGATCCACTCACCAACGGTTTGCCACCTAAGGTGTTTCATCGTCATGTGCTAAATATGGGAGTTCTTCCTTTTGATAAAATACCCATTGTGTAGGAATCTATATTTTATGTGATGCTCTATGTTCATGAACACATAATTTTTGCTCATTGTATATACTATAGTTTTCCTTATATGTGTGCATGATTTTGACTTGCTTTGATATATGGATATCATATATACTATTGTAGTTTTACATTTGGTTGTTGTAAATATGATATGGACTCTATTTAGAGTCATAAAGTTGAATCATGATTTACCACTACAGTTTAGCATAAAGTTTTGGTAAATATGATTCAAATCCGGTTTGGCTCATAAAGAGGACTTATTGAGAATGAGCACTTGTAGATCACATTTCGTGTCATTCTTATACTACACATCCACATTTGATCTATGTTGTTAATGGCATTAGTACTGTGATTACTATTGGGTCTTGTTATAGTTATAATAGCTATGACTTCTTTAGTCCTATATACTAATTGATTTAATGGACGAGATTGTTTAAAGGAGTATTAACCCATAAAGTTTGGCATGTTGAGCTCAACTTAGGGGTTGTGTAGTATATCATGAATTAAGTATAGCCCAAGTGGGAGATTATAGAATTAAGTCCACATGGGTGGACTAGATCCAATTGAGTCCACATAGGTAGACTTAATCTCTATAAGGTTGGGCTCACACTTGATTAACACACGCACACACAACTAATTATCATTAAAATGACTAAACCCGATTAAGTGATCTAATGCTTCATTGCATATAAGGAGGGTTTAGATTAAATGGATGTGGATTCAATGTGTAGATCTAAAACCTGGTTCATTAACAATGATGGGTTGTTAATGATGGATGGGCTTTAAGGAGTATAGTCCCTATTGTTAAGATCTTGGATGGCTAGAGAGGGGGGGGGGGGGGGGGGGAATAGCCTCCACTAAAAACTCAATCAATTCCTCACAAAAGCTTGTTAGCACAGCGGAAATAAACAGAAATAAGACTGATGCAAGGAAAGAAGCACAAACCACAGCTTACACAAGCATATACGAGGTTCGGGGATAACTTGCCCCTACTCCTCGGCGTGTCCGTAAGGTGGACGATCCCTTGATCGTTCGGTAGATCACACCCCGGACAAATTCCGGCTAAATGTTTCTCCTTCTCGGTGGAGTAACCTCTCCACAAAGATCACAAAATAGATTTGAAAGTGAAGCACAATTACTTACAGACTTCAGTGGCTAAAGGATTGAACAGAAGAACTTACAGCCACGAAGCACAAATGCAAAGACAGAAGGAATCGGCCAAGAGCTCAACAACACACACAGCCTCTTGATCAACAGAGAGTTTTTCCAGAACCTTAGCGAACCTCTCTTCTTCCTTCTTCTTATTCTGCTTCCTCACTGTCTGAATCGCTGTCACCTGTGTCGAATCTCTGCAACCAACTCAGGCGTCGTCAATCACTCTTGCTTCTCATCTGGTTCTCTGAACTCACACCAATACCATCCATGGTCTTCACTGGTGTCTCTGAGCTCGAACCAATGAGCAAGAGTCCAACTGATCGCGGCCAGTGATCGTTGAAGCCCGAATTGCATCACTTGCAGTGAAATACAGCATAAAGGGCACTTGTTCTTATTCTTATGATGGAGCTTCATTTGAAATTAACCAATGGCACGATACCTGCAACCTGTAACTTAAAAATCTCACAGTAGATGATTTGATTAGGTGAATCAGAAGTGAATCAGAAAAATCAGAGAAGCAGCAGAAACAAATGACAAGTTGTGGATCGGTCAACAGACCGATCCATAGCTCTCTGGACCGATCAAGACTCATCCTGTGTAACGCCCCACCCTTCTTACCCAACCAAAGGTGGCGCTACGTTCTTATACTACTTACGTACATGCTTTAGTTATAACAGCGGAAGAATAAAAACTTTAAAGAATTTAATTTATTAAGCATAATATCACATATTCTGATTTGTTCAAATGTGCATATGTTGATTCTATAACTAATCATATTAATTTGTCCGGATCGTTCTTTGCCGAGCCACCACCACACACATCACTATCTACTCCTCCTGTTGCTCCTCTAGCTCATCCAGCTTCTTTATCTGCGGTACAAGGAAAGTAAGCTATGAGCACTCATGGCTCAGTAAGTTCCTTTCCTACTCACTAAAACCGAATTCATTTCATTGCATATCAATATCATGTGAGGTATCATAAGCATACGACATACAAGGGTATCATATTCATAGTCATATCATAATATCACGTGACATAATATCTAATCATCAGATAATTCAAGCACATATGTAGGCAATGCATCATGAATTTGAAAACTTATACTTATAAGTACTTGAAATTCATATCATCATTAGAGGGGATCCCGGTTTGTACCACATACTTAATGCGTAGGTCCAAGGTAGCAAGTCTTGAGCCCTACCATTCATACATACTAGGCCCGAGTCTTACTCCATCGACCTAAGGCATTCAGAGGCCCATTACTGACGAGGCCCGAGTCTTACTCCATCGACCTAGGGCACTCAGAAGCCCATTACTGACGAGGCCCGAGTCTTACTCCATCGACCCTGGGGCGTTTACGGAGCCCACCCTTGGTACAAACCATACAAAAATAACTTATCATGCATAACTATCATATCATGTCCTTAACAATCTTTCATGCATTTCTTTTCATTATGTATAGCATTTCCTATGCTATCACATATCATGGCATATTACATAACATAATTTCATTTCTTCATTTTGTATAGCATTTCCTTATGCTATCACATATCATGGCATATTACATAACATTATGTATAGCATTTCCTATGCTATCACATATCATGGCATATAACATAATTTCATTTTCTCCTCATTATGTTTAGCATTTCCTATGCTATCACATATCATGGCATATTACATAACATTATGTATAGCATTTCCTATGCTATCACATATCATGGCATATAATCATAATTTCATTTTCTCCTCATTATGTTTAGCATTTCCTATGCTATCACATATCATGGCATATTACATAACATTATGTATAGCATTTCATAGAAGGAACCTTGCACTTAGTTCGGTTAGACAATAATCTTACTCACCTCTTTAAAATATTTTTGGTTGAAATCCTAAGTTTAGATACTCCTCTGATCATACATCATATCAATATAAAATCATGGAAAGGAATCCTTCTACATAGCATAGAAAATCTTATCATGAAATGAGGTCTTGTTTAAATCATCCTAGATTTGAAAACCTTTTCTTTAGCCGAATTTTCTTAAATTCTTTCCTAGGTTTTCTAATCCTTATAAATCCGAAAATCACATAAAAGCCTTGTACCACAGGTGAGGGGAAGCTTACCTTCTTCGCTTAAGTTTCCTAGATTTGAGAACTTGCTTGGGGACCTTTCTTCCTTCCTTGCTTGCTCGGCACCAATAGAGGAGAAGAGTGGCTAGGTCTTTTGATGGAGAGGAGGAGGAAGAAGAGGCTTCTCTTTCCTCTTGTGTTGCTCGGCAACAACAAGAGAGAAAGAGGGAGAGAGTGAAGAGGAAGAAGAGGTTCTTCCTCTTGTGTTGCTCGGCAACAAGAAGAAGAAGAGAGGGAGAGGTGAGCCTCGGCACAAAAGGGAGGAGAGGAGGAGAATGAGTGGGGGATGAAGTTGAAGTCACCCCTCCATGCCTATTTATACTAAAATGAGGGGAGGAAACTTGACTTGATCCATCCTCCCTATTCATTTCTCCCCTTAAATGACAAGAATATTCTAGAGAAATGCCTTTTGAGTTCTCTCTTTTCTTTCCCTTAATTTCTCTCTTTTCTCTCCTTTAATTAAAATTCCTATCTCTCCTCTTACAATATCCTCTCCTATCCCACTTGGTTAACACATGCATGCATCCACAAGATAACCAAGGATCAAAACTTGTTTATGTATATTTTTATTTCTTTTTACTTCCTTTTCCTTTTAAGTAGAAAGAATCCTTTCTTATTCTTAACTACTTAATCCTTTCTCTCCTTATCAATAATTCTCCTATCCCCTTTGGTATCCTATACATGTTTCTTACAAGAGATCCAAGGTTCAATCTCTCTTCTAACATTTTATTTTCTTTTGTACATAATAATTCGTATATTACTATATTATGCATTATGCATAAATATTTCATACATATATATATTATCTCATATTTCTTCCTTTTGTCCATATTAATTCCATACATTTTAAATCATGCATAGATGATTTATACTCTCAACTTTATTTTTCTTTCATAAAGTTTTAATCATCTAAATCCATCTTAATATTTAACTTAGAATATTTACACCTTCTTTTCATTCGTACTCTCATTATCCTTACTTTCTTATCTAGGCTTTCTAGGGGTGTTACATCCTGATCGGTCTGGGAAGTGTCTGATCGGTCTGTGGACCGATCAGCCTGTGCGTGGATCGGTCCACAGACCGATCCCCCTACGGTTCTGTGGCTTCGTTGCTTATCTCTGATCGGTCACCGGACCGATCAGATAGCCCACAGAAATACTCTGTGTGTTACCTGATTGGTCCACAAACCGATCAGATAACCCACAGAAAGCTTCTGTGAGGTTTCTGATCGGTCCACAGACCGATCAGATACCTAAGGTATCACTGGATCGGTCTGTCGACCGATCCAGTCAACCAAAGTATCACTGGATCGGTCAACAGACCGATCCAAAGTCCCTGAGTTAGTTTTAGAACCTCCCAGCCCTAAAACCTAACGTCTTCCTGGTCCAGAGAACGAGCTACCAAGCCCTCTCTGACCTAGTCCGGAGAACGAGCTGCCGAGCCCTCTCCGACTTCGTCTGGTCCAGAGAACGAGCTACCGAGCCCTCTCTGACTTTGCGTGTCAAGTATCCGTACTTGGACTTTTCCTCTCCTCATGATCAACCTTGATCATTAATCAGTCTGAATCTAATTAATATCTGATACAAACTTAAATCAGTGTCAACATCAAAACAACAGCCAGGTCAGACTGTATCAACAATCTCCCCTTTTTTGTTGTTTGACAACACGATTTAAGTTTAGATCAGAACTGTTCATATTTCCATATTTCCCTAATTTTAGGGGAATCAAGATCCTCCTCCTAAGACAGATATAACACCATGTAAGGATAGGGGAATCAAGGTCCTCCCCCTAAAGCCAAACTTTCATTTATATCTAAACTTAGTTATTCTCTCCCCCTTTGTTAAACACCGAAAAGGTGCGAATTAGGTAAGAGAATGGTAAGGACTCCCCCTTAACCCATACTGTCTTTTTCTTAATTTACCTAGAACACCCTCTAAATGTATTATAAGATAGTGATAAAGAGAAAAGAGACATACAATACATGGCATATGAACAACATATTACAAACCAATAAGGAGTGAAACATTAAGAAAGAAAATAAATAGCATACATAGATGAAATGAACAAGCATCCAGGTCAGACATAAAATATCCAACAAGCAACATCCAAAAACATAGATAGTCATAATGACATCATAGAACAATGTATATCACTCAGCCTCCTCATCATGAGGAGCATCAACATCATCAACGGGAGGAATGGGTCCCTGAGGTGGCATGCCGCTGCTCGAGGATGGATAGCCCGGGAAATCCTGCGGAGGTGGGTATCTGGCCATCCAATCCATAATCACCTGATGTGTCGCCAGCTGCTGACTGCGTAAATCATCGTAGCGCTGGTCAATCTGGACGCGCAGCCCGTGAAGCTCAGCAACCAGCAGTTCATCGTGTCGATCAAAGCGACTCTCCAGCTCGGCGATCTGCCAGCGCAGATCAGGATCGGCCTCTCCATCGTCAGCAGCAGGAGGAGCAGCAACAGGAGCAGCTGCAACCTGTCGTGGAGGTCCCCGTGGTAACTCACCTAGAGCCCTCCCATCCTTCCACCAAACATCCCCATTTTGTCCTATGATTCGAGACTTGGAAAATGCCCGCTTCCCAAGTCTGCAATCCTGTCTGACCATCTTGACTATTCTACCCTTAGAGACATCAATCTGAAGGGTCTCGAGCCAATCTGTAATTATATGCCCATAAGGCATATAAACAGTGTAGCCGCTCGGCTCACTATAGGAGATGATCGAAGAGTAGATGCTAGAAACGATGTCAAAGTCGAGACGCCGACGCAATCCATAAAGCATCAGGCAATGATATGGTCGGATCTCAGACAATGGTTTAGATGTGATAGGCAGAAGGCAGTTTGTGACAGTTTTGAAAAGAATGTAGTCTTGAGGAGATAATCTCAAGGCTGCAAAAGTAGGAAAGTCAACATCAAGCTCATCAAGGCCACCTGGTCTAGGATGTCTGAAGAAGTACTCATAAATATCATCAGATGAGATATCAAAGGGTGGAGGTAAAGGATCTGGTAGATCAGAAAATATCGAAAAGACATTACCGAAACACCTCCGACAACCGAGATAGTCAAGGAAGGATGAGAAACCGAAATCAAGAGTCTGCTTAACAACTCTTGTTTTATAACCTGCATCATTAGTCTGATGAAGGTTGTTATAAAACTCAGAGACCAAGTCATAGTTGATATCCCGTTCTAAATAGACAAGTGAGTCAAGTTTGTAGTAGGCAATGATTTCAGACACAGTTGGACAAAATTCGTCCATGAATTTACGATCTACAGACCTATAAGGGAGTAATTTAAAGGTTCTTTGTCTAAAGGCTTCCTCAAAATTATGGTTCGGGAATCTCCCGGAAACAGATGGTTGAGGTCGGGAAGGAGCCTTAGACTTCGACTTCTCAGGTGACTTAGAGGTCCCCTCACCCACTGGTTTCTTTCTAAGAGTTAACAATGGGATACAATGGGAAATAAATGAGCACAGGAGCCACCCGAAACAAAAACCACAGTTATGGTGAGATATGAAATCGAAATGCCAAGTTCTAGAGAAATAAGGAGTTACCTTGGTGCCATTGAGCTGTTGGCTAGAGCTTCGGCTAGGGTTCCGGCGTGCAAAGAGAAGAGAAGGGAAGAGAAGGTGTAGGGAAGAGTCGGCTAGGGTTCCGCGTGAAAGAAGAAAAGAAGGGATCGGGAAGATTTAAGGGCTTATTGATGGGTGTACAGTTGATGAAATGATCGGACGGCTGTCCGATCAGGAGATATCAGGAGCCTCCTGATCGGTCCCTGGACCGATCCGGGAACATCCTGATCGGTCCGCAGACCGATCAGGAGACGATCAGTAGTCGCTGATCGGTCCCTGGACCGATCAGGGAACTTCCTGATCGGTCGGTAGACCGATCAGAGAATGATCAGTGGCCACGTACCGGATTGATCTGATCGGTCTCTGGACCGATCAGGGAACTCCCTGATCGGTCTGTAGACCGATCAGAAAGTGATCAGTAGCGTGCCAGGCTGACCTGATCGGTCCGTAGACCGATCAGTGTCTGATACTTAGTTCTCCAGTAATTTCAGTAACTGAAATTTGCAATTTCAGTAACTGAAATTCATAGAGATGTTCGATAGTTCATGGAAGTTTCTCTAGAAAAACTTCCAAGTTCAGAACCTAGAACCTGGAGGATCTACAAGTATAACGATTACCTAAAAATTATGGTCTGAACTTGTTTATAGCCCTAAAGTTGCAGACATTTAGAAAACAAACAACTTAAGGTCTGAAAACTGAAATTTTTTACCTTTGTTATGTTCAGTTTCAAGTTTGTCAAAATATAATCAACTTGCTATCATTCTTTCAAGGACTTGTCCTAGTTTCAATCAAAATCATGAAAGGCATCGTTCAAGTGTATCAAACAATCCATCAATCACAGTTACATAATTTCTAGATAAAGGTCCAACCAAGTTTCCTTGGTTGGAATATATGAGTAAGATCTAGGAACCAAAAACACATGAATTATGTAATGATCTTCCCCATGCTCAATTTATGTCTCTTCAACCTAATTATTCAAGAGATGCATGATACATTTTGAATAATTCGGCTGATCCTAGCATCTCACCCCATTTCTAGCAAACAAAAATCATTTGTTAAACCTTATAGTTTGTGTGAGATGTTCCCAAGTTGCCCAAATTAATTTCCCTATTTCTCTTGTTGTTTTAATTGTCCTTATTGATCATGATAGGGTCCTAATGGCCTATTGAGCCAAACACATTCTCAATTCTCTCCTCAAATGACTAAATTCATTTTCCGGAAGAGGTTTGGTGAAAATATCGGCTAGGTTTGACTTTGACTCAACATAGGTGAGTGCAATGTCTCCCCTAGCTACGTGATCTCTAATGAAGTGATGACGCACTTCAATATGTTTGGTCCTTGAATGATGGACTGGGTTTTTTGTTAGGTTTATTGTGCTGATGTTGTCACACAACACTTGCACTCCCTTATACGAAAGTCCATAATCTTCTAGAGTGTGGATCATCCACAACAGTTGTGATACACTCTCTCCCATGACAATGTATTCAGCCTCGGTCGTGGAGAGAGCAACACAATGTTGCTTCCGACTTGACCAACTAACTAATGATGAACCTAAAAATTGGCAACCCCCACTAGTGCTTTTCCGATCCAATTTGCACCCAGCATAATCGGAGTCGATATAACCTATCAAGTCAAAAGACTCCGTGCGAGGGTACCATAGACCTACTCTAATTGTGCCCTTAAGGTATCTCAGAATTCTCTTAACTGCCATTAAATGAGATTCCTTGGCACAGACTTGCTATCTAGCGCACATGCCCACAGCAAAAAGTATGTCCGACCTACTAGCTGTGAGATATAGAAGACTACCAATCATGCTTCTATATTGCGTTAGATCAACTGGTTTTCCACTCTCATCATTGTCAAGGCGAGTGTTTGTCGCAATTGGAGTGGATACTTCCTTAGAGTCACTCATTTTGAATTTCTTGAGCATCTCTTGAGTATATTTTGTTTGATGGACATAAATGTCATCTCGAGTTTGTTTGATTTCAAGTCCAAGGAAGAATGTCAATTCTCCCACTAGGCTCATTTCAAACTCACTTTCCATGTGAGTGATAAATTCATTCAAATAACCCTTGTTATTTGAGCCACAAATTATGTTATCGACATATACCTGGCCTATAAATATGTTTTCACCATCTCTACGCAGAAATAATGTTGGGTCTATTTGACCTCTCACAAAACCCTTTTCTAATAGGTAAGTTGACAACCTTTCGTACCATGCCCGAGGTGCTTGTTTAAGCCCATAAAGAGCTTTCTTGAGCTTGTACACGTGGTTTGGAGCTTCGGTATTCACAAACCCCGGTGGTTGTTCAACATAGACCTCTTCTTTAATGAAACCATTTAAGAAGGCTGATTTGACGTCCATTTGATAGAGCTTGAAGCCTCTATGTGCAGCAAAAGCTAGCATTAAGCGAATGGATTCTAATCGAGCCACGGGAGCATAAGTCTCATCATAATCGAGGCCTTCGACTTGACTATAGCCCTTGGCTACAAGTCTTGCCTTGTTTCTTACTACTTCTCCCTTTTGGTTTAACTTATTTTTGAAGACCCATTTGGTTCCAATAATGGTGGTCTTCTTAGGTCTAGGAACTAAGTCCCACACTTGGCTCCTTTCAAATTGACTTAACTCATCTTGCATAGCTATGATCCAATCAGGATCGTGCAATGCCTCATCAACTAATTTTGGTTCGATTTCTGAGATCAAAGCGACCTCATTAGACTCATTTCTAAAGAATGACCTAGTCCTAACCCCTTGATGAATGTCTCCCACAATCTGGTCTTGGGGATAACTAGAGGCTATCCTAGATTGCCTTGGTGTTGGCGGTGCCTCATGAATGGTCTCACTAGACACAGGCAAGGGCTCAGTATCAGGTAAAGGATCAGACTGAGTCCTCTCTTGCCTTTGCTCATCGTCATAGGAGTTAACTTCGACTCTTTCCATGTTTTGATCATTTAAACTTAGATTTCTAAGTTCAAATTGAATTTCTCCTACATCCCTTGATTGATCATTTGACTTAGGGATTTCTTCAAATGCTACATCAGAGGACTCTTCAATCAATTTAGTCCTATTGTTGTAGAGTCGATAGGCTTTGCTGGTTAGAGAGTACCCGACTAGTATCCCTTCTTCAGCCTTAGCCGTGAACTTTCCAAGATGATCCTTGGTGTTCAAGATAAACACCTTACAATTAAACACCCTAAGATGTTTAATTGTAGGGGGTTTCCCAAACCAAAGTTCATGGGGGGTCTTTCCTAAAAACCTATGTATCAAGACTCGGTTTTGCACATAGCAAGCGGTATTTACCGCTTCAGCCCATAAGTAGCTCGGTAATGAGTACTCATTAAGCATGCTTCGTGCAGCCTCTTGCAAAACTCGGTTCTTTCTCTCCACAACCCCATTTTGTTGTGGGATCCTTGGAGTAGAGAACTCATGCCTATATCCTTTTTCTTGACAAAATTCTAAAAATCTATGGTTTTGAAATTCTCCACCATGATCACTTCTAATTGTTTTAATTGTTGTTGATTTTTCATTTTCAGTTCTTCTACAAAAAGAAACGAAAACATCTATGGTTTGATCCTTATTTTTCAAAAAGAAAGTCCATGTATATCTAGTAAAATCATCAATGATCACTAAACAGTATCTACTCCCATTCAATGAAATAACATTACTGCAATCAAACAAATCCATATGCAATAAATCTAAAGCAGTAGATGTACTTACAGTGCTTTTACCTTTATGAGCCGCTTTTGTTTGCTTACCCTTTTGGCATGCATCACATAATTTTGTCTTTTGATACTTGATGCTTGGTAAGTCTCGCACTAATCCTTTGTTGGCCAGCTTTCGAATGTTCTTCATGTTTACGTGAGCCAACCTTCTATGCCACAACCATGATTCTTATTCTTTTGACATAAAACACTTAGCAGAGGCATTAGTAGCACTTTTAAAGGATACTTGGTAAATGTTATCTACCCTTGTGCCTACTAGTACCGTGTCAAGTGTGTCAATGTGTTTGACCAGACATTGACTCGAATGAAACTCAATTGTGTAACCCGTATCACACAATTGGCTGACACTTAGGAGATTAAAAGTCATCCCCTTGACTAGAAGGACATTTTTGATTTGGAGACATTCGGATATTTAAATATCTCCAACTCCTATAACCTTAAGACTACCATTATTACCAAAGGACACATTACCTCTATTTTTTTTTTTGAAGGGTAGTAAAGAGTGACTTGTCCCCGGTCATGTGCTTGGAGCATCCACTATCAACAAACCAAGTTGATAGATGCTCCCCCTTGACAAATGCCTACAAGACACGAAAGATAGATGTTTTAGGTACCCAAATCTTGGGACCTAATGCATCTACAATGAAAGACCTAGGAACCCATGCCTTGGTCACACCCTTCCTAGTCTCATGAACCCTAGAAGCATGTGATCTATGAAATTGGGTTCTAGACACTAAGGAAATGAAACTAGACTCCTTAGGTTGGTATCCTAATCTAGCCTTGTTGTAGACCGCCCTTTGGGCATTTAGAATCATATCTAAGGTCTTAGAGCTAGTTGAGAATTTCTCAAGCATTTTCTTTTGTTTCTCAACTTCACTCTTTAGGGCATTATTTTCATCCTCAAGAAGCTCTTGATGAAGGTCATCAACCTCATCTTCCCTAAGAGTCTTCAAGTGTTCTACTTCTTCTTTTAATAATTTGACTTCAGTTTTTGATTTCTTAAGCAGTGTAGATAAGTGAGCAATAGTCTTATAGCATTTTTCTAAAAGTGGGGAGGTTACCTCTTCATCATCCGAAGATGATGAAGCCGCGGCTGATGTATCACTTCCGGAGTCTGATTCCTCCCTTGCCATGAGTGCTAATTGACGAGTGCTTTTCTCCTTCTCTTCCTCCGATGAGCTTGAGGAGGATTCATCCCAAGAAGCTTTGAGAGCTTTCTTCTTATTGGCCCTTTCTTCCTTCTTCTTGAGTTTCGGACACTCGCTCCGATAGTGTCCTTTCTTGCTACACTCATAACAAGTAACGTTAGTCTTATCAATATTTTGATCAATAGACTTACCTTTCCCTTTGTATCTTCGGCTCCTTCTCATGATTCTTCTCACGAAGTTGGCCATCTCGCTTGATGATGATCCTCCTTCATCATCGGACTCGGAGGAGGATGAGGATGTAGGAATTTCTTTCTCCTTCTTCTTTTCTTTCTTCCTCCTTCCATCCTTGCTCTTATCTCCTGCAACTAAAGCAATACCTTTCTCTTTTTGACCCTTGTTAGCAAATTCATGAAGTTCCATTTCACAAAAGAATTCATCTAACTTAACAATTGAAAGATCCTTGGAGACCTTGTAGGCATCTACCATAGATGACCACAAGGTATTCCTTGGAAAAGCTTTGAGTGCGTACCTTACGAGATCACGATTTTCTACGCGTTCATCCACAGAATGAAGAAAATTGATGATCTCCTTGAACCTTCCGTGTAGTTCACTTACCGTTTCGTTCTCCTTCATGGTGAGATTTTGTAGTTGGTTTAGGAACAAGTCTCTCTTGGCGATCCGAGAGTCTCGAGTTCCTTCTTAGAGCTCGATGAGCTTGTTCCACAAATCCTTTGCACTCACGAATGGACCTACCTTGACAAGCTGATCTTTGGCTATTCCACATTGTAGTGTGACCACCGCCTTGGCATCGGCTTGTCCTTTGCGAGTTTGCTCAGCGGACCACCTCGATGACTCTAGTTCCTTACCTTCTTCATCCTTCGGAGGTGTGAAACCTTCCTTGACCGAGAACCACATGGAGATGTCGGTCTTGAGATAATACTCCATACGGCTCTTCCAATATTGGAAGTCCGCTCCATCGAAGTAGGGTGGGCGATTGGTACTAAAACCTTCCTTCATAGCCATCTTCTTGCTCTTTAGGGTGTTAATCCGGATGAAGAGCGCCTTGCTCTGATACCACTTGTTAGGATCTTGGGATGGCTAGAGAGGGGGGGTGTGAATAGCTTCCACTAAAAACTCAATCAATTCCTCACAAAAGCTTGTTAGCACAGCGAAAATAAACAGAAATAAGACTGATGCAAGGAAAGAAGCACAAACCACAGCTTACACAAGCATATACGAGGTTCGGGGATAACTTGCCCCTACTCCTCGGCGTGTCCGTAAGGTGGACGATCCCTTGATCATTCGGTAGATCACACCCCGGACAAATTCCGGCTAAATGTTTCTCCTTCTCGGTGGAGTAACCTCTCCACAAAGATCACAAAATAGATTTGAAAGTGAAGCACAATTACTTACAGAGTTCAGTGGCTAAAGGATTGAACAGAAGAACTTACAGCCACGAAGCACAAATGCAAAGACAGAAGGAATCGGCCAAGAGCTCAACAACACACACAGCCTCTTGATCAACAGAGAGTTTTTCCAGAACCTTAGCGAACCTCTCTTCTTCCTTCTTCTTATTCTGCTTCCTCACTGTCCGAATCGTTGTCACCTGTGTCGAATCTCTACAACCAACTCAGGCATAGCCAATCACTCTTGCTTCTCATCTGGTTCTCTGAACTCACACCAATACCATCCATGGTCTTCACTGGTGTCTCTGAGCTCGAACCAATGAGCAAGAGTCCAACTGATCGCGGCCAGTGATCGTTGAAGCCCGAATTGCATCACTTACAGTGAAATACAGCATAAAGGGCACTTGTTCTTATTCTTATAATGGAGCTTCATTTGAAATTAACCAATGGCACGATACCTGCAACTTGTAACTTAAAAATCTCACAGCAGATGATTTGATCAGGTGAATCAGAAGTGAATCAGAAAAATCAGAGAAGCAGCAGAAACAAACGACAAGTTGTGGATCGGTCAACAGACTGATCCATAGCTCTCTGGACCGATCAGGACTCATCCTGATCGGTCCGGGAAGTGTCTGATCGGTCTGTGGACCGATCAGCCTGTGCGTGGATCGGTCCACAGAGCGATCCCCCTACGGTTCTGTGGCTTTGTTGCTTATCTCTGATCGGTCACCGGACCGATCAGATAGCCCACAGAAATACTCTGTGTGTTAACTGATCGGTCCACAGACCGATCAGATAACCCACAGAAAGCTTCTGTGAGGTTTCTGATCGGTCCATAGACCGATCAGATACCTAAGGTATCACTGGATCGGTCTGTCGACCGATCCAGTCAACCAAAGTATCACTAGATCGGTCAACAGACCGATCCAAAGTCCCTGAGTTAGTTTTATAACCTCCCAGCCCTAAAACCTAACGTCTTCCTGGTCCAGAGAACGAGCTACCAAGCCCTCTCTGACCTAGTTCGGAGAACGAGCTGCCGAGCCCTCTCCGACTTCGTCTGGTCCAGAGAACGAGCTACCGAGCCCTCTCTGACTTTGCGTGTCAAGTATCCGTACTTGGACTTTTCCTCTCCTCATGATCAACCTTGATCATTAATCAGTCTGAATCTAATTAATATTTGATACAAACTTAAATCAGTGTCAACATCAAAACAACAGCCAGGTCAGACTGTATCAACACCTATAGGATGGGGGCTTGGTATAAAAAGGATGAGACTCATGAATTAGGGCATGTTCTAGAGTCTCTTCAACCTCTTCTCTTCCTCATTAAGAGAAAGCTAAGGATTGTCGCCACCCACTCTTGTAGAAGACTTTTCCACAATAGCAGGAACTTCGGTGATAAGTAAGAAGCATTAGCCTTTGAGATGGATTCAGGTCAGTCATTCATGTGCTATTGTTTCGATTTGTATTGAGCTTTAAGAGATTGATAGAAGCTAAACCCTGTTATAGATACATCCTCTAGTTCATATATGATGTATTGCAAATCTTACACAAGGAACATGTCATAACTATAGCAAACCGAATCACAAGGCCAAAGACTGTCGACGTCCAAAGAAAGTCACTCAAGTTCATATGACTAAAGATAAGTCAGTGTCAATAGATATGTCAAAATTAGACCTGATTGTTATTATATTTGAAGCCAACTTGTTGGACAATCCAAGGCAGTGGTGGGTCGACACTAGTGCCACACGGTACATTTGCTTCGATAAGGCTCAATTTTTAACTTATACCCCTATTAATGGGAGAAAACTAATCATGGGTAATTCTACAACTTCCAACATTGTTGATCTTAGCAAGGTGGCATTAAAGATGACATTAGATAAAGAAGTGTCACTAATTGATGTACTTCATGTTCTCAATATTTGAAAAAATTTAGTGTTAGAGTCGGCTATTGTCAATGTTGGATTCAGGCTAGTGTTTGAGTCAAATAAATATGTATTGACAAAAATGGTTAATTCATAGGCAGAAGCTTCATGGAGAACAATTTATTCAAAATGAATATAATGGTTGTACACCGTGAATTCAATAGCAATAAAATTATAAATTCTGCTTATTTGGTCGAGTGTTCCAATTTATGACTTAGACATGTAAATTAAAACACTTTGTAATGACTTGTGAATTTAAATTTATTACCAACATTTAATGTTGATCCAATACATAAATGTGAAATATGTGTTGAAGCTAAAATGACAAAGTTCTCTTTCCATTCAGAGGAAAGAAGCATGACCCTTCTAGAATTAGTTCACAGTGACATGGTGACTTAAAATTCATGCAAACTAGAGGAAACAAAAAAGTATTTTATTATTTTCATTGATGATTGCACTAGATACTGTTATGTGTATCTTTTGAAAAGTAAAGATAAAACCTTAGAAGCATTCAAAAATTATAAGAATGAAGTTGAGAATCAAATTGGTCAATGAATTAAAAGAATTCGAAGTGATCGAGGAGGAGAATATGATGATTCATTTGATGAATTTTATACAGAATATGATATTATTCATCAAACGACAACTCCTTATACTCCTCAATCAAATGGAATTGCTGAGCGTAAGAACTAAACTCTTAAGAAAATGATGAGTACTATGTTGATAAGTTTGAGCTTACCCTAGAATTTATAGGGGAAAGTTATTTTATCAGTAAACCATATTCTCAATAAAATCCGTCACAAAAGGAAAGATAAAACTCCTTATAAGTTATGAAAGGGTCATAAACCTTCTTTTAAATATTTAAAAGTGTGGGGGTGTTTAACTAAGGTGAAAATGCTAAGCCAAAGCAAACAAAAATAGGACCAAAGACAATCGATTGTATTTTTATTGGATATGCTAATAATAGTAGTGCATATCGATTTTTGGTGCACAAATCAGTAGTTCTTGATGTACACGTTGGAACAATAATTGAATCAAGGAATATTGTATTTTTTGAACATACCTTTCCTTGCAAAGATAGGAAAGAAGAAAATTCAAATAAAAGAACTTATGAAACTGCGAGTAAGGATAATGATCCGGCAGTAAGAATGGGGGACCCACTTCCTGAAGGGTCTTAGCTTGAGAACCGATGAAGGGCTGACTAAGCGGTTAATGGCCGAGCCGATCAGCCGGGTTGGTCCGAGCGGAGTTAGAGATAACCCATCCATGGGGTTGGGTGTCCGACGCCAAGGCAGGAGGATCGAAGGGCCGACCGGGAGCCCGAACGGCAGGGGCCAAAGAGCCGAGCGGGCAACCCGCCCGGACAAAATAAGGGCGAGGGGACAAAAAGGTGGCCGAGCGGCCTATGCGCTCGGCTCGGGATATGGGATATCGGTAGAAGCATGTCTGATGATTAGGCCGTACACAAGATCGCACGATGGAGGATCTTGCCGTCACATCATGGAAAGGTTGATATAGTAGCAGTATGGCCTCAGGGACGCCTTTTCTGACGGATCCATATCTGGGCATGGCCCTTCTGACAGACCCATGCCTGGGCATGGTCAAATGCAGGTGATTGCTTTGATTGGCGCGCCCAGGCTTCTTCGAGGGGTCTATATAAGGCCCCAATTTCTTCACCGGAGGGAGGCACGTCTTCATCTTGAGGCCACCTTTTTGTCTCGCTGACTTGGCGTCGGAGGCCGTCGCCGGGACACCCCTCCGGCTCGGTTTTGTTGAGTTCGGAGCACTCGAGGATCCAAAGAGCGCCACGTGCCCAGCGTCCACCGACTCTTGGTTCGGACAGGATCAAATTGGCGCCGTCTGTGGGAACGCTCCTGCATCCGATCGGAGACAATGGACGAGGCTGGACGACAACACGCGGTGACGCTTTCAAGGGAAGAACTCGACGCTTTGGTCGAGATAAGGGCCGTCAAACTCATGGAGCAAAAACAAAAAGCATCCGCCGAGCGGGCGGAGCAACAAGCAACATCTGCGTCTGGTGGCCGAGCGGAAGCACCTCCAACCACCGTCGCATTCCATCGGGCCTTGTTTCGCACCCCTGAAGCCATACCAGCCCGAAGAGATAGAGGATCTTCCTCAGATGAAATGCCAAGGCGGGATGACAGGAAGGGAAAAGCCCCCCGGGCAGACTCATCTCCCGAGCGGACCAATCGCCAATTCTCGGAAGATATTTTACGAGACCCTCTGCCCAAGCACTACGTGCCTCCGACGATCGGCGAATACAATGGAACAACGGACCCGGATGATCATCTGGGTAAGTTTGATAATACAGCCACGCTCCATCAATACACCGATGGAGTAAAGTACCGCGTCTTTCTTACCACTCTCTCGGGATCGGCTCAACGGTGGTTTCGAAGGTTGCCGGACGGATCCATCACGAGCTTCAAGGAATTCGAACGGCCTTCCTCCACCACTTCGCCAGTAGTCGGCGTTATCAAAAGACAAGTGTCAACTTGTTCGCTATCAAGCAAGAGCCGAGAGAATCGCTTCGAGGCTATATTCAGCGATTCAACCAAGTGGCGATGGATATCCCAACGGCCACATCGGAGACGATGATGAATGCCTTCACACAAGGCCTTGTGGATGGGGACTTCTTCCGGTCGCTCATCCGAAAGCCGCCCCGAGATTATGATCACATGCTACATCGGGCCAACGAATATATAAATGTGGAAGAAGCGCAAGCCGCTCGGAAAAAGGAAACTCGTGAGCGCTGCTCATCTGCCGAGCGGAAACAAGACACCGCTCGGCGACCACCCGGACCGAGGGGCAATTCGATCCTCACATCGGATCGCACGTCTGAAGTGGGCCGCTCGAAGCCAAAGAAGAGGTGGACCCTATGTTCGCAAATTCCACCGGACGGATACACACAACACGAGGGATTGCGAAGCCTTCCTTTGTGTCCAATCTGTTCGGAAAGCGAGCAGGCGCCTCCCATCGACGAGACGTGGGACTCATGAAGTCACGGACCCGCACCGAGGGACGACACCAGCAGACACCCGATCGCACCGATCCGGCAGGAGAATCGCCGGGCGTCCAGAGAACAGTCACGACCGTCCGCTCGGGAGGAGGAAAATAGGAGCAATACTTCCGGCGAGATCAACGTTATTTCGGTGGGCCACCGGAGGAGATTCAACAAGGCGAGAAAGGCGGGCGTCAGTCATTGCAGATCCACGCGATCAGTGCGACCAAGAGCGGGCAAGTGGGCGGAAATCACTTTGGACCGGGGACTTAGAAGGAGTTGAAGTGCCCCACGACGCTTTGCTCATTAAAGCGGTAATAGCAAATTACACCATTCACCGCATATTTGTTGACGGGGCTCGGTCAACATCATATTCAAGAAGGCGTTCGATCATTGCAAATTGATCGAGCCGAGTGCTGCCATGACGACCCGCTCTATGGGTTTACTGAGCAAGTTGTTGATCGGACAAATCCGGCTAGCCACCTCGCTGGGAGAAGAGCCGCTCAGAAGGACAAGGACAATAAACTTCGTGGTGGTCGACTCTCCCTCATCCTACAACGTCATTTTGGGACGACCGGCGCTCGGCGAATTCCGAGCGGTTGTCTCAACCTTCCACCAGAAGATAAAGTTCCCCGTGGAGGACAAAGTAGGAGAAGTGCGGGGAGATCAGCTAGCAGCTCGGCGGTGCTATATAGAGATGATCCGAGCAGAAGCTTGTTCCGCTCGGAAGGCGCCCCGAATTGAGGTACACGCCATAACCGAGAAACCTCCTGCTTTAATTTATGATGAAAAGGAGGAAGTCCAGATCCATCCGACCCGATCGGAAGCCACGACTTTTATCGCCTCTGATCTGGAGAAAGAACAGAAGGAGAAGCTGATTCAATGCCTCCAACGAAATCATGATGTCTTCGTCTGGTCGACACATGAATTACCTGGAATTTCCCCAAGCCTAGCGCAGCATGAATTGCATGTCCGACCGGACGCTCGGCCAGTGAAGCAGAGAAAAAGGGACTTCAGCGCCGAGCAGAAAAACTTCTGAAGGCCGGCCACATACGCGAGGTGCAGTTCCCGAGCTGGCTGGCCAACGTAGTCTTGGTCTCCAAGCCGGGCGGCAAGTGGAGGGTCTGCATCGACTTTCGAGATTTAAACAAGGCGTGCCCCAAGGATTTTTATCCTCTGCCCCGGATAGATCAGCTGGTGGACTCCACGGCTGGCTGCGAACTAATTTGCATGCTTGATGCTTACCAAGGATATCATCAAGTGCCGCTCGCCCGGGAAGATCAAGAAAAAGTAAGCTTCGTAACGGCTGACGGCACATATTGCTACAATGTGATGCCGTTCGGATTGAAGAATGCCGGGGTCACCTATCAACGCTTGATGAACAAGGTGTTCAAGGAGCAGATCGGGCGGAATCTGGAAGTTTATGTGGACGACATTCTTATCAAATCCGTCCGAGCGGCCGATCTTTTCAAGGATATGGAAGAAACCTTCCGAACGCTGCGCAAATATGGAGTCAAGCTAAATCCCCAAAAGTGCCTGTTCGGAGCCAAAGGAGGGCGTTTTCTGGGGTATATAGTGACCGAGCGGGGAATTGAAGCAAATCCCAGCAAGATTAAAGCACTGCAAGACATGCCGCCCCTAAGAAATACAAGAGAAGTGCAAAGGTTGACCGGTCGGATAATCGCTCTATCGAGATTCATCTCTAGAACCGCCGACCGGAGCCTGCCATTCTTCAAGATCCTGCGCAAGGCTACTAAATTCCAGTGGGATGAAGAATGTGACCGAGCATTTGAAGAGTTGAAGACATATCTTAATTCTCTACCAGTGTTAGCCAAGCCGGTCGGGGGTGAGTCACTTTATATGTATCTGTCGTCAACTGAGCATGCTGGCACTTGTGAGGGCGAACGGCGAAGAACAGCCGGTGTATTTTCTAAGCCACATTTTAAAAGATGCTGAATCTCGCTACACTGGGCTTGAGAAGTTGGCCTTTGCTTTAGTTCTAGCCCTCGGCGCCTGCGACCATATTTCTTGGCTCATACCATTATTGTCCGGACGAACAGTCCACTTGGAAGAGTGCTGTTGAATCCAGAAGCGTCCGGACGGCTTATCAAGTGGACGACAGAATTGAGTGAATTTGACATCCAATATCAGCCCCGCTCGGCGATTAAAGCCCAATCCTTGGCTGATTTTGTGACCGAAGTGCAAAGGCCAGAGCCGGAAGCTATGTGGAGAATATATGTGGATGGATCCTCCACTCGGCTTGGAAGTGGGATCGGAATATTACTACTCTCACCTCATGAAGAAAAGATGCACCTATCCGTCCGGCTAGATTACAAAGCTACTAACAATGAAGCAGAGTATGAGGCCCTCATAGCCGGATTGCAGGCAGCACGGCATGTGGGAGCAGCTCGGGTGACACTCTATTCTGATTCACAGTTGGCCGCTCAGCAACTTTCCGGCACCTTTGAAATCAACTGTGTTCGGCTCAAACTCTACGCTGAGGCCTTTGAAAAACTCAAAGCTACTTTCCGAGAGGTGCTTATTCAGAAGATCCCCCGAACGGAGAACCAGGCTACCGATGAGTTAGCCAAACTAGCAAGCTCAATAACGCCGGTCGCCGTTCAGCAACCAATTGAAAAAACGCTACTGGTGGCGCATGTCGACCGGATGCAAGGCCTCGCATTTCCAAGTGACTGGAGGACACCTATTATAGAATTCCTCCGTTCTGGCACCACACCATCCGATGAATATGCAGCCCGGCTCCTCAGAAGAAGAGCCGGTCGGTTCACACTCATCGGAGATCAGCTTTACAAGAAAGCTTTCTCGCGCCCTTTGCTGAAATGTGTAAGCTCGGAGGACTCAGCTTACATCCTCCAGGAAGTACATCAAGGATCATGCGGGGGTCATCCGGGCGGACGCTCATTGGCCAAGAAGATCCTCTTGGCCGGATACTTTTGGCCAACTTTACAAACAGATGCCGCTCAGACAGTATCTACATGCCTTTCATGCCAGAAGTATCACAACTTCTCCCACCGACCGGCAGAGGAGATGAAGGCATCAACCATCTCATGTCCGTTCGATCAATGGGGAATGGATATTGTGGGTCCATTTCCGATGGCGACCGGGCAGAGGAAATTTTTACTAGTGGCGATAGACTATTTCTCCAAGTGGGTGGAGGCCGAGCCGCTGGCAAAGATCACTGAACAAATGGTTAAAAAATTCATCTGGCAACACATCATTTGTCGGTTCGGCATCCCTCGCCGACTAGTGTCCGACAACGGGCGGCAGTTCACAGGGAAGATGTTAGAGGATTGGTGCAAAAGCTACGGCATTGAGCAACATTTCACGTCCGTGGCCTATCCTCAGAGCAACGGTCAAGCTGAAGTCGCCAACCGGGAAATTCTTCGTATTCTGCGCGCTCGGCTCGACCATTTGGGAGGGAGTTGGCCGGATGAAGTGCCGAGCGTCTTGTGGGCTATCCGAACGACGCCAAAAGAAGGGACGGGAGTCACACCGTTCCATTTGGTATATGGCGGTGAGGCTGTCATACCGGTCGAAGTCGGCGTTGAGTCAGCCAGGATCCAGAGCTATGATGATGACAACGCCGAATGAAGAAACATGGAGCTGGACTTGGTAGAAGAGGAGAGGGCAAAGGCGTCCGTTCGGCTGATGGCATACCGTCAGCGGATGAAGCAAAACTACAACCGGCGCGTAATTCCCAGATCGTTCCAAGTCGGCGATCTTGTCTGGAAGAAAGTCAAGCCGGTCGGCGACGTCGGCAAGCTTGAAGCTCCATGGGCAGGCCCTTTCAAAATCATCGAAAAGCTCCGCTCGGGCGCGTATTATCTGGAGGATGAGGACGGACGGCAGCTAGATAGGCCGTGGAGCGCGAACCACCTCCAGCCTTACCGTGCGGGGTGAAAGGTGTATCACTGTAAATCACCCTGTGTATTTCATTTTTCGACTAAATACTTGAAATGCAGAGATGAAAAGTCAAAAGAGCGAATATAAGGCATTATCATCGTAAACCGAAGGCCCCCGAGCCGATCGGTCGGGAGGTTTGTATCCGAGCCGGGAGCTCAAACCCGAAGACCCCAGGCCGTTCGGCCGGGCTGCGTATAGAATAAAAGCATTCGAAATCGAAGACCCCGAGCAGTTCGGCCGGGCTGCATACTAGTGTGGCAGGAAGGAAACCAAAGCCTTGCGCGGCTCAGGATGATAGAGGGAGGTTATTGCCTGGAGCGAAGGCCGGAGCCGGTCGGCCAGGTATATGGTTTTCCGAGCCAAGTGCTCGACACCGAAGGCCCCCGAGCCGATCGGCCGGGAGGTTTGTATCCGAGCCGGGAGCTCAAACCCGAAGACCCCAGGCCGTTCGGCCGGGCTGCGTATAGAATAAAAGCATTCGAAATCGAAGACCCCGAGCAGTTCGGCCGGGCTGCATACTAGTGTGGCAGGAAGGAAACCAAAGCCCTGCGCGGCTCAGGATGATAGAGGGAGGTTATTGCCTGGAGCGAAGGCCGGAGCCGGTCGGCCAGGTATATGGTTTTCCGAGCCAAGTGCTCGACAACGAAGGCCCCGAACCGCTCGGCCGGAGGTATACGGATCAAATTGGCGCCAAACGCTCTAAAAACGGAAGCCCCGTACCATTCGGACGGATATAAATTATTCGAGCCAAAATGCTCGGAGCAGACCCTGAGCCGTTCGGCCAGGAGTACGTTCTTGGGTAAAAGGGGCATAGGGATTATCCGAGCCAAGCACCCGAATAGTGAAAGCCTCCCTGCCGATCAGGTTCGCAAGCGAATGACCCGTGCTGTTCGGCCGGGCATAAATATTGTTCAAGCGCGGGATATGAAGGCCAAGGTCGCTTGACCTGGTAAGGAGTCAACCTCGAAGGCCGTCTAGCCCAGACGTTAAACCGTAGAGACGAGCCGGCGTCTATAAACCCTCCGAGCGGAAGACCGACGAGCACCGTCGTTAAAGATCGAGAGCCGCGCCGATCGGCTATAAACATCCGCGCCGACGAGCACCGTCGTTAAAAATCGAGAGCCGCGCCGATCGGCTATAAACATCCGCGACGAGCACCGTCGTTAAAGATCGAGAGCCGCGCCGATCGGCTATAAACATCCGTGCCGACGAGCACCGTCGTTAAAAATCGAGAGCCGCGCCGATCGGCTATAAACATCCGTGCCGACGAGCACCGTCGTTAAAAATCGAGAGCCGCGCCGATCGGCTATAAACATCCGTGCCGACGAGCACCGTCGCTAAAAATCAAGAGCCGCGCCGATCGACTATAAACATCCGCGCCGACGAGCACCGTCGTTAAAAATCGAGAGCCGCGCCGATCGGCTATAAACATCCGTGCCGACGAGCACCGTCGTTAAAAATCGAGAGCCGCGCCGATCGGCTATAAACATCCCGAGCGGAAGAACGAATATCAAAGTAAGACCGTGGAAACTACAAATATTAAAAAATTCAGGCCCGATTGGGAGTTGGTCCTTCGATACTCGGCTTTGTGGACTTCACGCAGGCAAGATACGTGCAAAGTGAGTAGGCTACCTCGCTCGGACCCTATGCAATGTGCCAAGCCGATCGGACGCGTGAAGGAGAACCCTTAAGAGCGGGACTGACTCTAAGTATCAACATTAAGCAAACAGAAGAATATTATGGACAATGAGTAGGAAAACAAACAAAGGAGCAGCGTTTCTTTAGAAGAAGAATTATGCCGAACGGCACGCACAAAAATTTTACATCCGCCGAGCGGATGAAATACAGAAGGTACTCGAAATAACCCGCCTCACTCAGGGTCTTCAAAGCTGAAGAAGGCGTCAGGAATATCATCAATCATGGCCGCCAGGTCGGAGGCGGGAATATGCATTCCCTCGGGAAGGTGGCCCCCTTTCTTCAAGTATGTCACGGTGACCTTGACCGCTTCGGCGAAAGTGGAAGAGACGTTGCCACCGAATTTTAGGCCGAACCTCTCCGAGTGGAGGTATTCCTGGCGCGCGGCTGCTAGGCGACTCGGCTCTCCCTCTTTATATTTTCTGAGTGCCGCTCGGGAAGCGGTTAAGGTGTCTTGAACAGCCTTCAAGTCCACCTCGGCCTTTGTGCGCTCTGCCGAACGGATCTCTCGCTCGGCATTCAGCTCGGCCTCTAGCTTCTTAGACTGCTGATCTAGGGCCCGGACTTCGACTTTCATTTTATCCAGATCAGCAATCGCTCGCCTCTTCCGGCCACTGGCGCGCTTCACGTCCCCGTCCCGCTTCTTCACCAAGTCTTCGAGTCGGGCCACCTCCGCAGCCAGATCGGCAGCCTTCTTCTGTTCGGCCTCGAGGGTTTGTTTCTCCCGCTCGGCCGACGGACCCCCCGACAATTGAAGTTTTTCCAGGAGACCCTCCAGCTCGGCTAGCCGACGGCTAGTGGCGATTTGCTCAGCCCAGCGCTGTAAAGGAAATAATGAAATCAGGAATCAAATAGTGGCATGGAACAGGAAGAAAAATGAATACCTGAGTGGCCTGCTGCATGTTGTTGTCGCCAAGCTGCTTGGGCGTCATGAGGGCCGCTTGAATCTGCGCGTCCTCAAAAAGCTTGGCAAGCGGGCCCGTCAAGGTTATTTCGTGAACGGGGCTTGAGGGCCGATCGGCGGACAGTAAATATTCCTCCGATGGGAATCGGAGGGTGGTCTTGATGGTTGGGTGGCCGGCCGGCGCTTCTTCAGCTGCAGTCGCCTGGCCAGAGGACTCCCCTATGGTGGAAGTTTCGCCCAACCGATGTAAGCGGCGACGAGTCCGGGGAGGAGAGTCGGTGGGCTGCGCAGGAGGCGATGTCACAGGAGTCCCGATCTGCGACGGCGTGCGATCGGGCGAAGTTACGCCGATCGGCTCATGTGGTTCCCCCTCTTGGGGTGGCGGAGGACCGGAGTCTCTTCGACGTTTTCGCCGAAGTTCTAGCGGTGGATCCCCGGACGGGGGAATTCCCAGCTCGGCGGGAGCCGAGGAAACAGGATCCGCCTCAACCTCCGTTGAAGCGGATGGGGCAGCATCTGTTTCAGGGGCGGCTGGGGATGAGACCCCGCTCGGCGAGCTCCTTTTTGGTGGCCGCCTCGATCTCCACGGCCTTCAGTTTCAGATGAGCGGTAGCTTTGGAGCGCCACATGACTTCAGCTGCAATAGGAGAAATTAAAATCAGTTAGATAAAAAAGGTGAAGGGAGTAAAGAGTCTCTTACCCATACGGTAGGGAAGATTGGCCCGAACGGGAGATAACCCAAAAATATATAACACCCCCTTGAGCAGCAACTGGTCGATCTTGTATCGCTGACCAGACAACCAGTTCGCTGCATGAAGATAGGCTGGATTGCTTCTGAACTTGCCGAGCTCCGGCTGAGTCGGCACAGCGGTCTGCCACCTAGTTCGGAATGCTGGCCGCTCAGGAAGTCGGATATAAAAGAAAAACTCCTTCCAGTGTTTGTTGGAGGTCGGCATGTTATCAAAAAATTTAAAGCCTATTCTACTTTGGAAAATGAAAGTGCCCGGCTCGGATTGTTTGGGGTAGAAGAAGAAGTGGAATATTTTGGGGTCAAGAGGGATACTGTGCAGCTTGAAGAGGACGACCACCCCGCTCAGCAGCCTAAAGGAATTCGGCACAAGTTGGCCGAGCGGGATGCGAAAATAGTTACAAACCTCTACAATAAAGGGATGGGTAGGAAATCTAAGGCCACCTTGGAATTGGTCTAAAAAGAAACAGATTGTGCCGATCGGCGGATCATGCGGTCGGTCAGTCGGGTCGGCTATAATTATTTCATAGTTGTTGGGAATCCCATACGTCCGAACAAGGCGCCGAGCACCCTCCTCATCAAACCGACTCTCCATGGTCATATACCAGGGACCGTGAACGTTGGTGGCGGGTTCAGAGGAACTTGCCATCTCGGAGGGGCAAGAGGATAGCAAGAAATCGAAAGAAGGGGAGCGAAAGAGGCGAAATGGGCAGGGAAAACCTAGTAAGTGAAGGAAGAAGACTCACTGAGAAGGAAACGGGCGGAAAAGATCACCGGGGAAAAGGTAGCAGCCGGAAACTAGGACTGGATCGTCGGAGGCTACAGCGGCAGGGGAGGCAGACGGAGGAAGCACGAGCAAGCATGCGGCGAAGGGAGAAGACGGAGGCTTTATACTGCCGAGGTTGGTTGGCCTCCGCCGTCGGATGCAGGTCACGAAAGACGAGGCCCTCATCCGACCGTCTATTTCAAAGCAATCGCGTCCCATCGTACTAAGCATCGCCGCCACGTGAGAAGAGCCACGTGGCGCCTTGCCACTAGGCGCAATTAATGCGCGTCATACCGCGCATGCTGCGACTTAATGGGAAGGATTTGCGCGATTTTCGAGAAGATTTAAGCAAGCAAACGTCCACGTTGAACAACAAGGCATCCGAAACGAAGAGCCGAGCGGCTGAATCCGGCATAAGGGCCGAACGGCTAAAAGGAAGATTATGGAAGCGGCGACCGCCCGCTCGGACACATATAGTCCAGTCAGTCGGACTCACTGCCTCCTTCGACTAGACTTGAAGGGAAGGCAAGTGATCCGGCAGTAAGAATGGGGGACCCACTTCCTGAAGGGTCTTAGCTTGAGAACCGATGAAGGGCTGACTAAGCGGTTAATGGCCGAGCCGATCAGCCGGGTTGGTCCGAGCGGAGTTAGAGATAACCCATCCATGGGGTTGGGTGTCCGACGCCAAGGCAGGAGGATCGAAGGGCCGACCGGGAGCCCGAACGGCAGGGGCCAAAGAGCCGAGCGGGTGGGCGAGGGGACAAAAAGGTGGCCGAGCGGCCTATGCGCTCGGCTCGGGATATGGGATATCGGTAGAAGCATGTCTGATGATTAGGCCGTACACAAGATCGCACGATGGAGGATCTTGCCGTCACATCATGGAAAGGTTGATACAGTAGCAGTATGGCCTCAGGGACGCCTTTTCTGACGGATCCATATCTGGGCATGGCCCTTCTGACAGACCCATGCCTGGGCATGGTCAAATGCAGGTGATTGCTTTGATTGGCGCGCCCAGGCTTCTTCGAGGGGTCTATATAAGGCCCCAATTTCTTCACCGGAGGGAGGCACGTCTTCATCTTGAGGCCACCTTTTTGTCATTCCTCGCCTGACTTGAGCGTCGGAGGACCGTCGCCGGGACACCCCTCCCGGCTCGGTTTTGTTGCAGGTTCGCCGGAGCACTCGAGGATCCAGCAGAGAGCGCCACGTGCCCAGCGTCCACTGACTCTTGGTTCGGACAGGATCAGATAATATTGGAAACAATAAAGAATCAAGATGTAGTAATAGTAAATTCATTTAGTCCTAAAAAATGATCTAAGGATAATAAGTAAACTCTTATCAAGTCCCAAGACTCCCTTTTGGAAAAAAAAAGCCATCAATAGTGAAATAAATTTCATCATGCAAAACCATACTTGGAAATTAGTGGATATTCCACTTGAAATCAATCCTTTAGGATGTAAATGAATCCTAAAGAAGAAATATAAGGCTGATGAAACAATTGAAAAGTACAAGGCAAGACTAGTGGCAAAGGGATTCAAATAAAAGGAAGGTCTTGACTTCTTTAATACCTATTCATCAGTAACAAGGGTCATATCCATTTGAATACTCATTGCTATTGTTGTAATACATAACCTTGAGATACATCAAATTGATGTGGAAATAGCCTTTCTAAATGGGGAATTAAAAGAAGAAATATATATGGAGCAACCTGAAGGGTGTAGGTTCAGAAAGAACGCTAGAGGGGGGTGAATAGCGATCGTCGAAAATTTGATTTTAAAACAGATACATCATGGAAGAATAAGAAGCAATGCTAACACGACCAAGTTTTTTACTTGGTTCAGAGCCTTCGACGACTCCTACTCCAAGGCTTGCACTTGTTGAGTTCTTTCATTGGGAAATCCACTAATAGTTCGAAATGGTTACAAATTGTAACTACAAGAACTATATATAAAAATTATCAATAATAAAAAACTAATTAAAGCTAAATTTCAGTTATTGGTGGAGCGTAGCAACATTGTGGGAGCCTTTTTGGAGCACCGAGCAGAAGAGAAGGTCGTTGCCATTGTTGTTTTGAAGCTCTGGGTCGAAGGCCTTTAAATAGTTCCATTCCAGGCGCCTAGAACCCCTCCGAGTGCTTGGACCACATGGCCTGGCCAATCAACACGCTCCACGTCAGCTTGTGGATCAATTTTCAGGTCCGAGCGCTTGGACCGAGTCTGAGTGCCCGGACCGCCTGGGCGCCCACAGTCCTACCCAGGCGAGCCTGGTCCAAGCGCCCGAACCAACTCTGAGCGCCCAGACCCCTTTTCTTCAATCTTTCCACCTGCAAGAAAAGGTTAGTCCAGACAATCAAAAAATATATTTTATCTTACAAAACAGAGTTAACACAACATAATAGATTATGAGTAGTAATTAGATCATGTCTCCCTAAGACCAAGATCTAGTCAAGGTCTTAGCTTAGGTTTCTCAAATGGACCAAAGCTGGACCGACACTTACAGTTCCCTCAATGGTGGCGTCCTCACTGGATCTTTCCTCCAGTTGCTTACATTTACTTACCAATTGTAGTTACTCAACTTACCTATGATCCACCAGGTCTTCTTGCAAGTTATCAGGTCTGCAGACTCAATTAGATTTCAGCTGGTTGTCAGGTCTCGTGGACCCAACCAGACTTTTCGCCAGATATCGGGCCCCGCAGACCTATCTGGACTTTGCACTAGCTATCGGGCCTCGTGAACCTAGCTAGATTTCAGCCTGGTGTCAAGTCCGCAGACCAGTCAACTCCTATATACTTGGTAGAAGCGTTAGACAAACAATCCATCTAACTTTAACCTATTTGTCATACATCAAAACCAGATTGTTAGTGCAACATGCACCAATAATCTCTCCTTTTTTGATGTAATGACAACCTGAGTTAAAGTTAGAAAAAAATATAATAAATCAAAAATGTTTAAAGTGTTTTAAAGTGAGTTCAATTTTCTAATTTAACCCACTATCCTCCCCCTTTAGCATACATCAAAAAAAATAAAGACATAGTGCATAAAAAATAAGTAAGAAAATATTGCAAGCTGAGATCTTCAAGCAAGTTTCAAAGAATTATGGCGATGTAAGAAATTTTGAATACTAATTACTTTAAATAATTTTGTAATAAGATAGAAGTTCAGTTTAATTGGAGGGAGGAATAAATATTTTGAGAAATTTTATAAGTAAGATTTTTGAATAACTTTTCAAAATATGGTAAAGATGTTTTTCAAAATAATTTTTTAAAATTCAAAGTTTTCTATGTAAGACATTCAAACGAAAGTTTAGAGAGAAGTGTCTAAGTAAGATTTTCAAAGAAAGCAAAACTTTTGAGGAGTTATGTATATAAGAGCATTGTTGAAGTAAAGGTTTGTAAACAAAATTTCAAAGTGGAATAACTTTTCAAAATATTCTAAAAGTACTTCCAAAAAAAATGAGAAAAATTTTCAAAGCAAGAGAGATGTTTTTATTTTTATTTTTTTTCTTTTAAAAAAAACATAGAGAGATCATTTTTAACTTATATAGATAAATTCTTCCCCTTATTCTGATAGCATTTTAAGAAAGTAATTATTCAGTTTTCATTATACATCTAACCATTAGTTACTGACTAACTATACAAAGGATAACAATGCTCACTTGGTTAGTCAAGTTAAGCAAAATTTGGTCCAACTCATTGTTTACTAAGAAGGATTGCTTAGCTTAATCACTGTATTTTGCTATTTTTTTGTCCAGACTTATGTTGATGCACTATAATATAAGCATATGAAGTCCAGGCAAGTGGCATACGCATCTCATGTCATTCTATATTTATGAATACACAATTAAGGTAGACCTAGTGTGTTTGTGAGATACTCTTTTCTTAGATCTATAGGTTCATGCTTTCTATGGATTTTTTCTAGACTAAGACCAAAATAATTTTTCAACACTAGAGAAATGGAACATTTTTGAAAACATAAGTAAATGATTTTCGTAGAATTTGTAAAATATTAGAAAATTTTCCAAAGAAAATCCTAGCCTATCATGCACATTCCCAATTGTCTTTGTAAATTACTGAATTTAGATTCAGGTAATAGTTTGGTGACAAGGCCAGCTTAGTTTGACTTGTACTCAATATAGTTGAGTTCAATATCTCGTTTGACGACGTGATCTCTAATAAAGTGACGTTTTATTTCAATATGTTTGGTTCTTGAATGATGCACTGAATTTTTAGTTAAGTTAATTGAGCTGATGTTATCAATATGGATTTTTACATTTTAATATTCCAAGTTAAAGTCCTTTAATGTATGCATCTTCCATAACAATTGTGCTAGACACTAACCCATTGCTATTTATTCGGCTTCAGTAGTAGATATATCAACACAGTGTTATTTTCTACTAAACCAGCTGACAAGTGATAGTCCAAGTAATTGGCATCCACCACTTGTACTCTTATAATCTAGTTTATAGCTGGCGTAATCAGAGTCAGAGTAACCGATTAGTTCAAAATTAGGTGTTCTGAGGTACCATATTTCTACATTTATTATACCTTTTAAATATCTATATATTCTTTTCACATTAGTTAAGTGGGATTTCTTAGCGCAGGTTTAGTATCTAGCACACATACTAACTACAAATAAAATATCAGGTTAGCTTGCAGTTAGGTATAAAAGACTGTCTATACCACTCCTATTGTATTTTAGGTCTACGAGTTTTCCATTTGGGTCACTATCTAAGATTGTGTTAGTTGCCATTGGTGTTTTTAATTCTTTAGTATTTTCCATTCTAAACTTTTTAAGTAATTCTTTAATATATTTTTATTGGTAAACATAATTTCCTTCATTAGTTTGTTTAATTTGTAATCCTAAAAAATAAGTTAGTTTACCTACAAGGCTCATTTCAAATTCTTGTTCCATTAAAGTTATAAATTCTTGTAAAAATGCTAAGTTGGTTGAGCCAAGATTATGTCATCTACGTATACTTAGGCTATAAAGATATCCTATTTAACTGATTTTACAAATAAAGTTGGATCAATTTGACCTTGGTTAAACCCTTTAGAGATTAGGTAGGAGGTCATTCTTTCATACCAAACCTTGGGTGCTTGTTTAAGACCATACAATGCTTTCTTGAGTTTAAAGATATAGTCAAGATGATCTATATTTTCAAACTTAGGTGGTTGACATACATAAACTTCTTCTTTTATTAACACATTTAAGAAGACAGATTTAACATCCATTTGATAAAGCTTAAAACCTTATGGGTTGTATAGCTCAGTAGTATTCTGATAGACTCAAGTCTAGCCACTAGAGCATATGTTTCATCATAGTCAAGTCCCTCTACTTGACTAAATCCTTTGCTACTAGTCTAGCCTTGTTTCTAATAATTTTTTCATTTTCACTTAGTTTATTTCTGAATACTCATTTTGTTTCTATTACCTTTTTATTATTAGATAATGGTACTGAGTCCCAGACTTTATTTCTCTCAAATTGGGTCAATTCTTCCTGCATGGCTATGATCCAGTCTGGGTCGAGTAGGGATCCGTCTATTGTTTTAGGTTCAATTTTAGAAATTAATGATGTTTGACTTAGATTTCTAAAAGATGATCTAGTCTGAACTCTTAGGTTTGGGTCACCTATAATTTGTTCAACTGGGTGGTCTGAGCTAGTTCTTATTGTTCTAGCCTCAATTTGTGTTTATTCATTTTCTTGTGGTATATTTTGTTCAATTTCATATTCATCAATTGGATTTTCACTTGCTCCCCCTAGATCAGTGCTAGCTCTAGTGAAATCAATTGGTTGGTATTGTGATTGAGTTGAGTTAGTTTCTTTAGTAATTTCGTCAAATTTTATATTAGTTGTTTCCTCAATTCTTAGGGTAGTTTCATTATAAACTCTGTATCCTCTACTCTTTAGGGAATACCCTACAAAGATTCTATTTTTTACTTTTCATGTGAATTTTCCTAAATGTTCTTTGGTGTTTAGTATGTATACAGGGCATCCAAATACTTTAAAGTATTTAATGCTAGGTAATTTATTATAGTAAATTTCGAATGGAATTTTATTATATTTTTTATTTATTGTTGTTCTATTTTGGACATAGCAGACTGTACTAACAGCTTCTGCCCAAAAGTATTTTGGTAATTGATATTCATTAAGCATTGTTTTAGTGGCTTCTTGAAGGGTTCTATTTTTTCTTTCTACTATTCTGTTTTGTTGAGGTGTATAGGGACATGAGAATTCTTGATGGTATCCATTTTCTAGGCAGAATTTTGTAAACCTATGATTCTTAAATTCCCCACCGCTGTCACTCCTAATTCTTTTGATTTTTGAGTCTTTTTCATTTTCAACTTGTTTACAGAAATTACTAAATATTTCAAATGTTTCATCTTTATTTTTTAAGAATTTTACCCAAGTAAATCTTGAGTAATCATCAATTATTACTAGACAATATAGGTTTCCATTTGTTTATTACTAGACAATGTTCTATTCATTCTCTCAACAACACTGTTTACTGAGGAGTGTAAGGAATAGTCAATTATCTAATTATGGCATTTTCATTACACAGATCCTTAAATTGATTTGATAGATATTCATGTCCTCTATCAGTTCTCAAATCATTTATTATCTTATCTGTTTGATTTTTTCACTTCATTTACATAGTATCTAAAATATTCTAATGCTTCAAATTTATGTGCAATCAAATAGATATGACCATAACTAGTGAAATCATCTATAAATGTAATGAAGTAAGAGGCTCCATGTCTATCTCTCACACTCATTGGATCACATATATTTGAATGAATCAATTGCAATGTAAATTTAGTCCTAATTGCTTTTCTAAATGGTTTTCATGTCATTTTACTAGCAAGGCAATGCTCGTAATAAGACAAATCAATTTTAGAAAGAGAACCTAATAGTCATACTTTTATTATCCGATTCATCCTGTCTTGCCCAATGTGACATAATCTAGCATGCCAAGTATAAAGGATCCACATTTTCATTACTAGATGAACAAAGATTGAACGAAACACAATGATCAACATAATTGTTAAACATTTGTCTGACATAATTTAACACAATAAAACCACTCCTAAGATATCCACATTCATAATATATAGTGTCATAGTAGATATGAACCAAATTACTATAAAAGTTCAAACTAAATCTTAATCCCAAAAGAGCAACAACAGATACAAGATTTCATCGAATTTATGGTGCATAAGGGACATCATGTAAGATAAGAGTTCGACCTTCATTTAACTTTAGTATTATTTCCTACATATATACATCTTGTGTCGCAAGGAACTCGACGAAAATCTACAAATGCTTCACGATCTCTAGTCACATGGTCTGTTTCTCCTGAGTCTACAATCCACACAAGATAAGATTTAGTTAGTAAAATAGTACTAGAGACACATATAGTACTCACAAAAGCGTTAGTAAGCACTACCTTTTTAGGCTCAGGGCACTCACAAGCAAAATGGCCAAATTCTTGGCAATTGTAGCACTTCATTTTGCTCTTATATTTCTTTTTCCCAAATGTCTTACGCTTATTCTGTTGGTTTGGCTTAAAGTTGTTCTTCTTGAACCCTTCCACAACATTCTTCCCTTTCTTATTTTTCTTCTAGTTCTTAAAGAGTTTAAAGCCCGAAGCTTTCTTGGAACTAGATTCAGCCACAAAAGTACTTGCTATGGACTTAGTAGCACTAAGCCGCTTATCCTCAAGTTCAACATAATGAGTAACATCAGAGAAAGTCTTAATGTTATCATTGTGAGTCAGATTAACTTTCAGATGCTCCCACTTGTCAAGAAGAGATCGAATCAAAGCTTGAACTTGTTACTCATAAGAGAGCACATGACCAGCCGATTTCAATTCACATATCATGTTTGACATAGTTCATAAATGATGTTTGATGGTTTCTTGTAAGTGCCAAACTTGATAGTCAATTGTCCCAGACGTGTGACTATAGTACCTCCGTACTTCTCTCTAAGGTACACCCAAATGTCATGAGCAGTAGGATGTTGCTCACATTCATGGATGAGATCATCAATTACAGAGCTAACCAAAATGGCACGAGCAGTGGAATCTTTCTTTTTTCCATGCCTGGTAAGCTTCTTGATCTCTCCTCTGCTATGAATTATTCCACACACTGGGATCCTACATGATTTGGTTAATACCCTCTAAGGCATCTTGCTCATGAATCACATACCAAATCTTATGGTGCCAAGTATCATAGTTGTCACTATTCAGTTTGCCACCTTTGTTAAGATCAGCAATGATAAATTTTGATGCCATGGTCTATAATTTTTGAGGTGGTAACACAATAAACATATATTAACGAACTTACCTCTAGATCATTGGAGATATAATATGAGTCGATTATGGACATCCACTCAGGTGTTCTTGGGAAAGCATTTAGTGCATACCTTAGTGAATCTCGGTTTGTTACCATTTCTCCAAGATTCATGAGTCTGGTGTTTAGCTCCTTTAGTTTGGCCTGCAGTTGAGCAACCAACTCTCCTTTCAGCAGAAGGTTCATCAGTTGATTCCGGAGCAGGTCCCACTTCGCGAGCTTGGCTTCGGAAGTCCCTTCATGAAGCTCCAGAAATTTCTCCCAAAGTTCTTTTATCGATCCGCAGGCGTCGATTCTGTTAACTTTCTTCGGCAGCATCACACTTAGGAGGTGGAATTTTGTTCGCCCGTTGGCTACGAAGTCAGCTTGTTTCTTCTTTGTCCACAGATATTCTTCTTTTTCTTCTCCTTATTAATCTTTGGGAGCTACAAAATTATATTTAATTATTAATAAAATTTTAAAATTAATTTTGAAAAATACCTCCATTTTCTTTTTCCACATCGCGAACTCCCCCTTGAACTTTAGCAGGTAGATGTTTAGTCCGACCATTATTTTGGTGTTTCAATTGGTAATTAGTTCTTCTAAGGCTGTTGGTGCTAGGTGCTACTCGGAATACTGTTATGTTTCCCCTGTACAAAAATTTGTACAAGCACAGAACGTTTCCTAGCAACCCATGTGCTCTTCAGAAGTTAAACTTGGATTGGAAACGAAACTTAACATTTTTACTCCAAGTTCGTTCTTCAAAGTTAAACTTGGATTGGAAACGAAACTTAACATTTTTACTCCAAGTTCAACCTTTGTGTTCTTCAGAAGTTAAACCATATTACAGAAGTTGATTAAATATTTATTTCAAGGATTGACTTCCAGGTCGTTGGCAAGGCACTAGGCCTTCTTGGTTATGAGATCATCCACCACTTCCTAGACAAAGCCTTTCAAAGAAATTGAATATTTAAACTTCTCACAGTAACCTTAGGTTTAACTACAGAGACCTCAATCAAAGCACAAGATCGAAACACAAAATCAAAGCACAAAAATGAAAACACGAAATCGCTAGCCTCTTGTATTGGTATTTCAGGATCCATACAAAGAAAACAAAACTAGTTGTGCTGCAGAGTAAATAGCTAGTTGTACCTTTCTTCGTAGACAATGACCTCTTGATCTTCTGCCGTATTCCTCTCCTCTTCTTGGACATCGTGTGAGCGACGATCTACCAAGGCAAAAACACCCGAACCCTTTTTGTTTCCAAGCCGCCTACCACCAAAGGATGCAAAGAAAGGAACACCTCCTCCTTCTTCTTCTCCTCCAAACCGTCGGCCACCAAGGTGCTTCTTCTCTTCATTTTCTTTTCCTCCAAGCTCCGGCTACCAAGAGAAGATGGGGTGCCAACCCTAGAGGGAAGAAAAGGGAAGAAGAAAAATAAGTGGGATGCCGCCCTAGAGGAAAGAAAAGAAAAGAGAGAAAATAAGAGATGAGGTGCCGACCACAAGCAAGGGGAAATAACTCAAGAGAGATTGGATGATTATGGTTGCATGACCTCCTCCCCTTTTATACCTTCTGCACCAGATAAAAAAGGAGAAACAGTAATAGATTTTTGTTTAGAAAAAAATCTCTAGAAAAGAATTAACATAATTTTTTAAAAAAAAAATTCTTAAGAAAGAATTAGTATAATTCTTTTTAGAAACTTTCTAAGAAAAAATCAACATAATTCTTTTTAGAAAAATCTCTAGGAAAAAATTAACATAATTCTTTTTTAAAAAATTTCTTAAGAAAGAATTAATATAATTCTTTTTAGAAAATTTCTAAGAAAGAATCAACGTAATTCTTTTTTAGAAAAATTCCTAATTCTGTTGAGAAAAAATCTCCTTTTTTCTTTCTTTCTTTCTTTTCTTTTCTCTTCCTTTTCCTTTTTTTTTTCTTTTGGTTTGGCCGACCCCTTGCTTGGACACCAAGCAAGGCTTGGCCGGCCCCTTTCTTGGATAGGAAGCAAGGCTTGGCCGACACCTTGCTTGGGCACCAAGCAAGGATGTGGTTTGTCCCTTTCTTAGGTAGGAAACAAAACCAAAACAGGTGAATCTGAGACTTTATAGAGGCTACAACAGGGACCGAAAGGAGGAATTGGTTTTGGCCTCCTGATGGACTTGAGCTTCCTATGTTCGACCTGAACACCCAACTCAAGTTCATCAATAATAACTCATACCACTAAAGAGTTATTATTGAACTACCGCACTAATCCCATATTACAATATGGGTTCCTTCTTATCATAAGTGTGTTAGTCTCCCTGTGTTTAAGATATCGTATGTCCGTTAATTAAATGAGTTACTGACAACTCATTTAATTAACATCTAGCTTCAAGAGTAGTACCACTCAACCTTATTATCATGTCAGACTAAGTCCACCTGTAGGGTTTACATGACAATCCTTATGAGCTCCTCAAGGGGACATCATCAACCTAGATTATTAGGACAGTTTCCTTTTATAATCAACAACACACCATATAAATAATATTATTTTCCAACTTATCGAGCCTATTGATTTAACTAAATAAATCTCACCCTTTGATAAATTAAACAAATAAATACTAAGTATATGTGTTTGTTATTATATCGGGATTAAGAGTACGCACATCCATAATAACAGAGATTTTGTTCTTTTATGCAGTCAGTATAAAAAGAAACAACCTCAAATGGTCCTACTCAATACACACATAATGTAGTAGTGTAATTTTATAGTCAAGATAAACTAATATCAAATTACACTACAATCATTTCAATGGTTTGTCCCAATCCATTTTGGTTGTGAGCTACTATTTATAATTTATAAAGAACTGATAATATTATCTTCTGTGTGATATCACACACCATGTTATCTACAATATAAATTAAATGGATAATTGCATTTAACTAAATGCAGACATTTGACTAATGTGATTCTCATTTCAAAATAAATGTTCATACAAAAAGCTAGACTTTTAGTATACATCCTAACAGTTGGGCTCAAATACCAATTGTTGGTGCAGTGGAGACCGACAAAAAGGGGTGAATTTCTTGAAATCAAAGTTAGAAAGATCTCTTGCTTTTGCTTAGTAAGAATGCACAATTAAATTAAGCAAATATAAACTATTAACATTAAGGAAAAACTACTTAAAAAGAGTAGGTAAAAATATCAGAATTTACTCAGTTACAACCTACGTGGTTGTTAATCCAAAGCATTGAAAATCTCACTAAAAACTTCTTCGTTGAAGACGGATAAGCCTTTTACAACCATTGATAGCACAGAAAAGACTAGGAAAGTTAATACAAAAGTTATTTTTTAAGTTGTGTTTAATTCCTACCTCCAAGGGATTTTTATAGTCTCCTGGGATGATGTTACCGTTGGTTTTCATTGCTTGGAGACGCCTCCAAGGAGGTCCAAGGTGCCTCCAGGAAGATAAGCTTTATCCACTGATGATAAAGTTGTATCTTCTTCCAACGGTAGCCTAACGACTATTAAAGGCACCTCTAACAAGCTTGAGCTTGCCTTCCATGAAGGCTTGAGGGTGTCTCTAGAAAGGTTGGAAGCGCCTTCTATACAAAAGGCGTGAGGGCACCTCCAACCTTGTTGGAGGCGCCTTCCATAAGGAAGATCAGCTTCCAAGCTAATCTTATTCGTGTGGGTGATGCTCCGGTTATCCAGAGTTGAACTCACCCGAACCCAACTCTGATCTTCTCGTCAAGCAGACTTCCTCCCTGACTTCTTGTCCCTCGGATATGCCGCACGCATCCTTCTTGTCCGGCGATGTACTCTTCTGCAGCTTCTTGTCTCTCGGACGCACTGAGCTCATCGACTCGCTATCTGTGCCATCCTTCTCTTCTGCTGCATCTTTCGCTCGACTTCTTGCGTTCCTAAGTTCCTGCACATTAGACAAAAGGATTAAACTCAACAGGACCTAACTTAATTCGATTAACCACATCAAAACAAACATAGGGTACTTATAATGTATTTGTATTTAAATCTATGATGATTTAACATAAGGCTTAGACTCAAAAGTTCACTAAGTTCCCAATCATCATTTACAATCATAATGTTGCATTATAAATTTAATTTCAAACAAAATATCAATCAATTTTAGGTGACAATCACTCAAATTCTTCTAGCCTAAACTTCCCACATAACTTGGAATATCTTAATAAATTTCAAATAAACATACGTAGACAAACATATATTAAAATAAACTAACATCAGAGTTTATTATTCATGCTTGTATTCAGACACAGATAAAACATAAACTACATTACATATGGTATATTATATTCATATGAAAACTTTGAAATCAACATATATCAAAATTAGTCATCATTCTAAATAAAATCTAATTGCTTTTCATTACAATGTAGGTTATCATATTGGTCATTCCTCTTGAGAGCTTGTCTGATGGAGCAAACTATAAGAGACGAGCATTAGAAGAATTTATCCTCTTGGATAATGACTTTTTCATCTCAAGATCAACCTCTTTCTTCCATCTCATAATCAATGAAGACTTTATTGTATCAAGGCATATTGTCGATCCGCTTTGATTAAGTATTTCATCAATTATGCTCTTCCAACATTTAGACAGAGAATCTCATAGAATTTGAACTATATCATCATTTTCAAAATAATGACTCAAATATATAAGATATAATTGTGTCTCCTCCCAAACCTTAAGATGTTGAGGTATTGTGTGCATATGATTCATTTCATAATGCTTAGGCATATGTAACTTTACTATTTTTCCCAGAGTACTTTGGCCTTTAGCTGCTCCCCGAAGTATACGAAGAGTTTATTTAATTCTAGTCATATATAGACTTTAAGAGAAAAGAGAAAAAAAATAGATGGGACACAAAACCAACCTTAAATATTTATTTAATAAAATAGCAAAAACATAATTAATTGAAATAGTAAATCATATATTTCACTATTATTACATCATGCAATATTTCATTGTTCAATAGAATATTATTACATATGTGAATCAAGAATTTCAATTAATTGTAACATGCTTTTAATTTATAAAAAAACTTAAGTTTTTTCTTTACCATTCCAATATGGTAATATGCTCTAATCGGAAAAACAAAATAAAATAAAATTTAACACCACTTATATTTTTCGGTAAAGTAGAGATAAATCCTCAATCATAACTTAAATTTTGCATGCAATCTCATAAAAAACTTTGTTTCCACTTCCTGCATACAAAGTTTTATTTACTTCAACTCCCTCGTGCAAATATTGTGACCTAATTGTCCCTCAGATTTTTTAGGTACAAAAAGTCCAAAAATGAGTATAATTCCTCTTAAATTCAGCACTTTACATTAAAATCGAGTATATTTTCTATTCAATTGAGCATATTTTTTTCCTATTTTAATATAATTCCTCCTAAATTCAGCACCATGTAAAAAGAAAATCTAGTATATTTTCTATCCAATTAAGTATCATTTAAAGAAAATCTAGTATATTTTCTATCGAATTGAGTATCATTTAAAGAAAATCTAGTATATTCGAGTATATTTTCTATTAAAATTGTCATTCATATTTTTTAGGTATAAATAGTCTAAAAATAAATATAATTTCTATTAAATTCAGCATTTTAAACTAGAATCGAGAATATTTTCTATTAAATTTAGTAGGACTTTTTTCCTATTTAATATAATTCCTCCTAAATTCAGTACCATTTGAAAAAAAAAATTAGTATATTTTTCATCCAATTGAGTATCATTTAAAGAAAATCCAGTATATTTTCCATCCAATTGAGTATCATTTAAAGAAAATCTGGTATATTTTTCATCCAATTGAGGTGGAAAAAAAATCGTACTCAATTTGATAGAAAATATACTAGATTCTAGTTTAATGTACTGAATTTAAAATGATTTATACTCATTTTTAGACTTTTTATACTTAAAATATCAGGGGCAATTAGATAAGTAAATTAGACTAGGGAGTGAAAATAAAGAATTTTGCCAATGGGAGTACATGCAAAATTATGTTTACCAATAGGGAGTACATGTAAAATTGTGTTTACCAATGGGGACTACATGTAAATTTTCCCTATATTTTTTCTGCAATAAGTTGTAATTGAAAAAGAAAATAAAATAAAAAAACATGATTTTATTTTATTTCTCTTCCACTGCACATGTGTCAATTGGAAAAAAATAATTAAAATGAAAAAAAACGTAAATGGTTTATTTCATTTCTCTGTTATTTCTAAACAAAACCTAACATCCTGCCGACCATGTTCTTTTTCTCCGTGACCAGCTGACGGTGCATCTTTCTGTCTCTGCAGCCATGCCGTGACCAGCCGGCGGCGACGGTCCGCTGTGACACGGTCGTCGTCGTCGGCTCAAGAGGAAACCGCAACACACAGCCGTGATTTCCCGACAACTCGCTCGACGCGTAGCCGGCGAGGGTTCGCAAGGGGCCGCTTGTCTCTGTGGCTCGGGACCATCGGCGGCGACGGGTCGACATCGAACAGGTTCATTTAGGCGCAGTATAGATTTCTTAGCAGAAGGAGTTCGGGAGTTTCAAAGTTTTTTTATTTTCTTGAACCTTTCTGTTTCATAGCAAAAAAAACATGGCATCTTTTTGCAAGTAGTAATGGGAAAACACGTATATGAACATGTATATCATTCGAATTTGTAGAATATATTGTTCTAAATGCATGATAGACGAATTAATTAAATGCGGTAAAAAATTACAGCGATCTCCCGCAGATCTGCAATCGACAATGACGAAGCTCGCTATCGGAAGAGCGATCACAGGATCGGAAAGCCCTCCGCAATTCCACAAACCAAATCCCGCCGCTTTGGATGTTCTCCTCTTACTCTCGTCGCACGATCGCGATTTCTCCCCCTGAGCCTTGGACGGACCCCCTTTATATAGGGAAATACCCTAGGGGCATAATGGACATTTCCATTATGTGTAGTGGGGAACATGGGCCACGTTCCCCACTATCCCCATTTCTAACATCTCCCACTCGTCCAAGGTAAGTCACTAAGACTAGTTCATTCAGGTAAGTCACAAAGACTTAATAAGTCACATAGACTATTAGAGAGTTTGGTCACATAGACCATATGAGAACATCCAATCCATACTTAGAGAAAATGGTTCGTGCGACAGCAAGCACACTGAGCGATAGTTGCTAAGAAGATTGTTACACCTTGACTTAGCCGCTCGTTGAGCAATCAATGCTAATAAAGTTGTTACACTTTGCTTAGCTGCTCAAATAAATTAGAGACACACTCTTTATGACACTTAGCCACTTTCCTGGTGGCACATAGCCTTTATCCAGGATCCATCCAATCTTCAAGTGACACACAGTCATTATCTTGAAGATATCCATGTCTTGCTATTTACCCAGATTAAATAATTTTCATTTACATCGATATGAACATCTCTAATCCCTTATAATGACCATTATGTCATGAGCATGTTCCATATCCAATATTCACATTCATTTCCGTACATAACAGAAATGGGTCGACCAGTGAATAACAACAAAAGATGTAAATCTATTTAATCTTCCTTTTTAGCTAGAATCAATTCATTTTAATCAATCGCTTTCCTAGTTATGCTCCATAGACCGAATCATCCATAGCCATAGGATACACACTAAAGTAGCAGACACTGATCAAAACTTCAAGTAGACAGCTAAATAGTCACTAAGGCAAAAATTGAGATTAACATATAATCTCAAAGGTCTCACATAGTAGAGAAACAGGGATTCATTCTCCTACAACCTTTATTGTCGCAATAGCACATGTGGTATGAATCACATGCTACGATGTTATTCTCTTTACGAAAAAGAGTGCATGTTGTCTTCAAATTTAACATCGTACAGATTTCGATCTAGACATACCTAACGTCTAATCCTGAATTCAACATATGAATTCTAATCTGGCTTTCAACAGGTTTAGTAAATGGTGGGTTCATTTACTTTGATCATTATTTACACATAAATGATCTCATCTTGACACAATTATCAAGGCGACCTCAACTTATGAATCTGTCTCTAATTTCATAATTTCAGCTACGTAAGCTGTTTCATAAGTAACGGTCTTACCCCTATTTGTACTTAACAAACAGAGATGATTGTCCATGTGAGTGGACCAATCTCCACCTGCCAACATGCTCACCGAGATCTTACATGAATGTAACAAATACAACATATACACTGAATAAATTATGGCAAATTACATAATCATAACACAAAGTTTGATTGTTATTTCAATATTGTTACATTCTACGAAGTCCCAAAGACTTTACATGTTCTTTAAATGACTCTTTAGTCATTGGCTTAGTAAAAGGATCTGCAAGCATAACACGTGTAGGGACATACTCAAGAATGACTTTTCTTTTAGCCACAATATCCCTTACAAAATTATATTTAATTTCTATATGCTTGCCTTTGCTATGATATTTGGGATCCTTGGAAAAAGCTATTGCAGCTTGACTATCACAGTAGACAGTTACTGGACTCCCACTATCCTCAGCAATTTTCAGATGCTTCAGAAACCTTCTCAACCAGACTGCTTCTTGCACAGCTGCTGAACATGCCACATATTCAGCTTCCATAGTCGACAAAGCTACACAAGCTTGTTTCTTGCTGTTCCAGGAGATGGCGCCACCATTCAGCAAGAATGCATAGCCTGATGTGGATTTTCTATCATCCAGGTCTCCAGCCCAATCTGAATCTGATCTAATCCTTGAAAACAGAGACAATAATCTGTTGTCGCCTTCAGATATCTGAATATCCTTTTTACTGCCTTCCAGTGTCTCGGTCCTGGGTTTGACTGGAAGCGACTGACCAAGCCCACAACATAGCTGATATCGGGACGTGTACACAACATAGTGTACATTAAACTACCAATAGCACTGGCATATGGTTTTTTATTCATCTCAGCTATTTCCTCTGGAGTTTTAGGACACATACTCTTGCTCAATACAATACCTTTCACAATAGGTGTATGTTCTATGTTGCAATTAGACATGCTGAAATGATGTAACATCTTATTTATATAAGACTCTTGTGACAGACCCAAAAGTCTTTTAGGACGATCTCTTATGATCTTTACCCCTAAGATGTATTCAGCTTCTCCCATATCTGTTGTATCAAATTGTGATGACAGCCACTTCTTGACTTCATTCACATATCCTATGTCATTTCCAGCTATCAGCATATCATCAACATATAATGATAAAATGACATATTTTCCTTTTTCCCTTTTCAGGAAAACACAATGATCCTCATTGATCATCTCGAAACCATAAGATAATACGACTTCGTTAAATCTTATGTTCCATTGTCTTGACGCTTGCTTTAGCCCATATATAGACTTTCTAAGTCTACATACTTTTTGCTCTTGGCCTTCAGCAATAAAACCTTCTGGTTGAACCATATAGATTTCTTCGTCAAGATCACCGTTAAGGAAAGCGGATTTTACATCCATTTGATGTAATTCTAAGTCATAATGTGCCACAAAGGCCAAAATAACTCTTATTGATACAAATTTCACTACGGGAGAAAATGTCTCTTCAAAGTCAATACCCTCCATTTGGGTATATCCTTTTGCAACTAAACGAGCTTTGTATCTGTTGATCGATCCATCTGCTTTCCTCTTTATTTTGAGAATCCATTTATTCCCAATAGCCCTTCGGCCCGGAGGAAGATCGACTAAGTCCCAAACATGATTTTGAATCATGGACTCCATCTCTTCAACCATTGCAGCTTTCCATTTTTCTCTAACTCTACATCCCAATGCATCCTCAATGGATTGAGGCTCGTCGTCATCAATTGGAAGTGTAACCAATGCCTCATTCTCAATATCAAACCTCTTCTTAGGTTTGATCTTACAACACTTCTCCGTAAGTTGGGCCATTGAGAAGTCAACTCATGACTCGGCATATCACTCCCACTCGATTGACTAGACTCGGTATCCCTTTGACACCTCTCTTGTTGATAATATCTCATCCTCCTCAAATAGAGGAACATTTTTATCAACATCACCTCTAATTGGGAACTCTGTTTCGAGAAAAGTCGCATCTCTCGAGTCTATTTCGGAGATGGTTCCATCTAGTTGCTCACCTATGAAAACATAACCTTTGGAGGTCTCATGATATCTTATAAAGATACATTTCTTACCTCTAGGCCCCAGTTTTCCATACTTGTGAGAACTATCATGAACATAAGCAATTGACCCCGGGTCTCAGATTACTCAAATCTGGTTTTCACGTCCAACGTTCATATGGGTAGATGGAACTGACTTTGAAGGCACTTTGTTAAGTATATAGGCCGCAGCTAATAATGCATCTCCCCAATAAGAGATTGGCAAATTAGCTTGCCATCATAGACCTAACCATTTCAAGAAGAGTCCTGTTTCTTCTTTCGGCTACCCCATTTTCTTGGAGTTCCAGGGATTGTCACTGTCTAATAATCCCTCTATCATTACATATTGTCTTGAACATATCAGACAAATACTCCCCACCACGGTCAGTGCGTAAAGTCTTAACTTTACGTTCCGTTTGATTCTCAACTTCGTTCATATAACGAATGAAGCAATCTAATGCTTCGGATTTGTGAGAAATCAAATACACATGACCGAACCTAGAGAAATCATCAATAAATGTAATGAAATAAAAAGCTCCATGTCTAGCCTTCACATTCATTGGACCACAAATATCCGAATGAATTAACTGCAATGTTGATTCAGATCTAATAGCCTTACCAAATGGTTTCCTAGTTGCTTTTCCAGCAAGACAATGCTCACATATAGACAATTGAATCTTAGCTCGAGTGCCCAATAAACCCTCTTTAGCTAATCGATTCATACGTTCTTGTCCTATGTGTCCTAATCTAGCATGCCAAACCTCATCAGTTATATCTGCATCACTAGTTAAAGCAATGTTTGAAATACAACCATCAATAGCATAATTGACATCTGGTTCTACATCAAGAACCATAAAACCATTTGTTAAATAACCATATCCGATTGACACTGAGTCAATCTTAAGTTCAACAGACCGACTGTAAAAATTAATACAATACCCTAAATCAAGAAGACACGTAACGGAGACAAGATTCCATCGAATTTCAGGAGCATACAGGGCATCATGTAGAAATAAAACTCTACCACCACGTAGCTTGAGTTTGCAAGTGCCGACTCCTTTGACTTCAACTCTTGCATTATTTCCCACATAGATCCACTTGTTGCCAGTTGGTACCCGACGGTACTCAACAAATGTAACTTGTTCCCGAGCTACATGGTTGGTTGCTCCCGAATCTATAATCCACAAAGGATAAGAATCAGCTAACAACACTGAACTAGCAACAAAATGCTCTTGAAAAGAAGACACACTTGGATTTACCTTTTTCGGCTCATTGCACTCCCGAGCAAAGTGGTCCTTTTTGCCACAATTAAAACAAGTCAACTTGTTTTTAGGTTTCTTTCTAGTCTTCTTGACTATCTTCTTAATTGGGCCTTGTCCCACAACAGCAGCTTCCCTCTTCTTTCCCTTCCCTTTCTTGAACCATTTCTTTTTCTTGGATCCATATGATCCTGCAGAACCTACAGCCACATAGGCTTGTCCAGAAATCCTTGCGGATTCAACTCTCTCCGCCTCCAATTCTACATGGCGTGAGACATCAGTGAAAGTCTTGATACTCTCACTGTGAGTTAAGGTCTGCTTCATGGTCTCCCAAGAATCTGGAAGTGAACGAATAACTGCTTGAACCTGTTGTTCATCAGTCAACTCATGACTAGCAGTTCTAAGCTCCCGAATCATGTTCGACATCTCCCTGAGGTGTTGAACCATTGATATATTCGGACGCTTTTTGTAGCTGTCAAATTTAATTGTCAGCTGTCGAAGCTTGCTCAGACTTACTCCACTGTATTTTTCTTTAAGGGCAACCCAGACTTCATGAGCCGTAAGATATGACTCATATTCAAAAACTAGGTCGTCTACCATTGAACTAATCAATATACCCTTTGCAGTGGAGTCCTTTTTCTTCCATGCCTTATAGGCATCAAGATCTCGTCTGTGTTGTGCAGTGGGACCATCTACAGGTACTTCCATAACCTGATTTACAGCCTCTAGAACTTCTTGTTCCTCAAGTACATATTGTATCTTGAGGTGCCAGATCTTGTAGTTATCCCCATTAAGTTTCTCACCTTTGTTGAGTTCAGCTATTATGTTTTTGGTTGCCATAATCTATCATAAATAAACAAATTATTTAGTATTCAGTGTATATCATATGTATGCAATTTATGATTGACTTAATATTACTTTGAGTTGGTTTACAAAATCAAGTGACAACTATGTTTTCACTCATCATCCGTATGACCAATTAAATTAATATTAATCAATTCTATTACATACATCCCAACAAATGAACTAATCATTTATAATATCATGAATTCATTAATTAAATGAACTAATCATTTAATATATCATGTTATTTTTTTTTAAATTAAATGAACTAATCATTTAATACATCATGAACTAATCATGCATCATGTCAAGCAAACAGCATAATTAAATGAACATATCATTAATATAAAATTATGCTGCAAATTGTTAACATATAACCAACTGACATGAATGAAATGGACTAACTATTGTTCATACAAAATGACAATAAAAATAACAGAACTCTAATAAACTAGATAGGCAACTACCACTCCCACTAGGACAGACACTAGTGCAGTAGCTAATATAATCCCTCTCAGCCTGGACTCATTTGGGGTAATCCCAGGCAAGACAGCTTCAAGATTTTCAATTGGATCCCACACACACTCTCCCAGATCCTCTTCAGATTCATCTGGATCTTCAGGCTCTTCAGAATGCTCTTCAGATTCTTCTGGATCCTCCTCTGGAGGATCTTCAGGATCTTCTGAATCCTCTTCAGATTCATCTGGATCCTCCTCTGGGTCTTCAGGACCCCAATAGAGATGAAGCAACTGTCTGCACATCTCTGAATACGAGATGTGTCCATCATAATCATCCCAAAGTTGGAATGCTATCTGCCTAAGGTTTTCTGGCAGTGAATAGACTAGAGCAAATCTTCTGTGTGTGTCTTCTACTGGAAATTCTTCTCGCTCGAGTTTCCAGAACAACCGATCGAGCCGACCAATAAGCCATCCGAGTCCTAGAACAGGGTCGAAATCAAGCTCCTTAATCTCCTCCCAAAGCTCATGTTGTCGTGAATCACGACTAGCCATCTGAAAAATTGAAAAATAAATAAGTCAGTACAAAACCGACTAACCAGTACAAAACCGGCTTATTTCAATTTATACAGGCATAGTATCAACATAATAAATCAAGAAAAACAAATCTTCTCGATTTTCAGGAGTTTAAGTCGACAATTAGAACTAATCTAATTGGTCAGACCCATTGGATCGGTTGATTAAGGATCCAGATCCTAAGCTCAGTCCATTGTCCTTAATTAGAACTAATCTAATTGGACAGGGATTTTTTTTTTTTTTACCTATGTTCTGTTAATTTTTTTTTTAAGTCCATTTCAACCAATTTCAGACTTATTGATCAAACTCTGATCCGTTTGATCAAATCAATGCCCATTGGTTTAAGTCCAACCAATTAGAACAAATCTAATTGTTTTGATCAAATCTGACTCAATTGAACAAATCTGGTCATTTGATCATATTTGGTCCAAGTCCAATTAATCAACCCAAATTAATTTCGGGTTTAGATCAAATTGGTTCGGTTAAATCAACTAATGATTTATACTTGAACCGGGTCTAAATAAACCAACCAATTTAAACCCACCTAATTAATTAAAATTAGACCAATAATCATAATTCTAATTAATTTTAACATGCATAATATATATATATATATTTTTTAAACACAGAAGCTTAAAAAAAATTTACAGGAAGAGCAATTCGAAAATAAAAGGTTTCGTTTTTTTTTTTTTAAATTGCATGCAACACCTTTTATATATATATAAATTTGATTTTTTTAAATCAAACTTTTCCTCATGAAATGTTTTCACGAAGCACGTTCTTCCCCTTTTTTTTAGCATCCCGTTTTCTCCGCCGCCCGCTGCCCGCTGCCCACGCACGCTGACCACGTTCGCAGTTCACACATCGTGCACGTTGTGCACGCCGTCTCAGCCGCGCACCAGCGACAAACATGGTACAGAAACGGCAAGAGGCCGAGGCCGCCTCAAGCACGAAGTCGGCATTTTCTTCACCACAATCTATTCGCCGCCCATCACCACAGTGCCTCACCCACGACGAACGCAGGTAGCAAGTCTCTGCTTGTGCAGAAATTGTGAGAGGCAGCAGCCATGAGCACTCCGTCAACCAACCAAGACGCCATCATAGGCCACATAATGCCTTCACCGGTATTTCATTGCGGCCTAAGCCCTGCTTTGATGGAAATCACTAGAGCAGCGACGTTAACGCCGATGGTGACTCTTACCAGCGACCCTGTCGCTGGTGAGCGACGTCGTATGCTACGACACATTAGTCGTGCAAAAGACAGTGACGAGAAATGGCAAATCGAGAAAACATCGGAACAACGATTTTATAATTCGTCTTATGCATTTAGAAATAACTACGTGCTCTGATACCAATGTAGAATATATTGTTCTAAATGCATGATAGACGAATTAATTAAATACGGTAAAAACTTACAGCGATCTCCCGCAGATCTGCAATCGACAATGACGAAGCTCGCTATCGGAAGAGCGATCACAGGATCGGAAAGCCCTCCGCAATTCTACAAACCAAATCCCGCCGCTTTGGATGTTCTCCTCTTACTCTCGTCGCACGATCGCGATTTCTCCCCCTGAGCCTTGGACGGACCCCCTTTATATAGGGAAATACCCTAAGGGCATAATGGACATTTCCATTATGTGTAGTGGGGAACATGGGCCACATTCCCCACTATCCCCATTTCTAACAGAATTAACCCAAAAACATGTCAATGTATTCAAATTGAGTTAGAAATTCAACTAGTTACTGCTCTGATACCAGTGACGGTTAATGAACTCGAAGAATCGAATAAAATATCATTTGATTTAGGATCTTTTCTTGTTGATTTACTAACCTTTCTTCCGGCGATGCATCAATGGTCCGATCCCAAACGGAAAAGGGATCAATTCCCGCATTTGTTGGGTGGTATGCAGAGAAAAATGAAGTCTCAATTCACCCTCCTTTCACTGCGTTTCCTTTCAGATCTCCCTCTGTCCCGTGAAAGTAGCTTTTAGGGAGGTCATCGGAGAGGGAAAAAAAAACTGCTCCCTACAAGCCTTCAAATCAAATGCATGAATTGATTCAGATAAACTTGGGTCAGTCCTCCGACTCATGTCGCCATCTTACAAATCAAATCTACGAACTGCCTTTTGTAGGTCACAAACCAAATCTCTCAAGGTCTTGATGTTCTTTACTGATCCAAAAAACCAGCGGCCCCTTTTACTTGGGCGCACTCTCTGTTTAATGAAAGAAGAGTAGAAAAAAGCTCGACACATTAGCTTGCCCTGTTAACTAAGGCTATGTTTACTCTAGAGTATGGATGAGGAAAAGAAAGGAATCAACGATAGAAAGTTATCTTTGGAGGAAGAGAAAAGAAAGAGTGAAGAAATCTTTTCCTTTGCACACTTGTTTACCTTGATAGAGGAAAGTGAATACTTGTGATGTAATTTTGTAAATAAAAAAGGATGCATGCGTCATTTTTTTGGTACATAGTGTAATTTTGTGAGTTAAAAAGGCTACATGCGTCATTTTCTTTTGGTATATAATGTAATTTTGTGAATGCAAAAGGGGTATATGCGTCATTTTTTTTTTCCATCCGCTGCTTTCCGTCCGATTTTGAGGTGATCAGTTTTGGCTCCAAAATTATCCGCTGATGGATTGCGTTACTTTTCCTTCGAAAAATTTTAATGAAGTAAACGACGGAAACTTTTCCACCGTGAAAACTTTTCCTTAATTTTGCTTTCCACTCTCCCAAGTAAACAGAGCCTAAGAGTCAACTACAGAAGGACAGCAAAGAATGGAAAAAAATATGAAAGGAGCCACTGTAGAGTCACCGAACATTGGGAGCTTGTAACAATGAATCAAGTTGAAGAAGATAAACAGAGGAAGAGACTATCAAACCCTATCTATTTTTCATTTTCTAAGATTTCAAAAGTGGTTCGGATGATTTACGACTTCCGCATGGACAATTCAGAATAATGGGATATCATGAAGGGCATTTTTAAAAATTGAGAGGCGAGTTAGTAAAATTCAAATATCTTGTGTTATATATATATATATATATAAAAGTATTATAATCCGATTAATTTTAATTTTTAGACAAACGGTTTGATCCTATATTCTGTCATTCCGTCCCTTAGATAAATTTGAAAAGGTAAAATAGCTCTTCATAAATGCATCCGATTCGAGAATATATGAAATCTAATGCCATTTAGTTGCAATCCGCGTACAACTAATTACCGAACGAATCAGGCACCGTGAAAAACCTTTTCATTTTCTACCCACACGCTCGTTCCTTTGAATTGTAACGCCACTGGGCCCCACGGATACTGACGTGTCAAAATTTACTGTGGGTGTGTTTTCTCAGTTCGAGTAACAATTATTTGAAACCGCACACATAAATTTGACTCGCGAGATGCTTACCTTTAATTTGTAACTTTTTTTTTTAACACTCGATGTCCCGCCTTCGGACTTTTTAAATCCTCGATCTGATCCACGATACTTTTTTTTACGAATGACCCAGCAATTTTACATTTCAGATTTACATCCCGTTAAAAGAAAATGTACAGTAGGCGTGCCCTCACGGGTAAATTATATGGATGATTATTTTAATAACTTTTACTATCAATTTTCAACGATATAAAGTAGTCTTTGTTTGGAGGATATATAGACCCACCACCATATCAGTCCGCGGAATGGTAGATGACGCGGGTTAATTTGGGATATTTTGTTCGGAAAAATAATTTCGTGCGAATGACGAAAAAAATTGTGCGGTATAAAGAAGGTTCGATTCCCGTCAAAATGGGAGGCGGAGAGAAGAGGCGCGGCGAGACCTATCGCATCCGGCAGTATCGCTTCTGCCGATTTCTCGCGAGTCCGGTTCGCTCTCCGTCGCCGGCGATCCGAGTTGGCTCGCGGGAAGGAGGGCAGGAGTTTTCTTCCAGATACAACGCCGGTGCCGTGAGAAAAAAGCGTGGAAAGGGAGAGCTCAAATCGGGGGAGTTGATCTTCGGATCGGGATATGGACGGGCAAGGCATCGGAGGCGGTTCGATTCGGAGGAGCATATCGGGGACCAGCAATCTGGGGAGGAAGAAGGCTCCGGAGAACGGCCTGGACGCTGGCCGGCGGAATTCCATATCTCGACCCCCGTACGTTTCTTGTTCCCTCTCTTAGATCTAGATTTCTTCTTGGTCGATTCGGTTTTCAATTGATTTCATCGTCTATTAGTCGGTGTTTAATGTTTATCGATGAATTTCGTCGTCTAGTTTTGGTTTTGTTTGTGCTTGATGATGTTGATTTTTTTTTTTCATGAGCTGGGATTATATGATTATTGTCTTGGAGAAAAAAGTTCTTTGGTTGCAGTTGTTGTATAGTATCTTCCGTAAGTCATTATTTTTTTCAACTTGATGTTAAATGATTAGAACGAGGTCCCTTTGTCCGTGCATTGAAGTTTCAAGTTTATATGCCTATTTCATCTTCAAATTACTAGGAATTAGTGAAAAATATGCTTTTCGATTTTAATTGATAAATGTAATGAGCAAAACGGCAAACGCCATTTAAAGCATAAATGGTGAGCCACTAGTTATTGAAAATTTCTAGCTCCTAAGTGAAAGATTATTCTGATATACCAAAAGCTAACATATTCATGCCTATGGTAAGGCCTTATGAAATGATCAGCCTAGACTGCCTCAGTATATGGACATAATTTTTATGATAAAAAATGTGCTAACATCAGACAAGAAACTCTCAGAATCAGTAACTGTATAAAAGGATCAGTTTGCCATTATTAAACACGTGCAATGACTTGCTTCTAATGTTTTGCAAATTGTAGGAAACAACCAAAATTAAAACATCACTACTCTGGTCCAGTGTGTTACTTTTTTTGGCATGAAAGTGTAAAGAGTACTTTTGGCCAAGTAGACAAATTGTTTACAAGATTGGAAGCCTTCATCTAAAATATGTTTCCATCATAAGGCAGTTTTCTTATTGCTGTGTATTAAAGTTGAAATATATGATTAAAAATATACATAAGAAGGTGAGAGTTAGGCTATAATATAACTATTATAGTTAAACTAACGAGAGACAATCATAGAATGCTAATGGGATGCTACTGAGGGGCTCTTATGGCATCGGTTAACACTAGAATTGCATTCACATAATTTCCTAGAACCAACAGAACCAAATATTTTTCATGTGCGGCATTGGTTCAGTAGCTCATGTAACCAAGGAATTGGCCCACATAATTTATAAAGTTTGGAAGGCATGCTAAAACTGGAGCAATCCAAAACCAACCAAAGGCTGCAAACAGGTGATGTGATAGAAGATGGTTCACATATTCTGGAGCACTATGTCATAGTGGGTTTTTTTTTTACTTATTTAAGCTTCTTCATGGAAGGGGAGCCTTGGCTCAACGGTAAAGTTGTTGCCATGTGACCAAAAAGTCACGGGTTCAAATCCTGGAAACAGTCTTTTGCAAAAAAACAGGGTAAGGCTGCGTACAATGGATCCTTCCCCGGGACCCCGCACGGCGGGAGTTTCATGCACCGGGCTACCCTTATTTTTTTTTTTTTAAGCTTCTTCATGGAAAAAAACTGAAATAACATTTCACAATTGTTTGGAGCACACCAATATGTTTTCTCCATGAAACATCGACCTCAAGCTTAGCAAGGAGTAGGAAGAATGTGTCGGTTATACGTTCTCTTTCAATGAGCCAGTGCAGTTCATCATTAGAGGAGATACCAAGTGGCCGAGTGTCTCAATGCAATTGTAGTAGTTTAACTAAAGGAACTCAATGATCAGAGATAATCTCTCAAGTATTGCTAAGACTTGATAACCCGTTGCATCTGGCACCTCAATGTTAGAGCAATTGAGTAATCCTATCACCAGGACTGTAGTGAGCCACCCATTTTATTCTTCCAAAAATATGTATCATTCCATCTCCTAACTTACATCAGCAAGTAGTGGTCACCTGCCCTCTCACGAGAATGAGTTATTGACAATCCATGGCCATCTTGAATTAGGAGTTGTGATTAAATTTTATTGGGAATGGAAGGATTTTCCAAAGATATAAAACAGGTTTGGGTAAATTGCAAGTTTGTCACCCATCACAATTTCCCAAGGAGGGAAAGGTTCACACTTGGAGATCAATTACTTGTGGTCCATTTTCCTCTTTAGATGGCATTAACTGAAATCTGATTACTCTGCATTTGATCCCTATGGTTTTGTGAGATCCAGACAGAGCCTTGCTAGCCCATGGATCTTTGTATAACTCAACATGGAAGTTTGAGAACATGCAGATGGTAAAGAGCTAATGCTGAGAAGATGCTGCTAAACAGTTCCTCTTTTTCAGATATGGAGAAGAATCTTGCTTTGCAACTGGTCAACATTGAATAAAAGAAAAATATTTGATTTTTATCAATTCAAGTAGGCTAGGTAGAAGCCCCAATCACATATAACAGATGCACTTTTATATGTTGAATTAGTTTCTTCCTTGCACTACCTGTTGGTGCAATATCCCTCAGGTCAAGGTTGACCTGGGTAACCAAGCTGAGTCTTGGTTTGGGTTTAGATGTTTGACAATAAGATATTGATTGAAGAAGAGTCAAGTAGGTCAAGGTTGACTGGATACTTGACTGGGAAGTCCTAACTGGGATGTTAGGCAAAATGAAAGTCCTGGTGAGTGAGGCAGGTGAAAGTCCCGTGAGTGAAGCCGGGCAGTGGAAAGTCCTGGTGAAGCCAGGAAGTCCAGTGAGTGAAGCTAGGCGGATGGAAATCCCTTGAGTAGGCGGTGAAAGTCCTAGTGAGTGAAGCTACGCAGATGGAAAACCCTGTGAGAGCCGGTGAAAGTCCTAGTGATTGAAGCTGGCGGATGGAAAACCCTAGTGAGTGAAGCTAGGTGAAAGTCCCGTGAGTGAAGCCGGCAAGGGAAAATCCGGATGGATCAAGGATGATCGGACATCCGGTGGGAAGTCCAAGTAGGTCGAAGGGATTGACCGGACACTTGGTAAGGGAGTCCTAGCAGTCAAGGGTGACTAGATACTAAGCACGATAACCAACAGTCAAGGTTGACCGGATGTTGGTTTGGGAGATTTAGGACTTGGTTTTGGACAAAACCGAGTCGGATCGATCGATGGATCGATCCAGTGCTGGATCGATCGATGGATCGATCCGGCCATGCGAACAGAGAGCTTCCGGATCGATCCGTGGATCGATCAGAGGTCCCAATCGATCGATGGATCGATTGGGACGCTCTTCGCGCGATAAGCGCCGGATCGATCCGTGGATCGATCCAGCGCTTTCGTGAAATGGTCGGATCGATCCGTGGATCGATCCAAAGCCTCCCAATCGATCGAACATTCGAATCGATCGGGATCCGACCGTTGACATCGTTTATAGCGCAGGCGTTCATGGCCGCGGCAAGCTTCTCCGATTCACTCCGCTCTCGCCAACTCCTCCACAAAGCTCGGATCGCCAGTGAAGGATCTTGAAGCTCTCCAAGTCAAGAGGCGGATCAAGCCAAGAAGAAAGCTAGGGTTAGGGTTTTGTACTCATTGTAAGCTTGTAATTTCTTGTATCCTTTCCTCTCTTCTTGTATTGAGTCTTGTAGGGCTTCTCCGCCTTTGTAGTTACCGTAAAGGAGAGTTTTATTTAGTGGAGGTGTGTGTGTTGGTGTGGATCCTGGATTAGTCACCTCTTGCGAGGTGGATACTAAGTAAAACCAACCGTGTTAGCGTTGTGTGTTTGTTTCTATTTTCGCCGCACATCTTTGAAGGAACAAGCAACGCCGAGCACCGAGCTTAACGCGACGAGCTATTCACCCCTCTAGCTACTTTGGTCCTAACAGTGGTATCAGAGCGAGGCCGCTCTTCACCGAATCATCGCCAAGGGTCAAGCATAACAAGAAAAGCTAGAGGGTGAAGAAGTTGGAGCAAATTCTTCAAGTTCAAGATTTTATCAAGCTCAACTTCAAGATGCAATTCCAAGATGGACTTGGATTTGACACAAGGGTGGCTCCACCATATTCATCTACAAGCTTCGATTCTTGGAAATCAAGAATCGAAAATTTTCTTATGATGGAGATAGAGCAATGGTTTGCTCTCATGGAAGGTTTTGAAGCTCCCACAAATTCCAAGGGCAAAGTACTCAAAAGGAGCAAGTGGAGCAAAGACCAAATCCAAAGATGTGAGGCCAATGACAAAGTGACCAAGCTTTTGGTCAATTTATTGCCAAGCAACATCTTGGAACAAATTGGAGAGTTTGAAGATGCCAAGGAGCTTTGGAGCAAATTGGCAAGAATTCATGAGATCCCCTCCACTGTACAAGAGCAAGGAGAATCCAAAGAGGGCGACTCATTGGATCAAGACCAAGAGGAGGACTCCGAGGTTGAGAGATGCTCAACCTCCGAAGAAGAGGAAATCCAAGAAGCTTCATCATCAAGGGAATGCACCGAAGGGAACAAGGAGGGAGCATACTCCTTGTTTCACATTCAAAATGATGAAGCCTCCACCTCTAGGATTGAGGGGGAGCAATTCTTGGTGACGCCGGATCAAGAAGAAGGAGAAGCTTCAACATCCGGGTCAAATGAAGAAGAAGAAGATTGTGCCACCTCCGAAATTCAAGAAATATCAAATGGAGGAGCAAGTGCCATCCCTATACAAGAAGGTATCAATGCTTCAATTAAAAATAAAAATCATATAATATGTTTTGAGTGTAGGGAAAGTGGGCACTATAAGAGCAAGTGTCCCAACTTGGCCAAGAAGAAGGGCCAAGTGGCACAAAAGGGCAAGGAGAAGCCCAAGGAGACCACCCCCGGGACAAAGAAGAGCAAGGAGCACATAAGGGCATTACCGAAGTCAATGCCCCAAGGGGAAGAAGATGGTCAAGGCTCAAGGAGGCACTAGTCAAGGGGGAGCCTCCAAGGTAAAAAGGAAGGTAACTTTCGTTGAGCCTATTCCCTTGCAAAATGGTAAAAAGCATGCTAGGTCAAATATTTATCATTTTAATGCGATTTACCATAAGAATAGGAAGCATGAGGGCTTTAAGGAAAACTGTAGCTTATCATGCCAAAACCTATCCCTAAGGCTAGGAATGTAGGTAAAAACCTAGGCAAGAACACTAAGGATAATAGATATAAGTCAAGAATAAAAATGCTCATGGATCAAATGAAAACCAAAACTAAGGACTTAGTGATAGAAAATCAAGTCTTGAGATCAAGACTTGATAAAATCGAAAAGACCCTAAAAAGGATGGAAAATATCCTTTAAGGGCAAAATGAGCATAACCTAGGTTTAAGGACAACAAGCCATCCAATGGCCATAGAGGTTTGGGATACAAACCAAAGGCTAAGAAGGATGTGCCCTCTTACCATAGAGTTCCATATAGTTATGGAACAAACCCTAGGTCTAGTGGTCAAGCCAAGAATACTAGGGAAGTCATCCCTAAGAGTATTTTTGCAATAAATGTGACTAAGACTTCTAAGAAGTCTAAGAAAGTCACAAACAAGGTCACAAGGGAGGTTATCCCTAGAGTTGACCTAGAAAATGTGACCAAGGCTTCTAAGAAGCCCAACAAGGTCACTAGGAAGGTATCTAGGGAGGTTATCCCTAGTGAGTACCTAGAGCATCCAAGGAGCATCAATAGGTGTTGGGTTCCTAGGAGCATCTTCTCTACCCCATAGATGGGTTAGAGAGTGTCAACTCCGATTAGAAGGGTAGTTAACCCAATTTTGAGGAAATTGACACTCAAGGAGCATTTTCAAGGTTTTAGTTAACCTTTGAAAATGAAATGGACCTATTGACTACTCCTTGAAAGAGTAAAATGTGCCTAATGGTGGAAGAATTGATTTTAATATTAAATGGCACATATTGGGAAATTCATAAGAACTATCAAGTTGGGATTTTGGTATGTTCTTAGGCAATTTAAGGCAATCCGGGCCTTAAAATTTAAAAGTGCTACTCTTGAGGAAAAATGGAATATGCCAACATTTGAGGACATGTTTATTTTCAATTGACATACATTAAATCAAGGAAATTAGAAATGCCAATTTAGGTTTTGGCATTCTCTTGAAGCACTTTAGGGCAATCTAGGTTTAAGTTGTAAGTTTAGCTAAGATTTTAAGGATACTTAGATAGCTAATCTAGGTATATTTTATTTATGCTAAATCTTGCCATGATTGTTTGCCCATCATATGCCATGACATCATGTCTAGTTTTTGCATTCATGTTTTATTATGAAAAATCCAAAAATACCATGTCATGACATTCATACATCATGTAGTAATAGGATATTTTCTTTTGAAAATTATTTTCTTTTGATGTATGCCATAACATAATCATGCATTAAGTTTAATTCCTTGTAATTAAGGACAAATGGCATCTAACGACACTTATTGACAAGTGACATCCTAGGTGGATGTCTAACATTTCTAAAATGCCTAGATAAATATGCATGATCCCTAGAATAGGGCAAAACCAAATTTTACATCTCACAAAGACCTCTAAGGTGACTTGTATGTGTTTTAGTGCATATTATATACAAGTGAGATGTTAGGATGATGAACAAAGCTCAAGATGTTGATTTAGTGCATTCCTTTGAGTTTTAAATTCATCAAAACACATAGTTATGTGTTTTCCCATCATTGGGAAAGCTAATGTACAAGTCATGTGCATTATGCCCAAGGAACATGATGGGATATTGGTTTTGAAAATGTTTTTAAAATGTTTTTGGAAAACCTTGGTGAAGGCTATCTTTTGATAGTAATCACCATTGAATAGTTAGACACAAACTTGAAGAAAAACACTAAAGTTTTTGCAAGTTTTCAAGTTTGTGTCAATCTTTGAAAATATGATGTATTTTCATAGAAAACTATTTTCCATGATTAAGTATGCCCTAAATAATGTCTACACAAATTTTATAATTTTTGGAATTTTATAGAATTTTCTAGGGGTTTCTGAAGTTGACTGAAATGGAATTTCAGCAACTATCAGAGCTCCGATCGATCCATGGATCGATTGGAGTTCCATGAATCGATCCATGGATCGATTCAAACGGCAATTCCCGCGAGCAGAAGCTCGCTGGATCGATCAGCCGATCGATCCAGGGAGTCTGAATCGATCAGTGGATCGATTCAGAAAGGTTCAATCGATTGGAACCCAACTCCAATCGATCCAAGTTGCTGATTTTGGTTGGGAAGGCCTGATTTCAGCATCTTTGAACCTATTTTAGTCTAGGTAACCATTCCAAACCCCTTAAATACATTTGTATACATACAAAGGGTGTTTTCATGTTGAAAACAAGGATGGATTGGTTAACGAAGACTAAGTAGAAGTTTAGGTTGAGGTTGTTTCAAATTTTGAATATTTGAACCTCAAAACTTCTAAATTTGGGTTTCCTAATGGTTTAGGGATTCCAAGTCATTGTTGGTGCAATGACAGAAGTTACCACCATGTCTTTAGGGGGAGGGACTCTTTAAAGACATGAAAATTATTTTTCATGAACCTTGGAAGGTGGTTAACCTTCATTGTGAACTTGCTCAAGGTTGAGCATTTAAACTGAAATGGGAGAAATGGGAGTGGATATTCTCATTATTTCAAGTGGACACTCAGTGGTAGATAATGCTCAAGGTTGGGTAGTTATCTACATTGAGGAGAGTTAAGGATAAATGAAGGGTATGGGACCTTCATTATCGTGTTGATCACAACGAGTGATGTTGTGAACAACGATGCGCAACTCTTCGGGGAGAGTCTTCATAAATGAATTGTTGAAGTGTGCCCAAAATCGAGCATAGGTTGATGTGTGTCCAACGATGGGTTGATGTGCCAATAGGGGAGAATGTATGGTTAAGCTTAGTCCTTCATTACCTATGGGAAGGTCATAGGGGGAGAATGAAAGGACTCATGAAAGGGAGTAAGTTAGGCTTTCATTACCTAGAGGGAGTTTGCCCTCTTAGGGGGAGAATGAAGAGCTTAATTTATGCTTTCATTACCTAGTGGCATGAAGAAGGAGGCTATGAGATTAGCCCAACTTACATATGGGATTGTAAGTGTTATTGTGGTATTGTCAAACATCAAAAAAGGGGAGATTGTTGGTGCAATATCCCTCAGGTCAAGGTTGACCTGGGTAACCAAGCTGAGTCTTGGTTTGAGTTTAGATGTTTGACAATAAGATATTGATTGAAGAAGAGTCAAGTAGGTTAAGGTTGACTGGATACTTAACTGGGAAGTCCTAACTGGGATGTTAGGCAAAATGAAAGTCCTGGTGAGTGAAGCCAGGCAGAAGAAAAGTCCTGGTGAGTGAAGCCAGGCAGAAGGAAGTCCTGGTGAGTGAAGCCAGGCAGAAGGAAGTCCTAGTGAGTGAAGCTAGGCAGATGGAAATCCTGGTGAGTGAAGCCAGGTGAAAGTCCTAGTGAGTGAAGCTACGCAGATGGAAAACCCTGGTGAGTGAAGCCAGGTGAAAGTCCTAGTGAGTGAAGCTAGGCAGATGGAAAACCCTAGTGAGTGAAGCTAGGTGAAAGTCCTGGTGAGTGAAGCCAGGCAAGGGAAAATCCAGATGGATCAAGGATGATCGGACATCTGGTGCTGGGAAGTCCAAGTAGGTCAAAGGGATTGACCGGACACTTGGTAAGGGAGTCCTAGCAGGTCAAGGGAGTGACTAGATACTAAGCATGACATACCAACAGGTCAAGGTTGACCGGATGTTGGTTTGGGAGATTTAGGACTTGGTTTTGGACAAAAAACCAAGTCTTTGGATCGATCGATGGATCGATCCGGACATTCCAAATTGAGAAGCTCGGATCGATCCGTGGATCGATCAGAGGTCCCAATCGATCGCTGGATCGATTGGGAGGCCGCGCGATAAGCGCCGGATCGATCCGTGGATCGATCCAGCGCTTTCGATAAGCGCCGGATCGATCCGTGGATCGATCCAAAGCCTCCCGATTGATTGGGAACATTCGAATCGATCGGGATCCGACCGCTGACGCTTTATAGCCGTTGGCGTGCGATTCCTGAAGCTTCTCCGATTCACTCCAGAGCTCTCGCCAACTCCTCCACAAAGCTCAGATCGCCAGTTCTTGAAGGATCTTGGAAGCTCTCCAAGTCAAGAGGCGGATCAAAGCCAAGAAGAGAAGCTAGGGTTAGGGTTTTGTACTCATTGTAAGCTTGTAAGCTTGTATTTCTTGTATCCTTTCCCTCTCTTCTTGTATTGAGTCTTGTAGGGCTTCTCCGCCTTTGGTAGTTACCATAAAGGAGAGTTTTATTTAGTGGAGGGTGTGTGTGTTGGTGTGGATCCTTGGATTAGTCACCTCTTGTGAGGTGGATACCAAGTAAAACCAACCGTGTTAGCGTTGTGTGTTTGTTTCTGTATTTTCCGCTGCACATCTTTGAAGGAACAAGCAACGCCGAGCACCGAGCGAACGCGACGAGCTATTCACCCCCCCCTCTAGCTACTTTTGGTCCTAACACTACCATATCACACTATCGAAATACATTCCAAATCTTAATAATACAAATTAGGTAATTAATTTTTAAAAGTTTTAAGATCTATAAGATCTTAATAGTAGGTTCGAATGCCCAGGGGAACATTCCCTTGGAGAATAAAATCCCTCCTACTTAGAGAAGTCGCTTGGTCACCATGATTTACTCTCTTCATTTTGCTATGGGTGTGAGCGAGTCACCTTTGCTACATTAATGGTAGGTTCTCCGCTTTAGTAGAGTATCTCTAAATGAAATTTCTAAGATGACAATTGATTTATTTTAGAATAGTTGGGAAATTTTCAATAGAAATTTTATTTAATTTGGCAAAATGCAAACAAGGGAATTCTTTTTAAAAAAAATTTAAGAGTTGTGACGTTATTTAGGTAGGCTTTGCTCTTTAGGAGAATTTTGTGATTGGATAATTTAGGAATGCCCCCATCTTATTCAATCTTTTTTTCCTAATAGTATTTCTCTTTATGAGTTTTCACTTTCTGCATAAGTTTGTTTATTTTTTTGTTTGAGATACTTATCCCTCATGCTAGGTCAATTTTCCCAATTTCGTGTGACTTCTGTTTTGATTTTGGTGCTGCATCAGCTAACTACTATATCACAATCCTCCCAACTGGTCTACTACCATCATTATTCTTGAAGATATTATTGAAGAAATTTTTGTAGACCATCCAAATAGTATGCTTCTATATGCTTTTCGTATAAGATAGTCTTCGATGTTCTTGTGTATTCCTAGTAGAATATTTAATTTCTCTACTTTTGTATGCCAACATTTTTTAGAAAAAGAGTAAGATCTTTTAACTTGAGGGTCTATGATTTATTGATGTTCTTGATTGTACAAGTAAATGAAAACAAGAAGTGGATTTTACATATGCACATGGGGCAACAAAGTTTCTTTTTATACTCCAAATCTGGATCATCAATAACAATTTACCTTTTTCCTCTATTCTGAAGGTGAAACAGAATGTGCTAACAAGATTTATTTTCCATCATCAGTAAAATTTGTTACAAAATGTTTCATTCTACGAAGCATTTCATGTATTTCATGTATCTTAAAGAAAATTTGAGACATTCACATAAAAAATATGTAGTGTACTTATTATTTTAATTTTGATAATCTTTTCTGTCAGTTGATAAGTTAACTAACTATGAATATTATGTTTACATAATTTTGCAATGAAATGTTGATATAGTCTTTACTTTGTTTTTGAAATTTGAACCTGATTAAACAGAACTATGAGCGGAGAGAGAACAGTGAAGAGATTACGTTTGTCTAAGGCTTTGACTATCCCTGAAAGTACAACTGTGTATGAAGCTTGCCGTAGGATGGCTTTACGAAGGGTTGATGCTGTCCTGTTGACAGATTCAAATGCACTACTTTGCGGAATTCTTACAGACAAGGTTCATCTATTTTCAGCATGAGTTTTAGAAAACCAAGGCAATATATCAGAGTTCATATTATTGCCTACTTTTTTATTTTGTTTTCTTTTCTGAAGGATATTACCACAAGAGTCATTGCTAAGGAGCTGAAACTTGAGGAAATTCCAGTGTCAAAAGTTATGACTAGAAACCCAATGTTTGTTCTTTCTGACACACTTGCTGTGGAAGCTTTACAGAAGATGGTACAAGGTGTGTGATCCTCAAAATTTGGCTAGCACCTCCGATGTTCTAATGTTGAAATCCTTTTGAGTACAATTTCAACCTTGCTATTTGTAGGAAAGTTCAGGCATTTGCCAGTTGTAGAAAATGGTGAAGTCATTGCTTTGCTTGACATTGCAAAATGTCTATACGATGCAATAGCAAGAATGGAGAGGGCTGCTGAAAAGGGTAAGGCCATTGCAGCTGCAGTTGAAGGGGTAGAAAAGCACTGGGGGACTACTACCACTGGTGTGTAGTTTCAATTGCTTATAGAAAATCGGATATTTATCTCATCATAGGTGGTTTCAAATAAGTTCCTTCTCATATGCTATTCCTCAAAAAAAAAAAAAAAAAAGAAGATGTGTTTATTACTTTTTTACTAAATCTGTTATATTCAGGTCCCAATACATTTATTGAAACACTTCGAGAGCGGATGTTTAAGCCATCCTTGTCGACCATCCTTCAAGAGAATTCAAAGTAGGTAATATTCTCTTTTAAAATTGCATTCTTATGTAAGGAAAAGTGACATTCATTTGCGAGTAGCCTAGCGGTATATGTGTTGAAGAAGATGTCATGTTATCGTTAACTGATGGTGGAATCTTTTTCTAGGATTGTTACCATCGCACCAACTGATTCAGTGTTAACTGCAGCCAAGAAGATGCTTGAGTTCAAAATAAGTTCGGCTGTTGTAACAATTGAAAATAAACCTGGGGGAATTCTGACGTATGATGTTATCAATCTTATCTTGAACATTCTTGTTTGGTTGTGTGTTTTTTCTGAATTTGTTTTTTTCTTTCTTTCTTTCTTTCTTATCAGTTCAAGAGACATTTTAATGCGTGTAGTTACCCAGAATCTTTCGCCAGAATCTACTCCTGTGGAAAAGGTATCTTATTGGTCACATGTTTTTTTTTCTTGTTTTTGGTTTTCATAAGTTTCTATTGCTTGTGACTATTTTTTTGTTTTTTTCTTTGGCTACACCATTCTCTCTGTCCTCTATTTGGCCATTTGGAGTCATCTTTTTTTCCTAAAATATGCTTAGTGCAATTCCAAAATATCCATAATACCTAGTACTAAAGTCGTACTTAGCTAATTTGCTAATCTTTATCTTTAGGTCATGACTCCAAATCCTGAATGTGCAAGGGTTGACACAGCAATTCTTGATGCTCTTCATACAATGCATGATGGGAAATTTTTACATTTACCTGTTGTTGATAAAGGTAAATTACCCGTGTGAAAATCAAATATTGTCTTATTCCTTGATTTTGACTGATTTAGTTTGTCTCCTTGAACAGACGGGAACATTGTTGCAGTTATTGATGTTATTCATATTGCCCATGCTGCAATAGCCACTGTAAGTTATTTATGGACCTTTTTGAGATATTCTTTTTTTGTTTTTTCTATTATATTTGACTACTTAATTGCTGAGCTTTTTTAAACAAACAGGAGTGAGATATCACTTTTCAACATCTGCTTAAATGCCAGGCTCCCCCAATCCTATTCCCTCTTATTTTCTTGGTCGATAAATAAATCATGGTTATCTTTGGCTGTGATTGTTCTCATGGATGACTGTAGTGGGTTCTTCACCCTTGAAAAGACCAAGTTCAATTTTTTTCCCTGATCAAATGTTATACTGTGGTCTTAGTCATTTAAACAAACCAAGTTCAATTTTTTTCCCTGATCAAGTTTTTAGTTGCTGGATTAGAATTTCATAGTTGCTTGATTAGACTTTCATAGGTCAAACTATATCTGAGTTCTGCCGAACCTGTTATTTACATTTCTAATCATAATATTTGTCAAAGTTTGTCTAAATCAGCAATAAATTAGTTGGGTAGAAAACTCATTTAGTAAATAGGCAACCATCATCAATGTTCTTCTGAAAATTTGGTGAAAGGTTTTCTGTTTCAAACTAGCCATGATTCTCATAATTCTCTCTTCATGAAACCTGAGCACGGTGGTTCTTAAATGTGTTTGAATGCTTTGATGTCTCACCAACCTATTGTCAAGGTAGTCCACTATTTTTATTCAACAATAACAACAACCCAGCCTTATCCCACTAGGTGGGATCGCTTTCCACTATTTTCATTCAAAGAATCTAAATATAGATTACAACTTCTTGAATGGAAATGAATATTTAATTTTAGTTCCGTAGTCTATGGATGATTAGCTTAACGTCTTTGCTTAACTCTTTTAAGTAGCAGCTTAACAGCCTTAAACCCCAGTTGGATTATTGGAAATGTTTCATTAGTTAGCTAGACGTTTATACAGGATGTGGCACTTTCTTTATTCTCTTGCCTCTATATCTTCCAAACTGCTCCTGATATGATTTTCATTGAGATAAGGCTTGGCTGTTGTAGTTTTCCTATATTCTAATCATCTTTGTAGGCTGGAAGCACAGGTGCGGCAAACGAAAGTGCAAGTGCCATGATGCATAAATTCTGGGATTCTGCTTTGTCTCTAGGACCTTTGGATGACGAAGATGATTCTAGAAGGTTTGCTTCATGTTCTTTATTGTACCCATATCAATTCCTCATCATGGCTCACACTATGCCTGTAATGCAGTGAAGGATCTTTGAAACTTGCATCAGATGCTGGGGATACAGTTAGATCGTCTGCTTTCTACCCGCCTTCAGGCTTGTCAACAACTTTCGGCTTTAAGCTCCAGGATAAACAGGGAAGAATGCATAGATTTAACTGCGGTAGGCAATATGATCAAAATTTAAGAAACAGATTCACTACTGGAAACTCTATACTGAACCTGATGCTTACTGCAGAAACACAGAGCTTGACAGACCTTATAACTTGCATACTCCAGAGGGTTGGTGGTGATATCGATAAAAACCATCTCCCACAGATACTGGTATCTTCTTTACCCATTAGCTAATTGTAGCATTCAGGCATATTTATCAATGAGATCTTATCCGTGATGATCTCTACCTAGTATGAAGATGAGGACCACGATAAAGTTATTCTTGCATCAGATAGCGACCTTGTGGCAGCAGTGGACCATGCTAGACAAGCTGGTTGGAAGGTAAAATGATGATCTTAAGTTAATCCATCATACTAACATCCAAAATTTACTTTGGGATTGCTATTCTAAGCTTATCCAGCCACTGGCACTTTGTTATACTGAATACTTGAGTTATTTGTTATAATTCTGAAACTTTCTTTCTGCTCTAATTTTTTATTTGAAGGTAAACAAGCTGTGAGGATAACTATTATAGGAGTAAAAGTCGCATGACACAGCATATAATCCGTACCCTCCTGATCTAGAAATTGAAACTCTAGGCATAAAACAATATTTTGGAACTTGATATTAAGACTAACATGCCATATTCTCACCGGAAGCTCCTGTCTTTATTGCAGAGTTTGAGGTTGCATTTGGATTACACCGGTATGGGCGGGAGGAAGAAAGGTCGAGGTGGATCAGCCACTGGGAATTTGGAGTATGCACAGAAGGATGCCTGGGCAAGCGCATACAGCACGGTGGCTGCAGGAGCAGCATTAATTGCAGGTATCGGATTCATGGCCTATTTGAAAAGGTCAGCATCGTAGATTAAACACTAAGCGTCAGGATCAATTATAAACAACATTCTCTTGTACGAAATCAAGAAATAGGAAGAGCCATTGAATAAAAGTACTACGAGACACGTATTGTAATTATTTATCCTGCAGACGGGGGAAGTATTTTAGGATCGGCGTTACAAGTTCAACTGTTTTTACCCCTTTTTTTTTCCTCTGGGAATATACATGTATTGTACACGTTTTGCAATTATAAACAACATTCTCTTTCTTTTATAAATATGAAAAATAAAGATGTGTTCGTCAATTCATTATTTCGTTATTTAAAATATGGATGTTAATGGTTGGCAAAGTTGGTAAACTAGCTAGACGCCATGCTCAACTCAGTCCATGCGAGTTTGCATGGCCAACCGGACACGATCTCAGAACGGTGCATTGTATTCGATTCGATCCTTGTTCAGGCCATGGTGAACATGGCATATGCCTGTTTCTAGCTAGGTTCTTTCACTTTTATTCGTTCAAAGATCAAAATATTAATTTGTCATTTGTCTTCAAATTATCAAATTACTTGTAAAAAATGAAAAAAAAAATTCAGCTTATTTCTTTTTATTTTTCCACGAACCCGTCGAGTCGAGTTAGCCAGCACTGACTAGTCAAAGGCAAGGGCAGTGCTGATCCAGATCACGTTTTATTTACTATCGTTTCCCCCGGTCGAGAAGACACTAGTGATGTTTGATGTTTGGTGGCTGGTATTTTTGGTGTTCAGCAACGAGTAGGTGTGGCAGGTTTGGTTAGAGCATCTGTAATGCTTTCAATGTGCAAATGTGTTAATATTTATTTTTTATTTTATTTTTTTGAATATGTAGTATTAACTTATTCAAAGATTTAAACGAGGTAATACTACAGTACCAAAAAAAGTGTCCACGTCGACATTAATACCTTAGGCATTAACGTCGTTGTGGATACCCTTAGGCACGTGTGATTGAACGATCACTCTAATATTTACATCAGTCTTCTTAAATTATATATTTTATATAAAAAATATTTATTTCAACTCTATTTTTAAATTTAAATTTTATAAATAATACTTTTCTAAATTTAAAAAAATCATTCCTAAATATTAAAATATTATTTAATTTAAAAAATGAGAAAAATAAAGGTAATAAAAATTTTAAGATAACTGATGAAAATATTTATTTCAACTTATCCTATCTATTTTTAAATTTAAATTTTATAAATAATACTTTTCTCAATTAAAAAAATTATTCCTAAATATTAAAATATCATTTAATTTAAAAAAGAAAAAAAATAAAGATAATAAAAATTTTAAAATAGTTGAGGTAGTATCTGGTAAAAAATAATTATCTAAATTTAATAACATGAATGATTTATTTTAAATTTTTAAAATATTATAGAGAAATTGATATCCATACTTTTATATATGGTTAAAAAATCCATTTTAAATTTTTTTATGAGTTTTTAAATGAATTGTTATGAGGAAACCTCTTCACGAAATTAGGAACAAAAGACAAGTTTATGAAAACATCTCCCCTACTCATTTTGTATCTCAATGATACTAAACCATTTAATAGGAGTGATATTACCTTTTTACTCCCTGAAAATAAAATATCAAAATGGCATAATTATAAGCAGTGGTATCACCTCAATGGGTTCCAAGTAGTTGAGCCTCTTAAGCAAGAAAATATTACTATCTTAACATAATTTTGATATGATCAATTAAATCAGATTAGGTTCTGTTGGTATTTAACCCTTGTATTTAAGTGTGCAAGAACTTAGGAGCATAGGAAGTCGAGCGAAAGATATAGCTAGCGAGAAGGACGGTATGAGAGAGAGCTGACGTGCTCGATGTATCCGAGGGACAAGGTGCAGATGCCTGGAACCCTTCCAAACGCCCCGACTAGGGCTATAAATACAACCCTGGTCCCAGTGGTTCAAAACAACACTTGTAAACGCTTCTAGTTTGTTCTACTACTTGTTTGTGAGCCATCAACGTTGTAAGAGGTTTCTCCACCTGAAGAAAATTATTTACTGAGCTTTCAACTTCCTTGGGTTAACAACATTCCCGGTTGTAACTAACCCCTTCATGCCTCTACTCTTAGTTTACTTCTTAAACTTATTTTATGCAAGTGTTAGTTTAATAAAGCTATAAAATTCGAGGAAGGTTCATTTTTCTTTGTAGGGTTATTCACTCCCTCTAGCTAGCCTCTAAGGGATCTACATGTGGTATCAGAGCGGTTCGCTTTAGGAGGACTAGCCGCTGAACGAAGCACACGAGATGACCGGACCAAGCATCTATCTACAGAAGTTCGAGGGAGAATTCACAAGCTGGAAGAAAAAGATGGAGGTATTTTTTAAAACAGATTTTGAATTATTAATCATTATGAAATATGATTTTGTAGCATCGAAAGACAAAGAAGAATATCAGTGGATGAAGGAGTAAGTCGACTTCGTGGCAAACGACAAAGCAGAGTTTCATTTGCTTCGTGTTTTACCACCTCAAGAAGTCAACCGTATTGGATCCTACGAGCCAGCCATGAAGCTTTGGGAGAAATTCCTAGAACTACACGAAGGGACCTTGGAGGCAAAACTAGCGAGATGGGACATGCTCTGGAACCAGATCAGCATCCTCTGGTTAGAAGAAGGCGAAACCGTTGCACAACTCTACTCAAGAATCAAGGAGCTCATCACCGGGCTCACGATTCTCGGAGAAAAGGTAACCAACCGAGATTCGCTAAGGTACACACTTAACGCATTTCCTAGGACTCCAGAATAGTCGACCTTAGTAGATGCGTATTTCATCTCTAAGGATTTAGAGGTAATCACTTTAGAAGAACTTTTTTCAACTTTTGAAATTCATTAGTCAAGATGTACAGGACTAAGGAAGGAATCAAGGTAAAATATTGCCTTAAAAGCTAAAATGGATGAACCAAAGTTTGAGACATCACTTAACGATGATGAAATGACGTTAATGGTAAGGAGATTTAAAAAAATTATTTAAATCCAATAAGTTTAATCAAGTGTAGGGAAGAAAAGAAAAAAAAAAGATAAAATGTTACCACTGTAATGAAGAAGGGCGCGTAAAAGATAACTGCCCAAAACTAAAAAACAAGGACAAAAATAAGGGCACAAGCACGGACAAGAGACCAACTCAGAAAATGCACAAGAACCTAAAAGCAACATGGGATGAAATTATTGGTGCGATTAGCACTAACAGTCTAACTTAGGTTTTGATTAATGATAAAGTAGGTTAAGTTAGTTTTGTTGTGATCTAACACTTTGACTGAGTGTGTAGGAGAAATCTAGCTACGTTGAAGGGTCGATCGGATAGCTGGTGCGAAACCCAGCTAGGTCGACGGGCTGATCAGATAGCTGGTACGAAGTCCAGATAGGTCGACAGGTTGACCAGATATCTGGCACGATGCCCAAAAAGGTCGACGGGCCGATCGGATAGCTAGCACGAAGTCCAGCTAGGTCAACGGGCCGACCGGATAGTTGGCAGGAAGTCCAGATAGGTCGACAGGCTGACCGGATGTCTGGCAAACGGTAAGTGAAGGTAAGCCACTGGAGGGGAGTAACTGTGAGGACGCGTCCCAGTTGAGGGATAGTAGGTGTCGGTCTAATTTAGGTCCATTTGAGGTCTCTAACTTGAGACCTTGACTAGTTCCTGGTCTTGGGAGGGCAGGAATTAATTACTCTATTTATTTGTGTTAACACTTGTCTCGCAGGGTATTTTTGGAAGGAACTAGAGTGCTAAACACATTTATGCGCAGCGGAAACCATCTAGTTCCTCCAGGAGATCCATGCGAAGAGAATAAAAATATACTAAGATTTGAACAACAACATGATAATATAACTTTGATGCGTGCTCACGGACTCTAGACAGCTTGGATCTCAGCACGATCACACGTTCGCACCTCTACGGTATCCACACGAACAAGTTGTTGGTTGCTACTTGGAAAACCTAGAGGTTCCACTGTACAAAAATTTTGTACAAAGGTCTGAACCTTTTCCTAGCTACCATGTGTTCTTTTAAATTAAATTTTGGATCGCCTGCGGAACTTAACACGTTTGATCCAAAACTTAATCTATTCGTTCTTTTAGATTTTGACTTGGGTCTCCTGCGGAACTTAACACGTTCGACCCAAATCACCTTAAGTTATTAATTCCATTAAATATTAATTTCCATAATTGGTTCCCAGTACTGACGTGGCGAGGCATATGGCTTTCTTGGATATGGGAGCAACCACCACCGACTAGACAAAACCTTTTATAGAAATCTAATATTTAATTTCCTAAAATAACTTTAGGTTAACCAAAAAGAACAATCAAATCACAAGGGGAAAAAAAACAAAAGAACACAACTTCGAAAAACATATTCGAAATACTAGAACGTAAGCCTCTTGTATTTGGTATTATTTCCAAAAATAACTAGTATGATGCAGAAAGAAAAATACTAGTTATACCTTTTAGAAAAACCTCTTGATCTTCTACCGTATTCCTCTTCTAATCTCGGACGTTGTGTGGGCAACGATCTTCCGAGATGAGAAACCACCAAAGCACCTTCTCCTTTCTTCAAATTTCGGCCAAGCACAAAGCTTCCAAAAGATGAAGATCTTTTCCATCAACCAAGCTCCAAGGGATGTAGGCTTTCTCTCCTTCTTCCTCAACCTAGATCCGGCCACCAATTAAAACTCCATATGCATGAAGAGGTTCAGCCACAAAGAGAAGAAGAAGAGAAGAAGGAAGGGCCGACCACACCATTAAGGAAAAGAGAAAGAAAAATAGAATAGAGTCGTTCGCATTGAAGCCTCCTCTATCCCCTCTTTTATAATCCTTGGTCTTGGCAAATAAGGAAAATTTAATAAAAACTTCCTTAATTCTTTTTCCATTGAAAAGGAAAATTTATTTAATTAAAAATAATTTTCTTTCTCAATTTTATTTGGCCGGCCATATAAAAGCTACAAACAAGGAGAGTTTTAATTAATTAAAACTTCCTAATTTATCTCCAGAAATTTATAAAAAATTTCTCCAATAATTTTTATCCCTTCATGATTGGTTTATAAAAAGGAAATTTAATAAATTAAAATCTTACTTTTAAACATGTGGATAAAAAGAAATTTATCTCTAAAAATTAAAATCTCTTTTAATCTACAAATAAGGAAAGATATCAAATCTTTTCTTAATCTTTTGTAGAAACTTATAAAAGAGAATATTTAATTTTAAACTCTCTTTTAAATCATGAACATGATTAAAAAGGAAAGTTTTCTTAAAATTTAAAATCCTCCTTTAATCAACAATAAGGAAAGATTTCAAATTTTAAACTCTCTTTTAAACATGTAGATGATTTACAAATAAGGAAAGTTTTTACCAAAAATTAAAACCATCCTTTTAAACTACAAATAAGGAAAGAGATTAATCTCTTCTCTTAATCTTTTGTAGAAAGCTATAAAAGGAAATTTTTAATTTTTTAAACTCTCTTTTAAAATCATGATATCCACATAAGAAATAATTTTAATAAAATCCTTTTTAATATTCTAGTGGCCGGCCACCTAAGCTTGGGACCCAAGCTTTGGCCGGCCACCTACATGACTCATCCACTTGATCTTGGCCGGCCCTAGCTTGGGTTCCAAGCTAGCTTGGCCGGCCCCATTGGATGGGTAAGAAGGTGGGTATGCGGTGGGTATAAATCTCTATATACTAGAGGCTACGATAGGGACCGAGAGGAGGAATTAGTTTTGGTCTCTCGATGAAATTAAGCATCCCGTGTTCGCCCCGAACACACAACTTAATTTCATCAATAATAATTCATTCCACTAAAGAACTATTATTGAACTACCGCATCAATCCCAAATTACATTTTGGGCTCCTTCTTATTATGAGTGTGTTAGTCTCCCTGTGTTTAAGATAACAAATGTCCACTAATTAAATAAGTTACTGACAACTCACTTAATTAATATCTAACTCCAAGAGTAGTACCACTCAACTTCATTGTCATGTCGGACTAAGTCCACCTGCAGGGTTTAACATGACAATCCTTATGAGCTCCTCTTGGGGACATTCTCAACCTAGATTACTAGGACACAGTTTCCTTCTATAATCAACAATACACACTATAAGTGATATCATTTCCCAACTTATCGGGCTTATTGATTTATCGAACTAAATCTCACCCATTGATAAATTAAAGAAATAAATATCAAATATATGTGCTTGTTATTATATTAGGATTAAGAGCACACACTTCCATAATAACTGAGGTCTTTGTTCCTTCATAAAGTCAGTATAAAATGAACGACCTCAAATGGTCCTACTCAATACACTCTAAGTGTACTAGTATAATTATATAGTTAAGATAAATTAATACCTAATTACACTACGACCTTCCAATGGTTTGTTCCTTTCCATCTTGGTCGTGAGCTACTGTTTATAATTTATAAGGCACTGATAACATGATCTTCTGTGTGTGACACCACACATCATGTTATCTAGAATATAAATTAATTGAACAACTACATTTATCACAAATGTAGACATTTGACCAATGTGATTCTTATTTCTAGATAAATGTTTATACCAAAACCTAGGATTTTAGTATACACTCTAACACAAGTATCTCCGTTTGTCTCACAAACTCACAAAAATGGAGAATAAAATTACCTGAGGTTGTGCTAGCAACCAAGCAAGGTAATTTCGACCTAGAGGAGTAGAGAAGAGGAAGGAGAATGAAGAAGTAATCAAAAATGAGAGAAAAATTGCTTAAGTATTTTCATCCAATGAAAACACTTAATGAGCATTAATTTAATCAATGAGCTTTAATGAGCATCCACTCTCCATTAAAGACCACACTTGAAACTCCTTATTTTTGAATTCAATTTCAAAAATTGAATGACTCATTGAATTTTGAAAATTCAATGAATTAATCTCCATTAATCCCCACTTGAGTCTAACTCAAGTTTAATTCCCTTAAGTCTAACTCAAGTCTAATCCACTTGAGTCTAACTCAAGTCTAATTTAATCGAGTCTTACTCAATTAGTCTCATGCAATTTCAAATTCAATGAATCACTATTTCATTAATTTGAATTGACTCCTTGAGTCTAGTTTGAATTGGACTTAATCCAATAATTAGATCCAATTATGTCTAACTCAATAAGTCCAATTCGGGTTAGACTTAATCCAATGATTCATTATATGAACTCATCTCCAAATCTACTTGTCTTTTGTATGTGACCCAATAGGTTCTCGTAACATTGTCAATGTATCCAAATCAACATTTAGATACATAAGCAATGATTGACATCTAGCAAGGCATCATTGCTACCCAAGTGACAAGAAAGTCAAGATCCGACCTAACCTATCCGTGGCTATTATCTTGTATTACTTGGTCTCTCTATCCTTGATATCTAGATTGATCAATGAGGCATAGACCATGTCATCTTCTTATCAACCTTTGTGTTTCTTGATCTCTAAGTAGATATACTCAATCAAATAAGCTTAATATCTCATATTGACTAAGTTGAGCATGACCATGCTTTCTTGTGTCCTACTAATCAAGGGACCCACATATATCACTTCCGTCATATGGAAGGGATAGATCACATCTACATCACTCACATCCCTCCGCATAATTCATTGTATACCAGTGATCGACTTTATTGTCCACCTTGTTACAGGTGACGTTTGCCGATACCAAAGTATACAACTCCTTATGTAGGGAACCGTAGTGACTTCAGGTCTAAGGACTATTCATACCAATAGTCACATGAGAATGTTTATGACACTCATATAACGATCCATGAAACATTCTCATGGCGGGTTATTCCGTATATATTCTCTAATATATACCTATGTATCAACCTGATATCTCATATCCATGACTTGTAAGATTAAGTCATCCGTTGATTTACATGCTAGTCTCAACGCATTAATATTGTCCTTGTATATTAATGCTTGACTAGAAATAGTTAAGAGTAGTGTTCTATATATATCTACAATATTTTACTATCAATTCAACTAATTGATATGATGTAGATAAGAACTTACTAACCCAAAGACATTATTATACTTATTCAATCGACATTGATATGAAATAAATATAATAACCAACTTTACCTTTTATTAATAATGAAATATAATACAAAATGAGCCATTTAGAATCATCTTATAATTGGTACTAGAACTAATACTAACAATTTCCCACTAGCACTAGTGCCAATCACTGAGATATCGAATACCCATTGACCTAGTGTGACCATCATGCTTTCTCTGTACCAAAGCCTTAGTCAAAGGATCCGCAATGTTAGCATCGGTCGGTACTCTACATATCTTCATATCTCCTCTATCGATTATCTCTTGAATGAGATTAAATCGTCGTAGTATATGTTTGGATCTCTTATGAGAGCGAGGTTCCTTAGCCTGTGAAATAACCCCATTGTTATCACAATAGAGGTCTATTGGATTCACTATACTAGGAACAACACCAAGCTCTGTAATGAACTTCCTGATCCAAACATCCTCCTTTGCTGCAGCTGAAGTAGCAATGTACTCGGCCTCTGTTGTAGAATCAACGACTATGTCCTTCTTTGAACTTTTCCAGCTCACAGCACCACCATTTAAGTAAAACACATACCCTGACTATGATTTGTAATCATCCTTGTCAGTTTGGAAACTAGTATCGGTGTAATCCTTTACAACAAGCTCTTCATCACCTCTAAAGATCAAGAAATAATCTTGATTCTTTCTCAAGTATTTAAGAATATTTTTGACTACTGTCCAGTGACCTTCACCTGGATCTGACTGGTATCTGCTCGTCATGCTCAACGCATACGAGACATCTGGGCGAGTACAAAGTATGACAAACATGATAGATCCTATAGTAGATGCATAAGGAATTTGATCCATGTGGTCCCTCTCTTCCATAGAAGAGGGGCATTGAGTCTTCGAAAGACTCACACCATGTGACATAGGCAGGAATCCCTTCTTGGAATTCTCCATGGCAAAATGTTTAAGCACCTTGTCAATGTGTGTACTCTGGCTTAGGCCAAGCAATCTTTTAGATCTATCTCTATGTTGGGTTTTTTCAGGCCGCGAAAATCGCTTTTCGCGTCGCGGAAACCCTGAAACCCCCAACCACGGATCCGTGCGAAGTAAAAACTTTCGAAAACAAAATTACAAGTATGAGTTTACCAACCTATAGATCTACACTAGAACTATATGTTAAGAGTTTTACCCTTGATGCGTGCCTTTCGCGAATCCCGCTCGTCCAAGGTGCCGGATCTCAAGTTGTCAAGGTAGACAACTCTCTATGCATATCCACACGAACACAATAGGTGGAGAAGCCAAACAAAGGTGTGCTAGCACCTAGAGTGTTCAGCCAAGAAAGGAGGAGAGGGAGAGAAGAAAATGGAGCAAGGAAGAAGATGAAGGAATGAATGAGAATTACTCACAAAATGAAACTTATTCATCCATTGATGTGGTCGGCCACATTAAGAGATGTAGTAACCTCCATGGAAGGCCAAGAGTCACAACTCTTGGTAACTCCCATGAGGTGGCATCCCACTTAAGCAACCATGATGATGTGGAGCATCATCATTGGCCCACTCAATGTCAACTCACCAATGAGGTGGCAAAAAGTCAAGTCAAATTTGACTCTTCATCTTTTTCTCAAGTCAAGTCAAACTTGACTTAATCTCTCTCATGGTTGATCTAATCCAACCATTTAATTCAAGCCAATTTAATATAATGAATCTAATTTATTTAATTAAATTGATTCAATGAGTCATAATCTAAATTAGACTCATTGAACACATGAATCAACTTGAGTCCAACTCAATTAGCCCAATTAGGATTACTCTTAATCCAATTTGATTCATCAAATGAATCTAATCCTCTTGGTTCATCATATGAACCTAATCTCCATCTAATTATCCTTAGTGTGTGACCCTATAGGTTCTTGTAACGTTGGCAATGCCCCTAAACCCATTTAGGAGCATAAGTAATGAGCGGTATCTAGCAACACATCATTACTACCCAAGTTACAAGAATGTTGAGATCCAACATCACCTTGTGACTACTAATTGTGACTCCTCACAATATATGACAAGTGTCCTTCTATCCAAGATATCTAGATTGATCAATGTGAGGCATAGACCATGTCATCCTCTAATCAATCTAAATCTTGAACTCCAAGTAGACTCACTAAATCAAATGAGCTCAATATCTCATATTGACTCATTTGGGCATGGCCATGCACTTCGTGGTCTCACTCTATCAAGAATATCGATGTCGCTCTCTTCATATAGGAGGGATAGATCCCATCTACATCACTCACATCCCTCTGCATAATTCGTTACGTACCCAGTAATCGCCTTTATAGTCCACCCAGTTACAGGTGGCGTTTGACAAAACCAAAGTACATAACTCCTTATGTAGGGATCCATGGTGACTTCAGGTCTAAGGACTAGTAGTCATACTAATAGCCACATGAGAAAGTATATGACACTCATATAACGATCCATGATACTTTCTCATGGCGGGTCATTCAGTATACATTCTCCAATGTATACCCATGTGTCAACTTGATATCTCTATATTCATGACTTGTGAGATCAAGTCATCGAGTTGACCTACATGCTAGTCTTATTGCATTAACATTGTCCCTGAATGTTAATACTCGACTAGGAATGATTAAAAGTAGTGTTCCCTATATCATCTCACTATCGGTTCAACTAATCGATTGATATAGGTGAGAACCTTCTACTCAAGGACGTTATTATACTTAGTTTATTTGGCACCAATACAAGTAAGTATAATAACCAAAACAAATACCTTTATTTATATATAAGAATATGATACAACAAGTCCATAATACAATCATCAAATGATTGGCTCTAGGGCTCTAACTAACACTCTATAGATCTTAAGGCCTAAAATATAGGCTACTTCACCTAAGTCTTTCATTGAAAAATAATTCCCAAACCAAGTTTTCACTGACTAAAGAGTAGGGATATCATTTCCAATGAGTAGTATGTCATCTACATACAATATGAGAAAGATGATTGTGCTCCCACTAATCTTCTTGTAGACACAAGGTTCATTTTCATTCTTAATGAAACCAAATGTTTTGATCGCATCATCGAATCGAAGATTTTAGCTTCTAGAAGCTTGCTTTAATCCATAAATGGATCTTTGCAGCTTACAAACCTTTCCAACATTCTTTGGATCTACAAAACCCTCAGGTTATGTCATGTACACATCCTCGAGTAGATTTCCGTTAAGAAATGCAGTTTTGACATCCATCTGCCATATCTCATAATCATAGTAAGTTGTAATAGCAAGTAAAATTCGAATAGACTTGAGCATCACAACTAGTGAAAAAGTTTCATCATAGTCTATACCATGAATTTGCTTGAAACATTTAGCTACCAATCTACCTTTATAGGTATGCATATGCCCATCCATATCAGTTTTCACTTTGAAGACCCACTTACACCCAATGGGTTTGATCCCTTCAGGTGGATCAACCAAAATCCATACGTGGTTAGTGTACATGGATTCCATTTCAGATCTCATGGCCTCTAGTCATTTCTCAGAATCTGGGCCATGTACAGCTTCCTGATAAGATGTAGGCTCATCGAGACCAATAAGCACTACATTACCGTGGTCAGATAAGAGAAATGAATATCTCTCAGGTTGACGACGAGTCCTATCAGATCTGCGTAGAGCATGTGCTACTTGAACAGGTAGTTGTTCCACAACTTCTTGTGGTGTAACAAAATCTTGATCCACAACATCTTGTGGTACCTATTCAATTTCCATCAAGGCGTCGGTGCTAGTTTGTGTATCTCGAATTTCTTCAAGATCGACTTCACTCCCACTAGTTTTTCTAGAAATAAATTCTCTTTCTACAAAGACACCAGTTCTGGCAACAAACATCTTGCCTTGTGTGGGATTATAGAAGTAATATCCCTTTGTTTCCTTTGGATATCCAACAAAATAGCACTTATTTAATTTGGGTTCTAGTTTATCTGAGACTTGTCATCGAATATAAGCCTCACAACCCCAAATCTTCATAAAAGATATCTTGGGACTCTTCCCTGTCTATATCGTATATGGTGTCTTTATGACGACCTTAGATGAAACTCGGATAAGTGTGAAAGTGACTGTCTCTAGAGCATGTCCCCAGAAGGAAGTAGGAAGATCTGTATAACTTATCATCGATCGTACCATATCTAATAAAGTACGATTTCTCCTTTCTGATACACCATTCCATTGTGGTGTTCCAGGTGGAGTGAGTTGAGATATGATCCCACACTCAACAAGATGGTCATGAAACTCTTGGCTAAGGTATTCCCCACCTCGATCTGATTGAAGCATCTTAATACTCTTACCAAGTTAGTTTTGTACTTCATTCTTGAATTCTTTGAACTTTTCAAAAGATTCTGACTTGTGTCTCATTAGATACACATAGTCGTATTTAATGAAATCATCAGTGAAGGTAATGAAATAATAATAGCCTCCTCTAGCTGCTATTTTGAAAGGACCACATACATCAGTATGTATGAGTCCTAACAAATCATTAGCTCTTTCGCCGTATCTACTAAATGGAGTCTTTGTCATCTTGCCTTGAAGACAAGATTCGCATGCCTCATATGATTCAAAATCAATTGAGTCCAAAAGTCCATCATTATGGAGTTGGGATATGCGACTTTCATTTATGTGACCCAAGCGACAATGTCAGAGATATGTTTGGTTCAAATCATTAGATTTGAACTGTTTGGTATTTATGTTATAGATTGGGTTTTCAAAGTCTAGAACATAGAGGTCATTCATAAGAGGTGCATTACAATAGAACATATCATTGAAATAAACAGAACAACATTTGTCCTTTATTACAAATGAAAAACCTTTTTTGTCCAAATAAGAAATAGAGATAATGTTTTTTTGTCAAAGAGGGCACATAACAACACTCTTCTAGTTCTAAAACAAGCCCAGTGGGCAAAGATAAGGAATATATTCCTACAGCGACAACAATAACTTTTGCACCATTACCTACTCGTTGGTCCACTTCACCCTTTGTCAATGCTCTACTATTTCTCAGCCCCTGTACATTAGTACAAATGTGAGATGCACATCCAGTATCTAATACGCATGAAGAAGAAATAGATAGATTGACTTTTATAACATATATACCTGAGGCAGAAGTCTCACTTTTCTTCTGTTTCAATTCCTCTAGGTACACCTTGCAATTCCTCTTCCAGTTTCTGGCCTCACCGTAGTGGAAGCAGGTTCCTTCCTTAGCAACCCCACCTTTAGGTTTCAGTGCATGAGTCCTGCCCTTGCCTTTGGCTTGGGTCTTACCCTTACCTTTAGGTTTCCACTTTCCTTTGCCTTTAGACACCATCAAAATGGTACTAGGTTGTTGCCTTCTTAAGGTTGAGTTCAGCAATTCTCAACATACTCAACATCTTAGACAGTGGTTTATCATTTTATTCATGTTGTAGTTCATGACAAATTTACTATAGCTATCAGGCAATGACTACAAGATAAGATCAGTGGCTAATTCTTGGCCTAGTGGAATCCCAATCGCTGTAGGTTTTATACATACCCAATCATTTTGAGTACATATGGTCGTACGGGACTTCTTGCATTCTGCATTGAAATAGTGCTTTAGAGATCTCAAATCTCTCATGCCTTGCTTGTCTTTGATATAGTTGTCTAAGATGTTCAACCATATCATAAGCATCCATGTTCTCATGTTGCTTCTGAAGCTCAGAGTTCATGGTGGCGAGCATAAGACATGACATATCTAATGCATCATCTTGATGCTTTTTGTAAGCATCCCTATCAGCTCTAGTGGCAATAGCAGGGGGTGCTTCAGGAATAGGTTGCTCTAAGACGTACAATTTCCGTTCTTACTTGAGGACTATTCTCAAGTTTCTATACCAGTCCAGAAAGTTAGCTCCATTGAGCTTGTCCTTATCAAGAATAGATTGCAGAGAGAGAGTGGTCGACGTATTTGACAACATGGTAATCTACAACAACATAATGCAGAACTTAGTATCATATATCCATCATTTAATTAGGCCTTTAGTTAAATGATTCTCCCACAGAATTGCAAATCTTGGTAGGAGCGAGTCATGGTTATGGTTTTACCCACACTACTAGCTCCAAATCCAATCGCAATGACATTCATGTGGGATAAAATTCATATTATACCCCATCTTGAGTTAGCTTTGGCTAATCGCCCAAGACTCGTATAATGTAGATATGCATCATATACCAATTGCATCAAATGCAACTCTTGTATAACTAGATGAACAATACTATTTGTTCATTTGCCCATCTTATGAAATTCATATTATAGCTCATCTTGAGTTAGCTTTGGCTAATCACCCAAGATTAGTACAATTTGAATTCCATCTTATAGGATATGCCTCTAAGCTCTCAAACTAAATGAGCCAACTTAGTTAAGTCACACCCAAGTTTAATAGTTGGACATCACAATTGTCCTGCCACACTCTAGCAAGATAAATTGAGTCACTTTGCTTTGGCAAAATCTGACTACAATTGATCGAGTTAGAAGTGAGTACTAAACTTTGGTAGGCATATATTAAAAAGACCTAATTCTATTTAAACTTGACATGTATAGAATACAATCAAAGCACACATCACATATATGCATAAATTAAAACGTGACATGGTTATGACCCCCATAACTACAATCTTCTAAGCCCATGAGAAGAGCAATAAGTCAACCTAGGTCAAAGCAGCTTCTCCAAGCGCTTCATTGGTCATCGTGTGTTGTTGTCCTTCCTTCCTTTTCACCCGTCGTCCATTATACTAACTCCTTTCTAATTTGTACATTACAAAATCTAAAGAAACTTGAGTTACATTCGAGTGTAGTCTAAAATTACAACAAGAATAAAAAGATGAAGGCATGGCATGCAGGCCGTATTATGAATTGCAACATCACACACAATTACATAGGAGTTCAAGGGTCATAACCATGCACTATGTCATATATATATTCACAATATCCTTATGACATAAATCTACTATGATGTGAATAACAAATTATGAACCACAACGCCACTGCAGTCCCGCTAGCTGGTTAGCGGGCGGGGTCAAGGGGCAGCGCCCCTTGCGGGGTTTAGGCGGTAGCGCCCCCAAAGCAAAAAAAAAGTTTTCATACTCATTTATGAGTAGCTACCATACTCGAGACCCTACTACCCTAAAAAAAACCAACTAGGTTTCGTTCCAAATAAAACACCTTTGGCCGAGACCTTATTGGTCACAACACCAACTATATTTCGTTCCCAACAAAACACCAATTTTTGGACGAAACTCATAATTTATAGATCATATTAAACCTATCATGCATTTCTATATCACATATAAAAATTCTAACAATTTAGTATAGCCCTTTGCAAGTGGCTCCGATACCACTATAAGGAACTAGAGCGCTAAACACGCTTATGCGCAGCGGAAACCATCTAGTTCCTCCAGGAGATCCATGCGAAGAGAATAAAATTATACTAAGATCTGAACAACAACATGATAGTATAACTTTGATGCGTGCTCACGGACTCCAGATAGCTTGGATCTCAGCACGATCACACGTTCGCACCTCTATGGTATCCACACGAACAAGTATCTCCGTTTGTCTCACAAACTCACAAAAATGGAGAAGAAAATTACCTGAGGTTGTGCTAGCAACCAAGCAAGGTAATTTCAACCTAGAGGAGTAACTAAAGACCTCTTGATCTTCTGTTATATTCCTCACCTCCTCTTGGACGTCATGTGGGCGACGATCTACCAAGATGAATTCCACCGGGACCACTTCTTCTTCTCAAAGACTCTTGAACCATCAAGGGATGCCAAAATAGAAAATTTCCTTCTTCTTCTTCTCCTTCAAGCAATCGTCCACCAAGCGCTTCTCCTCTTCTTCTTCTTCCTCTCCAAGCAATCAACCACAAGGATATAGCAATCCTCGATGTCGCCGACCCTAAGGAAGCAAAAGAGGTGACAAGATGAAGATGGTGCCGTCGGCTATAAGAAATAAGAAAGGAAGGGAGCATGGCCGACCACCAAGGAAATAGAGAGGGAATAAGAATAGGTTGTCTAGTTCATGAGGCACCCTTTCCCCTCTTTTATAATCCTTAGTCTTGGTAAAAATGGAAAGTTTAATTAAAACTTCCTTTTAATCTTCTTATGGCCGGCCACATCATGGTATACTAAAAAGGAAAAAAAATTTACAACAAAAAATTAAAGCTTCCTTTTAAACCATTATGTTTACAAAAGGCAAAATTTTAAACATAATTAAAACTTCCTTATTTGTGGCCTCCCTCTAAAAGAGGAAATTTTAATAACAATTAAAATCTCTCTTTTTAAATTTCCTATTGTACATGGCAATAAAGGAAAGTTTTAAAAATTAATCTCTTTCTTTTAAAACATGTAGACAACTACAAAAAAAGAAAGATTAATTAAAACTTCTCTTTTTTAAATCATGGTTACATAAAAGGAAAGTTTTATCAAAAATTAAAATATTTATTTTAAACATTATAGAGAACTACAAATAAGGAAAGATTTTAACAAAATTAAAATCTCTCTTTAATCTTTTGTAAATAGCTATAAAAGGAAAGATTTTAAAATATAAAACTCTCTTTTTTTAAAACCATGAGGATGACTATAAAAGGAAATTTTAAAAATAAAATTTCTCTTTTAAATCCCTTTCATGAATGGCTATAAAAGGAAAAATTTTAACAAAAATTAAAATCTCCTTTAATCCTATGTGGTTGGCCCCATGCTTGGACACTAAGTATGATTTGGCCGGCCACTTCTTGGGCTCCAAGCCTATACTTGGCCGGCTCCCTTGCTCCAAGCAAGGTTGTGTCCAGCCCATTACTTGGATAAGAAGTGAACTTAGTGGATACAAGGTTTTATAGAGGCTACAACAGGGACCGAGAGGAGAAATTGGTTTTGGTCTCCCGATGAGCTTGAGCTTCCTGTGTTCATCCCGAGCACCCAACTCAAGTTCTTCAACAATAACTCATACCACTAAAGAGTTATTATTGAACTACCGTACCAATCTCAAATTACATTATGGGCTCCTTCTTATTATGAGTGCATTAATCTCCCTGTGTTTAAGATATTGAATGTCCACTAATTAAATGAGTCACTGACAACTCACTTAATTAATATCTAACTCCAAGAGTAGTACCACTCATCTTCATTGTTATGCCGGACTAGGTCCACCTGCAGGGTTTACATGACAATCCTTATGAGCTCCTCAAGGGGGCATCATCAACCTAGATTACTAGGACACAGTTTCATTCTATAATCAACAACACACCATATAAACAATATCATTTCTTAACTTATCGGGCCTATTAATTTAACGAGCTAAATCACACCCTTTGATAAATTAAAGAAATAAATATTGAGTATACGTGTTTGTTATTATATCATGATTAAGAGTATGCACTTCCATAATAACAGAGGTTTTTATTCTTTTATGTAGTCAGTATAAAAGAAATTACCTCAAATGGTCCTGCTCAATACACTCATAGTGTACTAGTATAATTTTATAGCCAAGATAAACTAATATCAAATTACACTATAACTACTCCAATGGGTTGTCCCATTCCATCTTGGTTGTGAGCTACTATTTATAATTTATAAGGAACTGATAACATGATCTTCTGTGTGTCTCCTCGCACCATGTTATCTTCAATATGAATTAAATGGATAACTACACTTAGCAAAAATGTAGATATTTGACCAATGTGATTCTTATAAATGTTTATACAAAAGCTAGGCTTTTAGTATATATCATAACAATCTCCCACTTATACTAAAAGACTATGCTGTCATACATCTGATTCTCATCCTCTCAACATGCCCATCAAAAGCTCTTGCCTTAAGGGTCTTAGTGAAAAGATCCAAGTTATCTGCTAATGCAATCTACGCGACAACAACTTCTCCTCATTATATGATGTCTCGTATTGGGTGGTACTTGCGCTCTATGTGTTTACTTGCCTTATGGGCTCATGGTTCCTTCGAGTTTGCTACTGCACCACTTATTATCACAATACACTATAATAATTTTGGGCAAACCAAGAATCACATCTAAGTCCATCATCAAGTTTCTGAGTCATACAACTTTTATGGCTGCCTCAGAGGCTGCCACATACTCAGCTTCTACGGTGGAGTCTGAACTGCATACCTCCATTGTTATGGCTCTACTTCCTAAAGTAACCACAAAACTCCGAGGTTGACTTATTATTTTCCCTATCTAATTGGAAATCCGAATCCGTTTAACCCACAGGGAGCAAGTTATCTTCTTGGTAAACCAGCATATAATCTCTAGTCCTTCTCAGGTACTTTTATATGCTTACGACAGTCCAACGTCCTTGTCTTGGGTTACTTTGATATCTGCTAACCATGCCCACGACAAAATAGATATCCAGTCTCGTACATAGCCTCACATACATTAGGCTTCCTACAGCATAAAGAACTGTCTTCATTTCTTCTATCTGTTTTGATGTCTTAGGAGACATCTCTTTAGATAAAGATACTCCATGCCTAAAAGGTAGAAAACCTTTCTTGGAGTTTTGTATACTAAAACGAGCTAGGATAGTATCAATATATGAAACTTGGGATAAACACAACATTCTTTTCTTGCGATCCCTTATTACTTTGATCCCGAGAATATGTGCACATTCTCCCAAGTCTTTCATATCGAATTGCTTGGATAACCATACCCTTACTTCCGACAACACTTTGATATTGTTTCCAACTAACAAAATATCATCTACGTATAATACAAGAAATACCACCATGTTTCCATCACACTTCTTGTATACACAAGTCTCATCCGGACTCTGAATAAATCCATAAGACTGAATTACTTCATTAAACCGGATGTTCCAAGATCTTGAAGCTTGCTTCAGTCCATAAATAGACCAATTGAGTTTACATACAAGATGATCTTTGCCCTTTGCAATAAACTCCTCTGGTTGCTTCATATGGATGTTTTCTTCAAGACTTCTGTTAAGGAAAGTTGTCTTGACATCCATTTGCCAAACCTCATAATCTATATGAGCAGCAATAGATAAGAGTATCCGGATAGACTTAAGCATAGCTACTTGTGAAAATGTTTCCTCATAATCAATTCCCTCTTTCTGAGTATACCCCTTCGCAACAAGCCTTGCTTTGAAGGTTTCCACTGTTGGTGCAATCGACCTTCAAGGTTTTAATGTCAGACAAATATGTTTAAGTATGTTTAAGTATGGAGCTTGATCTAGGGAAGTCCTAGTTGGAGGCTATGCAAGGAGAGAAATCTCGGTATATCGTGGAAGCCAGGTGGATAGGTCTGGAGGACTTGATCCCTGGGTAGCCGAATACTGAGTCCTAGTTGTAGGCTAGGTAAGGGAAATCTCGGTATGTCGTGGAAGCCAGGTGGATAAGTCTGGAGGACTTGATCCCTGGGTAGCCGAATACTGAGTCCTGGTGAGTGAAGCCAGGTTGAGAAAACCCTAGGGGGTGGTAACCTTAGGTAACGAGAAGTCTTGGAGGAGTGAACTCGGTCAACCGGACCAGCGGATCTCGGTAAATCTAGGTTTAGGTTTATCATTGTTTTCTATATTACTATTATTGTTGTTGGCTAATATGGTATTGCAGGAAAAGTCTTAGTGGATCAGGCGATCAGACACTGAGCAGACAAAAGACCAAACATGTCTGGAGGATCATGTTTGGCAAGTAAGTTGAGGTATGCAACTGGAAGAGCGACAGTGAGGTCGGGTTCCTAAAGGGAACAACCTAAGGTCACTGATCCAACTAAAGAAACCGAGAAGGTTTCCAAGTTGAGATCAAGACAATCCTAACTGTCATACTCATGCATTATATATTACTGTGCTAACCTTTGTGTTGCAGGGATACTTTGCTTAATACTGTGTTGCAGGTTTGGCCAGATCGGTCGACCGAACTAGAGGATCGATCGATCGAACCAAGATGATTCAGCACAGATCAGTTTAATCAGCAACGATCAGATGCAGAAGGAAAATACACTGATCGGTTGACCGAACCATCAATATTAAAGGTGCAGTAAATGTAGATCACGACAAATCTCGACGAATAGGGAAGGAGCCTGTTTGGTCGACCGAACAGAGGGATCGGTCGATCAAACTATTGAAGTCCAGTTAATGTAGAATATCGAGCCAGCGTCAGACTCCAGCTGGAAGGGATCGGAGCTGGTTCGGTCGACCGAATAGAGGGATCGGTCGACCGAACATCCATCATATCTATAAATTGAGGCTCGAAGTCAAAGGTCAGCAAGAACTTTTCCTGATCAATTCTGGTGCTACTCTGCAAAACTGCTCATGCAACACAACTCCATTAACACTGCAAGCTACTTCACCAGATAGTACCGACCGAGCTTCGGCTTTCAATTACTTGTCGGTATATTTAATTTTAGCTTGCATTGTAATTTCATTTAAGCAAGATAGTAGGGTGTTACTATCTTGCTCTATTGTACGATTCACTTCTTTCCGAGGACTTTGGAAAGAAGGATTTTAGTGCTTTGCCCATCGGTGCAGTCAAGGACTGCGGGCCTTTGAGTAGGAGTCAAGCTAGGCTCCGAACGAAGTAAATACATTGTCTCTTTTTCTTATTTCCGCTGCACGACTTTGGTTTCAAAATACGAAAAGATTAGTTTTAAAAAGCGCGATATTCACCCCCCCCCTCTATCGCTTCAAACGATCTATCAATTGGTATCAGAGTCTCGTTAGCTCTGAAATAACTTAACCGTTTTTCAAAGCATTTTTAAAACTTTTTCTTTTCTTCAATTTATTTTCTTTTAGAATATTTTTTTCAAGCACTACTAATTCCAAGACGAAAGTCTTGGAAATCGGTTTGTTATTTTCTTTCTTGCAAGAATGTTGACATCTTATCAAGAAGGGAGAAGTATCTATGACCCTCCACTGTACAATCAAGTTTACTTCAATTCCCGGAGGCAAATGATGGAATGCTTTATTGGAAGCAACGATTTCGACAACTGGATTGCACTGAGACAATTTTCTCAAAACTCAGAAGCAAACACAAGGGTAATAGATATTTTAATTAGTGTTTTGCCTAATAATATTTTGTGTCAATTACAAGATTACAAGAACGCATTCGAGATGTGGACCAAATTGATCGAGCTTCACGAGACTTCGTCGAGGCTAGAAGATCAAGGCAAAAATGAATTCGAACTTGAATCCGAATCCGGAGAGCTATCCTCAGAACTAGATCTAGACCAAATCAACTTCATCGCACTAGTGGCTGAGGAGGAGGATGATGGATCTAAACCCGAGCCCGACCAAACACTCGAGCCTGATTTCGAAATGGCAATGGTCAAGGGGGAGAATCCTAATGAGGATTCAAAAGGTAATATTTTAAATTCAAAATTTAAAGAACACATAACATGTTTTAGTTGCAGAGAAAAAGGACACTACAAAAATAAATGCTCGATGAGTCGATCTGCACAACCGGAGGCAAAGGAGGAGCCGAAGCCTAGAGTACAGAAAAGGAAGGACCACATCGAATGTTTCAAGTGCAAAAAGATGGGACACTACAAATCTCAATGCCTGGAGAGAAGACCCAAGGATTCAGGGGGAGCTAGTATGGTAAATAAATTTAAATTATATGAAAATTTGCATGCTTTAGATCCTTCTTGTTTGAATTGTAATATGAAATTAAAAATGCATGAAAATCCAACATTAAAATTACTTAACAAAAATAATCTACTAATAAAAACTTAATTAATTCAAATATAACTAAAATTGACCAAATCAACCAAAAACTTAATCAAGATCCAGATCTAGTTAATCAAAATTATATAACAAAAAATTTAAATAAGAAACTGAACTATAAATCAAAGTTTAGAAAATTAGAAAAACAAAATAATATTTTGAAAAACAAAATTAATATATTAGAAAAGATTATTAATTTTATCAACTTATAAATCAAAACCAAATCTAAAACAAAATCTCCACAAACCTAATTATAATCATGTACCTTTTAATTATGAAACTAAATAATAATAATAATAATAACAACAACAACAAATCAATAAAAAAACAGCAATAAATCAATAAAACAATAATAACACAATAAATATACAACTAAAATCATGTATGACTTGCTATGTTCATACATACTTATCTATTATTTAACATGTCATGCATCTTTTCTTTATGCTACTAGTTTAGAACGGTTAGTTAAAAAGGTTTACCAAACCCTAACAACATAACACCGGAATGGATTGGGATGATAGTACGTCAAGGAAACTTTGTCGAAGGCATGTATAGGCTGAATATGGAATTCTACCTGGTGCACTAGACTTAGTGGATCTGACCGAAGCTACCCCAGTTAAACATGGGCTAGTTAGACCAAAGTTTAGTATTAAGTTTTTTTGGGCAGGAACAGTTTGGAAAGTCTTCAACAAGTGGTCTAATGATATTCAAGTAGGCCATATGCCTCGCCACTGAACTGAAACTTATCCTTAGGACGCCTGCTTGATTAACCCAAAGCTAAGTTTGAATCTAACATGGGTTCAATAACCTTTTTCAATAAAATCTAATTCAAACTAAATTAATTCAAATTCAATTTAATTCTAACTTAATTCAAACCTAATTCAAACGTAATTCAAACCTAACTTAATTCTAACTTAATTCAAACCTAATTTAATTCTAACTAAATTCAAACTTAATTCAAACCTAATTCAAACCTAACTTAATTCAAACCTAATAAAATTCAAGCGTAATTTAAACCTAATTCAAACTTAATTCAAATCTGATTCAAATCAAATTATTTTCAAACTTAATTAAAATTATTTTAACTTAATTAAAATTATTTTTAAAAAACTTAATTAAAATTATTTTAAAAACTTAATTAAAATTATTTAAAAACTTATTTAAAAATTTAATTAAAAAACTTAATTAAAATTATTTTTAAAACTTAATTAAAAAACTTAATTAAAATTATTTTTAAAACTTAATTAAAATTATTTTCAAACTTAATTAAAATTATTAAACCTAATTAAAATTATTTTAAAAACTTAATTAAAATTATTTTAAAAACTTAATTAAAATTATTTTAAAAACTTAATCAAAATTATTTTACAACTTAATTAAAAGTATTTTAAAATTTAATTAAAAATATTTTAAAACTTAATTAAAATTATTTTAAAATTTAATTAAAAGTATTCTAAAACTTAATTAAAATTATGTTAAAACAACTTTAAAATAAAACTAAATTAATTAACTCTAATCAATGACTAATAGACAAATCTTTTATGACTATAATCAATAAATTAATTTAACTTTAATATTAAATCAATGATTAATAACACTAACTTAATTAAATTAACTTAACTTAATTCTTAATGAATTTCAACTTTAAATCTTAACCTTAATCATCAAAAGTACTTTAAACTTAAACAAAATTTAATTATAAAATTTATAATCAAATTTTTAATCCCTAATTAATAACAATACTAAATTCAATTGAAACTAGCTTTTAAATTATGCAACTATTAAAAACAATTCTTAACCAAATCCACTTAACATTAATTCAATTAATTCACAAAATAAATGTTACCATCTATTTAACTTACAATAATCAAAGTTTAACTAAATTTTAATTTAAATTTCAACAAACTCAAAATCAATAAAGTGATCTCACACAATTATAGGATTATTATACTTGAAAACTTAGAATGGGTGAGATGCTATGAAAATTAAAATTTAAATCATTTTTAAATTATTTTGAAAACTTATAAATCTATTTTCTTAAGAAAATATTTTTCAAATCTTGATTGATGATTTATTGGGTGTATATAAATTATTATTGTTCATCGCCTAAGTCTTTAGAACCTTAAGTCAATCATCATCATTAGATATACATAGAAATGTCTTCCTTATGGGTAGCAAGGATATCTAAAAGGAGTGTCTGATTAAGGGGGAGAGACTTGACTGAAGGAAATTTTTTTAAAATCTTGCTTTTAAAACATTAAAAAAAATTGCTTGATAAAACTCCTTTACAAATATTTTTAAAAATTATCTTAAAATCTCTTAATCAAATACTTTTTGAAAATTATCTTTACATACTTATTTAAAGAAATCTGGTTTTGAAATTAACTTAAAAATATTTTTGAAAAATTGTTTACAAAACTCAAAATACTATCTTTTAAACCTAACTCAAGCATTATCTTTTCAAAATCATATTCTTCAACCTTTGTGAAAACTTTCTGAAAAATCATAATTTCCAAAATACTTTGAATATTCCTTGAAAATAAAATTTTACTTAGAGAATTTCTTTGAGAATTTTCTTGTAAATTACTTGAAAATATTTTTTGAACCCAGCTTTAACAAGGATGCTTGATAAAAACTCTTTACAAATATTTTTGAATAGTATTCTATAAAAATATCTTTCAAAGAAATTTTGTAAGCATTAAGTCTTCTATATCATGGTTTTGCAAAAATACTTTAAGTTTTGAAATACTTTTTGAAACATATTCTTACTTAGTGCATTCTTCAAAATTATTTTGAAAAAATATTGCAAATTTACTCAATTTTTTTTTAATGTCATATTTTTTTACGGAATGAGGCTTTTTCAAAATCTCTATGAATCATTTTTGAAAACTCTATTATACATCAAATGGGTGAGGGAATACCTTAGGCATATCTTGAAAATATTTAAAAGTATTCTATCATTGTTGGTGCAAAACTTAGGGATCCTTAGCAATTTAAGCCATTTATGAAGGGTTCTTTTTGTTGTATGACAAAAGGGGGAGAAGAAGGGTTTAAGTTAGATATCTAAATTTTTATGAATTGACCTAACTTAAACATATTTGTCAAACATCAAAAATGGGGAGATTGTTGGTGCAATCGACCTCCAAGGTTTTAATGTCAGACAAATATGTTTAAGTATGTTTAAGTATGGAGCTTGATCTAGGGAAGTCCTAGTTGGAGGCTAGGCAAGGAGAGAAATCTCGGTATATCGTGGAAGCCAGGTGGATAGGTCTGGAGGACTTGATCCCTGGGTAGCCGAATACTGAGTCCTAGTTGTAGGCTAGGTAAGGGAAATCTCGATATGTCGTGGAAGCCAGGTGGATAAGTCTGGAGGACTTGATCCCTGGGTAGCCGAATGCTGAGTCCTGGTGAGTGAAGCCAGGTTGAGAAAACCCTAGGGGGTGGTAACCTTAGGTAACGAGAAGTCTTGGAGGAGTGAACTCGGTCGACCGGACCAACGGATCTCGATAAATCTAGGTTTAGGTTTATCATTGTTTTCTGTATTACTATTATTGTTGTTGGCTAATATGGTATTGCAGGAAAAGTCTTAGTGGATCAGGTGATCAAACACTGAGCAGACAAAAGACCAAACATGTCTGGAGGATCATGTTTGGGAGGTAAGTTGAGGTATGCAACTGGAAGAGCGACAATGAGGTCGGGTTCTTAAAGGGAACAACCTAAGGTCGCTGATCCAACTAAAGAAACCGGGAAGGTTTCCAAGTTAAGATCAAGACAGTCCTAACTGTCATACTCATGCATTATATATTACTGTGCTAACCTTTGTGTTGCAGGAATACTTTGCTTAATACTGTGTTGCAGGTTTGGCCGGATCGGTCAACCGAACCAAGATGACTCAGCACAGATCAGTTTAATCAGTAACGATCAGATGCAGAAGGAAAATACACTGATCGGTCGACCGAACCCGAGGATCGATCGACCGAACCATCAATATTAAAGGCGCAGTAAATGCAGATCACAGCAAATCTCGACGAATAGGGAAGGAGCCTGTTCGGTCGACCGAACAGAGGGATCGATTGACCAAACCATTGAAGTCCAGTTAATGCAGAATATCGAGCCAGCGTCAGACTCCAGCTGGAAGGGATCGGAGCTGGTTCGGTCGATCGAACAGGTGGATCGGTCGATCGAACATCTATCATACCAATAAATTGAGGCTCAAAGTCAAAGGCCAGCAAGAACTTTTCCTGATCAATTCTAGTGCTACTCTGCAAAACTGCTCGTGCAACACAACTCCATCAACACTGCAAGCTACTTCACCAGATAGTACCGACCGAGCTTCGTCTTTCAATTACTTGTCAGTATATTTAATTTTAGCTTGCATTGTAATTTCATTTAAGCAAGATAGTAGGGTGATTACTATCTTGCTCCATTGTACGATTCACTTCTTTCCGAGGACTTCGAAAAGAAGGATTTTAGTGCTTTGCCCATCGGTGCAGTCAAAGACTGCGGGCCTTTGAGTAGGAGTCAAGCTAGGCTCCGAATGAAGTAAATACATTGTCTCTTTTTCTTATTTCCGCTGCACGACTTTGGTTTCAAAATATGAAAAGATTAGTTTTAAAAAGTGCGATATTCACCCCCCCCCTCCCCCTCTATCGCTTCAAACGATCTATCATCCACCTTCCCGTTTATCCCTCTTTTCCTTTTGTAGATCCATTTACATCCAATAGTTTTTACACTATTTGATGGTTCTACTAGCTCCCAGACTTTGTTAGAATACATAGATTCTATTTCTGAATTCATTACTCTTTGCCAGGATACCACATCTTTATCTTGGAGTGCTTCATCATATGTTCGTGGATCAGGTTTATGTTTACCTGGGATCAAGTCCAAAGACTCTCCCAAAAACATGAATCTTTCAGGTTGTCTCACAACCCTCCCACTATGACGAGGCACTGTCTGTGGTTGTGCATCATTTGTGATACGTGTTGTAGTTTCTTGTGATATTTCATCTTGCACTCTTGGTACTAAAGTATGTGTGCCCTCTCTCATTTCTTCTAGAACAATTTCACTCATGGGCTTGTGGTTTATTACATAGTCCTCTTTTAAAAATCGGGCATTCGTGCTAACAATGACCTTCTGATCTTTAGGACTATAAAATAAACCACCTTTTGTTCCTTTAGGATAACCTATAAACAAGCGAACTTCTGTACGAGATTCCAACTTATCAGCATCTCCCTTCAGCACATGTGCTAGACTACCCCAAATCTGAACATGACTCAGACTAGGCTTACGCCCGTTCCACAGTTCTGTGGGAGTAGAGGGTACTAATTTAGAAGGTACAAAGTTCAAAATGTATACTGTCGTTTCTAAAGCATATCCCCAGAACGAATTTGATAATTCTGAATAACTCATCATCGATCTAACCATTTCCATAAGAGTCCTATTCTTTCATTCTACCACACCATTCTGTTGGGGTGTACTAGGTGCAGACAATTGGGATTGAATCTCAACCTCTGATAAGTAATTCCTAAACTCTCCTAAGAGGTACTCATCACCACAATCAGACCGTAGTGTCTTGATACTTTTACTGTGGCATATCTCCACATCAGCCTTGTACTCTTTGAACTTATCAAAGTACTCAGACTTGCAGCGCATCAAGTAAATGTATCCATATCTCGAATAGTCGTCTATAAAAGAGATAAAATATTCGAAACCACCTCTCATCTGGATAGTCATAGGTCCACACAAATCAGAATGAATCAATTCTAACATATCTTTTGTTCTATACCCCTTGGCCTTGAAAGGTCTTTTGGTCATTTTTCCTTCCAAGCAAGATTTGTAGGTTGGAAACTTTTCCAACACTAATGAACCCAAAAGTCCATCGGCTATTAGCCTCTGAATCCTACTCAAATTAATATGACCAAGTCTTAGATACCAAAGATATGTTTGGTTCATTTTCGAAGGTTCCTTTCTCTTATTAGAATTAGAGGATGTGTTATTAATTTCCATTTGTTGCTTTATGGGAGTTATCAGATTTAGAGTATATAAATTACCAACTAATGTACCATAACAGATAACTACCCTATTCTTCTAGATAACCACTTTGTTATCAAAAGAAATAGTATAGAAACTGAAATTAAATTCTTTCTAAAACTTGGTGCATAAAGACAATTTCTCAAAATCAAAGTTCTATTCCAATCAAATGATAAGTAAACATCTCCCACTGCAACAGACGCCACTTTGGTAGCATTGCCCATGTAGATGGTTATCTCTCCTTCACATAGTCGTCGAGTTTCCTGTGTTAGTGAGAGCCCTAGAGAAAATCATGTGATGATTGTTATATGGATTCGATGTATCATATTCCTATATATTTATAAAGGCATTTCTTTATGGTTATTATACTTACTTGTATTGGTGCCAAATAACTAAGTATAATAATGTCCTTGAGGAGAAGGTTCTTATCTATATCTATCGATTGGTTGAATCGATAATGAGATGATATAGAGAATACTATTCTTAATCATTCCTAGTCAAGTATTAACATTTAGGGACAATGTTAATATGATGAGACTAGCATGTAGGTCAACTCGATGACTTGGTCTCACAAGTTATGGATATAGAGATATCAAGTTGACACATGGGTATGCATTGGAGAATGTATACTGAATGACCCGCCATGAGAAAGTATCATGGATCGTTATATGAGTGTCATATACTTTCTATGTGACTATTAGTCCTTGGACCTGAAGTCACCATGGTTCCCTACATAAGGAGTTGCATACTTTGGCTTCGTCAAACGTCACCCATAAATGGGTGGACTATAGAAGCGACTACTGGGTATGTAACAAATTATGTGGAGGGATATGAGTGATGTAGATGGGATATATCCTTCCTATATGACGGGAGTGACATCATGATTCTTGATAGAGTGAGACCACTAAGTGCATAGTCATGCCCAAATGAGTCAATATGAGATATTGAGCTCATTTGATTAGAGCGAGACTACTTGGAGTTCAAGACATAAATTGATTAGAGGATGACACGGTCTATGCCTCAATTGATCAATTTAGATGTCAAGGATAGAAGGACATTGTCACATATTGTGAGAGTCACAATTAGTAGTAACAATGGTGATGTTGGATCTCAACATTCTTGTAACTTGGGTAGTAATGATGTGTTGCTAGATACCGCTCATTACTTATGTTTCTAAATGAGTTTAGGAGCATTGCCAACGTTACAAGAACCTATAGGGTCACACACAAAGGATAGTTAGATGGAGATTAGGTTCATATGATGAACCAAGAGGATTAGGTTCATGTGATGAACCAAATTGGATTAAGAGTAATCCAAATTAGACTAATTGAGTTGGACTCAATTTGATTCATGTGTCGAATGAGTCTAGTTTAGACTATAATTCATTGAGTCAATTTAAACCAATGAATAGAGATTTATTAAATTAAATTGATTTGAATCAAAGGTTAGATTTGATCAACCATGGGAGATAAGAGGTCAAGTTTGACTTGACATGAGAGGGAAGATGAAGGGTCAAGTTTGACTTGACTAAATGTCATCTCATTGTGACTTGTCATGGGCCGGCCAATGATAATGTTCCACATTATCAAGGCTACATCATTATGTGCCACCTCATGAGGAAGACCAAGAGCCATGACTCTTGGTATTACATAAAGGTATAAGATGCTCCATTATGTGGCCGGTAACATTAGATGTGCATTCAAGGCTTCTTCTTCTTCCTCCTCTCTTCATCTTTCTCTCCTTCTCCTCCATTGCCGAGACCTCTCAAGGGTGCTAGCACACTCTAAGTGGTTCTCTCCACCTTTTGTCCTTGTGGATACGTGTAGAGGAGTGTACACTTGACACTCTACGAGATCCGACAACCATTTGGACGAGCGAGATAAGCGAAGCGCATCGCAACAAGGGTAAAACCTTTTTCCATGTAGATCTAAGGTAGATATAGTGTAGAAAAACATGTACATGAATATTTTATTTATCTTCGCATGGATCCGTGGCTAGCTTCGAGGTTTTCGCAACGCAAAAAGCGGTATTTGCGGCTCGAATTGCTAACAGTGGTATCAGAGGCACGTGCGAAGATTGTACATGTTTGTATTTTTTATTACGAAAAGGTTTCAAATCTGTAAGTTTCTGTAATTTTCCTACTGTTACAGATTTTGTGAATATTTTTCTTGTAGAGGCGAAGCAACAAGTGTTTGGACACTTGTAGGCTTCAAATACCAAGAAAAATCTTCCGAAATGACAAGGTTTCGCCCAAATAAAATTATTTTTTTTTGGGAGAGTGGCTTAAGGCGCTATTAGATCAATTTGTGACACTCACGATATTCATTTCGCGAGAAGGGGCGCTGCTCCTAACCCCGCAAGGGGCATTGTCTCGCGATCACGCTCGAAAATCGCTAAACAGGACCGCCGAGAAGTTGTGATTCATAAAATTGATAAAACAGTGGTAAAATTATAGAAATTTATGTAAAATACATAATTTAGAATTATGTATGATATTATGATGGTCATGACCCAAAAATCCAATTTGATTGGATAAAATTATGTTGTAATTCATAATATGGCCTGCACGCCATTTTTTGTATTGTGTGTGTTGTATACGATATGCGACCTGCGCGTCGTGCCTTCCTTATTATGTTCCTGTTGTAAATAGATTTTAGAATCGAATGTAACTGGAATTTCATATTTGTAATGTACAAAATGAAGCGGTGGAAGGTCCACTCAAGAAGGAGTTACGAGGAGGGTGCTGTCAACACATGGCGGTCAAGAGGAGGCGCTTGAAGAAGTCGTTGACCCTAGGTTGACCGTCCGATCTTTTCATTGGCTTGAGAAGATCGTAGTAGGGCCATGACCTCATCACAAATTGATTAATCGGTATATATATATATATCATTGCTTATGTGTATGTGATGCATGCTAATGTAGGGTAATTAGTGTCTTAATGCGTATATGATACACATTCATGATTAGATTAGATATTAATCAAGTCAACTCGAAATGCCTACCAAGTTTTAATACCCATCACTACCTCGATCATTTGTTGTTGTTGAATCTGCCAAAGCAGTGCAACGCATATTATCTTGGTAGGGTGTGGAGGAACAATCTTGGTCCCGCCTATCAAAGCTTGGGTGAGAACAAACTCAATTAGATTGAGTATAACTAGTTAACTCAATTGGATTGGGTAAAACTATAGGCATTTTCCAACGGTTGGGAAGATAGGATAAAGATCACATTTATCTTGATCCTATAAACAAGAGTTGTATAAAGATGTAATTGATAATTAGTTATCTACCGATCATACTAAGTCTTTGGCGATTTAGCCAAAGCTAACTCAAGGCGTAGTATGATGTGGATCTTGTCCCACGAGAATTATAGCTAATTGGTATGAATCTAGTAGTGTGGTTTGACCACATCCATGATTTGATTCTACAAAAGCCCTATAATTCAGTGGGAGCATCATTTAGTTAAAAGTCTAATTAAATGATAAGTGGAATATGATATTTACTTTATGCTTTATTTATGTTGTAGATTGTCATGTCGATGAACACGAACATTTTCTCCCTGCGTTCTGTCCTTGACAAGGACAAGCTCAATGGAGCTAATTTCCTGGACTGGTATAGGAATATGAGAATCGTTCTCACACAAGAAAGAAAACTGTACGTCTTGGAGCAACCCATTCCGGAGGCACCTCCTACCACTGCCACGCGAGCCGACTGAGATGCTTATAAGAAGCATCAAGATGATGCATTAGATGTGTCATGCCTCATGCTCGCAACCATGAACTCTGATCTTTAGAAGCAACACGAGTTGATGACTGCTTATGATATGGTTGAACATCTTCGTCAACTATATCAAGGACAAGCAAGGCACGAGAGATTCGAGATCTTTAAGGCACTGTTTCAGTGCAAGATGCAAGATGGAACTCTCGTAGGTCCATATGTACTCAAGATGATTGGGTACATAGAGAACTTACAGAGATTGGGATTCCCACTTGGCCAAGAATTGGCCACTGACTTGATCTTGCAATCGTTGCCAGAAAGTTACAGTCAATTTGTCATAAATTACAATATGAACAAAATTAATAAGCCACTGCCTGAGCTGTTAAGCATGTTGCGAATTGCTGAGCTCAATCTTAAGAAGGTAAAACCCAACTCCATTTTGATGGTGCAAAAGCATAAAGGCAAGGGCAAGCCTAAAGGTAAGGGAAAGTCTCAAGTCAAAGGAAAAGGCAAGGTAATGAAACCTAAAGGAGGGGTTGCCAAGGATGCTACATGCTTCCACTGCGGTCAGACCGGGCACTGGAAGAGGAACTGCAAAGGATACCTAGAAGATCTTAAGAAGAAGAGAAATGAGATTTCTACTTCAGGTATATATGTTATAGAAGTCAATCTTTCTATTTCTTCATCGTGAATATTAGATACCGGATGTGCTTCTCACATTTGTACTAATGTGCAGGCGCTAAGAAATAATAGGGCATTGACGAAGGGCGAGGTGGACTTATGAGTAGGCAATGGAGCACGGGTTGCTGCTGTTGCTGTAGGAACTTACTTTTTATCTCTGCCCTCTGGGCTTGTACTAGAATTAGATGAATGTTGTTATATGCCTGCTCTCACAAAGAACATCATTTTAGTTTCTTGTTTAGACAAGAAAGGCTTTTATTTTATAGTAAAGAACAAATGTTGTTCCGTTTATTTGAAAGATATGTTCTATTGTAGTGCCCCTCTGATGAATGGACTCTACATTCTAGACTTAGAGAACCCTATCTATAACATAAGTACCAAAAGGTTCAAGTCAAATGAAATGAACCGAAACTATCTCTGGCATTGTCGCTTAGGTCATATAAATGAGAATCGCTTATCCTAGCTCCATAAAGATAGTTTGCTAGACTCATTTGATTTTGAATCATATGAGACATGCGAGTCATGCCTACTGGGCGAGATGACCAAGACTCCCTTTAGTGGACACAGCGCAAGAGCAACTGACTTGTTAGGACTTATACATAGTGATGTATGTGACCCTTTCAATGTCACTGCCAGAGGTGGTTATAGGTACTTCATTACATTTACTGATAACTTCAATAGATATAGTTATGTGTATCTGATGACACATAAGTCACAATCCTTTGAAAAGTTCAAAGAAATCAAGAATGAAGTACAAAACCAGCTTGGCAAGAGTATTAAGGTACTTCGATCAGATCGAGGTGGTGAATACCTTATCCATGAGTTTCGTGACTATCTAGATGAGTGTGAGATTCTATCCCAACTCACTCCTCCTGGAATACCACAGTGGAATGGTGTATCCGAAAGGAGGAATCGTACCCCATTAGATATGGTGCGATCTATAATGAGTCACACAGATCTTCCTATATCCTTTTGGGGATATGCTCTAGACACAGCAATCTTCACACTTAACCATATTCCATCCAAAGTTGTGATAAAGACACCATATAGGATATGGACTGGAAGAGATGCCCAGATATCTTTTATGAGGATTTGGGGTTATGAGACTTACGTTTGACGTCAAGTCTCGGACAAACTGGGACCCAAATCCGATAAGTGCTATTTCATAGGATATTCTAAGGAAACGAAGGGATATTACTTCTACATTCCCAGTCAACACAAAGTGTTTGTGGCTAAGACTGAGATATTTCTAGAAAAAGACTTTGTTTCTAGAAAAACTAGTAGGAGTACGTTCAATCTTGAAGAAGTTCAAGGTATGGACCATAGCACTGAAACCTTGATGGAAGTTGAACTGGAACCACAAAATGTTGTGGATGATGAGATTGTTGCTCAAGGAGTTGAGGAACAACAACTAGTTCAAGTAGACCTACCTCTTCGCAGGTCTGATAGGGTACGTCGTCAGCCTGAGAGATATTCATTTCTCTTGCTTGACCATGATGACGTTATGCTCATTGAGAATGAGCCTACCTCCTATCAGGAAGGTGCGATGAGATCAGATTCTGAGAAATGGCTAGAGGCCATGAGATCCGAGATGGAATCCATGTACACCAACCAAGTATGGACTTTGGTTGATCCACCTGAAGGTGTCAAACCCATTGGGTGTAAGTGGGTCTTTAAGAGAAAGACTGTCACGTATGGACATTTGCATACCTATAAGGGGCGTTTGGTAGCTAAAGGTTTCAAGCAAATTCATGGTATTGACTATGATGAAACCTTTTCTCCAATAGCGATGTTTAAGTCCATTCAGATCATGCTTGCTATTGCAGCATACCACGATTATGAGATCTGGCAGATGGATGTCAAAACCGCATTTCTGAATGGAAACTTGCTCGAGGATGTGTACATGATACAACCTGAGGGTTTTGTAGATCCACTGCATACTGACAAAGTATGCAAGCTGCATAAGTCCATTTATGGACTAAAGCAAGCTTCTCGGAGCTGGAATCTTCGATTCGATGATGCGATCAAATAGTTTGGTTTCATCAAGAATTAAGATGAGCCCTGTGTCTACAAGAAGGTTGTTGGGAACACAATTGTCTTCCTTGTATTGTATGTGGATGACATACTACTCATTGAAAATGACATCCCTTTGCTATAGTCTGTAAAGACTTAGCTGGGGAATTATTTCTCAATGAAGGACTTAGGGGAAGCAGCCTGTATTTTAGGCATAAAGATCTATAGAGATAGATCTAAGAGATTGCTTGGCCTAAGTCAAAGTACATATATTAACACGGTATTACTACGGTTTGCCATGCAGAATTCCAAGAAAGGATTTCTGCCGATGTCACATGATGTGAGTCTTTCGAAGACTCAATGCCCCTCTTCTAGAGAGGAGAGAGACCGTATGGATAAGATCCCTTATGCTTCAACCATAGGATCTATCATGTACGCCATACTATGTACTCATCCTGATGTTTCGTATGCTTTGAGCATGACGAGCAGATACCAATCAGATCCAGGTGAGTGTCACTGGATAGTGGTCAAGAATATTCTTAAGTACTTGAGAAGGACTAAAGAATATTTCTTGATATTTAGAGGTGATGGCGAGCTAGCTGTAAAGGGTTACAGTGATGCCAGCTTCCAAACTGACCAGGATGATTATAGATCACAGTCTGGGTTCGTGTTTTACTTGAATGGTGGTGTTATGAGCTGGAAGAGTTCGAAGCAGGACACAGTTGCTGATTCTACAACAAAGGCCGAGTATATTGCTGATCCTATAGCTGATCCAAAGGAGGCAGTTTGGATTCGCAAGTTCATTATTGAGCTTGGGGTGGTTCCTAGCATAGCTGATCCTATAGAGCTCTATTGTGACAACAATGGAGCAATTGCGCAGGCTAAGGAACCTCACTCACACCAGCGGACCAAACACATACTACAGCGTTTCCATCTCATTCGAGAGATCATCGATAAAGGAGATGTGAAAATTTACAGACTACCCACAGAGGCTAACATCGTTGATCCCTTGACCAAGGCTTTGGCACAGAGAAAGCATGATGGTCACACTTGGTCATTGGGTATTAGACCCTACACTGATTGGCACTAGTGCTAGTGGGAGATTGTTAGTGAGAGCCCTAGAGCAAATCATGTGATGATTGTTGTATGGACTCGATGTATCATATTCCTATATATATTTATAAAGGCATTTCTTTATGGTTATTATACTTACTTGTATTGGTGCTAAATAACTAAGTATAATAACATCCTTGAGTAGAAGGTTCTTATCTATATTAATCGATTGGTTGAATCGATAATGAGATGATATAGAGAACACTATTCTTAATTATTCCTAGTCAAGTATTAACATTCAGGGACAATGTTAATACGATGAGACTAGCATGTAGGTCAACTCGATAACTTGGTCTCATAAGTCATGGATATAGAGATATCAAGTTGACACATGGGTATGCATTGGAGAATGTATACTAAATGACCCGCCATGAGAAAGTATCATGGATCGTTATATGAGTGTCATATACTTTCTCATGTGACTATTAGTATGACTATCAGTCCTTGGACCTGAAGTCACCATGGTTCCCTACATAAGGAGTTGCATACTTTGATTTCGTCAAACGTCACCCGTAAATGGGTGGACTATAAAGGCGACTACTGGGTATGTAACAAATTATGCGGAGGGATGTGAGTGATGTAGATGGGATCTATCCCTCCTATATGATGGGAGTGACATCATGATTCTTGATAGAGTGAGACCACTAAGTGTATAGCCATGCCCAAATGAGTCAATATGAGATAATGAGCTCATTTTATTAGAGTGAGTCTACTTGGAGTTCAAGACATAAATTGATTAGAGGATGACACGGTCTATGCCTCAATTGATCAATTTAGATGTCAAGGATATAAGGACATTGTCGCATATTGTGAGAGTCACAATTAGTAATCACAATGGTGATGTTGGATCTCAACATTCTTGTAACTTGGGTAGTAATGATGTGTTGCTAGATACCACTCATTACTTATATTTCTAAATGAGTTTAGGAGCATTGCCAACGTTACAAGAACCTATAGTGTCACACACAAAGGGTAGTTAGATGGAGATTAGGTTCATATGATGGACCAAGAGGATTAGATTCATGTGATGAACTAAATTGGATTAAGAGTAATCTAAATTAGACTAATTGAGTCGGACTCAATTTGATTCATGTGTCGAATGAGTCTAGTTTAGACTATGATTCATTGAGTCAATTTAAACCAATGAATAGAGATTTATTAAATTAAATTGATTTGAATCAAAGGTTATATTGATCAACCATGGGAGATAAGAGGTTAAGTTTGACTTGACTTGAGAGGGAAGATGAAGGGTCAAGTTTGACTTGACTAAATGCCACCTCATTGTGACTTGGCATGGGTCGGCCAATGATAATGTTCCACATCATCAAGGCTACATAATTATGTGCCACCTCATGAGGAAGACCAAGAACCATGACTCTTGGTATTACATGGAGGTATAAGATGCTCCATTAAGTGGTCGGCCACATTCGATGTGCATTCAAGGTTTCTTCTTCTCCTCATCTCTTCATCTTTCTCTCCTTCTCCTCCATTGTCGAGACCTCTCAAGGGTGCTAGCACACTCTAAGTGGTTCTCTCCACCTTTTGTCTGTGTGGATACGTGTAGAGGAGTGTACACTTGACACTCTACGAGATCCGACAACCATTTGGACGAGTGGGATAAGAGAAGGGCATCGCTACAAGGGTAAAACCTTTTTCCATGTAGATCTAAGGTAGATCTAGTGTAGACAAACATGTACATGAATATTTTATTTATCTTCACACGGATCCGTGGCTAGCTTCGAGGTTTTCGTAACGCAAAAAGCGATTTTTGCGGCTCGAATTGCTAACATCGTGGAACCCCTGCAATGTATTGTAGACATGATCAGTGGCTCCTGTATCTACACACCAGGTACTGGTAGATAACACCGCTAAACATGTTTCAACTACTAGTGAATAAGATACACCTATTTTGTTCTCATTTTTTGAGAGGGCAGTCCTTATAGTCTACAATGTCCAAGTTTTATTTCCAATCAATGTAATTTGGGACTAGTCAGTTTGTCCTATAAGAGGATTGAAAACTATTTGCAATCCTAAGAATCATAATAATATTTGGTCAAGACCAACACCTCGAAATCCCCGTGAATTTTTTATGTCACTTTAGTGTGGACGTATACAAATTCAAACATTTGTAAGAGGAGATTTTATCCATTAATTTTATTATCTTGTCAACCTATCTTTATGACAAATAAAATTAATAGTTGGTCTATCTTCGATCAAATATTTGGTCAAAACTTTAGAATTTAAAATAATATTGATTCCTCAAAATAATATCATTTAAATTCACCAACACCTCAAACACCGTGAATTTTGTATGCTGCGATAGTGTGGACGTATACAAATTCAAACATTTGTAAGAGGAGGATTTTACCCATTAATTTTATTCTTGTCAACTTAACTTTATGACAAATAAAATTAATAGTTGGTATTCGTTTGGTCACATATATAATAGCAGTGACTCCGATGGGGAGGATACTATTAAATGTGCCTAAGTGTATACCATCACTTGATACTTAGTCCATTAAATAGGATTGTGCCCCTTCAGATGGAGAAGATCACACACTCCTAAATAATTTCCTATAATCATCCTTAGGAAGTTTGATCTAGTGATCCGCAAACAAACTCATCCGATGTGGAGGAAGGCACTCAAAGCCAACGCGCAAGTTTGTTTGCATCACATACAAACCAGTAATGGAGACCGTGGAATTTATTTACTAATCCCTCTCCCACTTAGTTATTTAAGATGAGGATTTTAAACATGCACACACACACATCACAGCAAATAAAAGCAATAAATATGTAAAAATAATTTTTCAACTATTATGGCCTCTTCCATCACTGTCCTCCGTGTGCTGCCAACCCTAGCTGCTGCCATCTTTAGCCACCTCCATTGGGTCTAGTTGTCGCATCTATCTTGCTTCTTTTTCCATTGTGCCTCTGGTACTCAAATAGTACCACGCCTCGCAAGGATACGATCCGCGACAAAAATAAAATTTTACATATATCGATCCTATATTCCACAAAGGAATGTACATAAAGTCTAGATCGAACAAAATGTAAAATTCTAAAACTAATACAGCTCTTGTTGTATTTAATACATATAATCATGCACACACATAAAATGCCCTCGACATGTCCGAAGGTCCAATCACACATAATCACAATAGGCCATAATAGTTGGAGCCTGCAACCACAGAGTTAATCTATTTGCATATCCTACTATTATCCTACCTAAAATATGTATGATATGTGCATAATTAAACTAAAACCAAACACACAGAGGCTAAAACCTAGCTCTGATACCAATTGTTGGTTGCTACTCGGAATATCGTACTGGTTCCACTGTACAAAAATTTTGTACAAGTGTCGAACCTTTCCTAACAATCTATTGTGTTCTTTAGAAATTAAACTTGGAATCACAAACAGAACTTAACATTATTGATTCCAAATTCAACTTATCTGTTCTTAGAGGTTTAGACTTGGATCACAAACGATACTTAATATTATTAATCCAAATCCACCCATGTTACTGTAACACCCCACCCTCCTCACTACTAGACTGTGAGGGCGAAGCGCTACTGGACTACTAACTTTACTTAACTATCCTTGTTCACATGTTGATAGTAATTCCTAAAACTCTCGGAGAACTCAAAACATACAATTAACTAGCAGCGGAAGACTAAATGACTCATCTAATACATTCTTAATAAATGACAATCTTAATAAATTCTTATGCTAGGTCCCAAGGCTTCTATAGTCCAGGCATCACACATCCATCCGCACCTCCTTGTCACCTTCCTTTGCTATAACTTTTCCTTTCCTTTATCTACAGTAAAAGGAAAATACATTTATAAGCAAAATTGCTTAGTAAGCGCTATCTAACTCACAAAACTCGAATATGCATGTGAATATACTGAAATCTAAAAGCTGAATGCTCAAAAGGAAAACTACTCATGCCCATCTACAAGCAAAAGAAACATACTGAAATGTTAAACGTGTAAAACAAATCTATACAATCATGCTAGCATAATCTTGCTGAATTTTAAACACTTTCTGAATCTTATTTCACTTGTTTAAAAACTTATACTTTAATACTTCAAAATAATAATCAACTTTCTTCTTGGGCACAGGCGTAGTACCATCTTATGCGCGTTCCCTAATAGGTTGGGGTAGCGAGCCACCAATCCTAAAAGAGCAGACCTCGGTCTACCAGGGCCAAGACCTCGAAATTGGACACCTGGATTTGTTTAACGACAACCTCGGAAGTCGGGTACTAGCCTCTTAAATAAAGTAAAATACTTGTTATCTTTTATTACTTCTAATATATAATGCATCGGCATTTTCTTTAAGCACCTTGTGTGCCAAAATCCCTAAAGTCTTGACTTTGGGATCTACTTAAGGTCTTGGCCTTTCTCTTTCTTTTCTTTATCTTTCTTACACTTGTTAATACTTCTAATAAAAGAATGCTTCTTTAAAAACTGAAATGTTTAAACAAATTCTAACTTTGAAATGCATAAACAAAAATCTGCATACTATGCTAATCAAAATTCTGCATACTATACTAATCAAGATTCTGCATTCTATGCTACACTATTTCTGCATACTATGCAAACATAAATTCTGCACTATAATACTTAACCAAACTACACTATATAATCTTTTTCTTTAAAAACTGCACTATAAGTTCCACCAAAAATCTGCACTACAAGTTCCACCAAAAATCTGCACTATAAATTCCACCAAAAATCTGCACTATAAGTTCCACCAAAAATCTGCACTATAAACTTTAAAGAAATCTGTACCATAAGCTCTTAAGAAATCTGCACCAAAGCTCTAAAGAAATCTGCTCTAAAGAAATCTGCATTTTAAGCTCTGCACTATAAGCTTACATAAAAATCTGCACTATAAGCTTAACTGAAATCTGCACTATAGGCTTAATTAAAATCTGCACTATAAGCTTAAATAAAAAGCTGCACTATAAGCTTAATTAAAAATCTGCATTATAAGCTTAATTAAAATCTGCACTATAGGCTTAATTAAAATCTACATTATAAGCTTAATTAAAAATCTGCACTATAAGCTTAATTAAAATCTGCACTATAGGCTTAATTAAAAATCTGCACTATAAGCTTAATTAAAATTTGCACTATAGGCTTAATTAAAAATCTGCACTATAAGCTTAATTAAAAATCTGCACTATAAGCTTAATTAAAATCTGTACTATAAGCCTACATAAAAATCTTCACTATAAGCTTAATTAAAATCTGTACTATAGGCTTAATTAAAATCTGCACTATAAGCCTACATAAAATCTGCACTATAAGCTTAATTAAAATCTGTATTATAGGCTTAATTAAAAATCTGCACTACAAGCTTAATTAAAATCTGCACTATAAGCCTATATAAAAATCTGCACTATAAGCTTAATTAAAAATCTGCACTATAGGCTTAATTAAAAATCTGCACTATAAGCGCTTCTCATGCTTCGAATTCAAGAAGAACAAAGGTCCGAAACTACTCCTACTGCAGGTGAGAAGCACTTACCTTTGCGTTCTTGGGCTTACAACCGGAAAGAAAACTTCTAGGGTTTGCGGGAATTGCAAGCTTCGACCCCTCCTTCGTGCTCACGGTTTCCCCTTGATGAGAGGATCACAACCATGTGAAGATCTCCCGGAAATCTCCCTTGGCCGGCCGCCGAAGAGGAACCCTAGATCCCCCCTTTTTTCCTTCGCCCAAACAAGAGACGTTGTGCCATCGGGAGAGAAAAGGAGAGGAGAGGTTTAGGTTTTGGAAAATAATCCCTAAGTTCTCCCTTTTTATAACTTAATATTTCTGTTAACTATCTTAAACAAATTCGCTACCTTTTCTAAACAGACAAATCCAACATCAACTTATCCCTTTTATAATCCAATATTCTGTTAACTATCTTAAATAAATTCACTACCTTTTCTAAACAGACAAATTCAACATCAACTTATCCCTTTTATAATCCAATATTCTGTTAACTATCTTAAATAAATTCGCTACCTTTTCTAAACAGACAAATCCAACATCAACTTATCCCTTTTATAATCCAATATTCTGTTAACTATCTTAAATAAATTTTGCTACCTTTTCTAAACAAAACTGCCTGCTTGACCACTTGGTCAGTCGGATTTGCTTAAGGCTTGGTTCGGCCGGAGGTTGCATGTTTGAATCTCGGCTAATTTTCTTTATTTTTTGCAACTTGTTTCTTTTGGTAAAAATACCAAATGAACTCCAAAAATTGCATAAAAATACTCTAAAATTTTCTAAAAATCTCTAGAATTTTTCTAAAGCATTTATAAATATTTTTAAGTACTATTAGGACTCAAAATGAGAAAATTTGGGTTGTTACAGTTACAAAGTTTATTAAATATTTATTTTAAAGATCGACTTTCAGGTTAAACATGGTGAGGCACTAGGCCTTCGTGAGTATGGGATCATCCACCACTTTCTAGACAAAGTCTTTCAACGAAATTTAATATTTAATCTCCTTATAGTAACCCTAGGGTTAACCACTAAGAACAATCGAATCACAAGATCGAAAAACAAAATAAACACAAAATCGAAACATAAAATTGATTGTCTAAAACCGATAGCCTCTTGTGTTTGGTATTTCAAAATCCATACAAAGAAAACTAGTATGATGCGGAATAAGACAACTAGTTATATCTTTCTTTGTAAGTAAAGACCTCTTGATCTTCTGTTGTATTCCTCACCTCCTCTTGGACGTCGTGTGGGCGACGATCTACCCAGATGAATTCCACCGAGACCACTTCTTCTTCTCCAAGACTCTGAGCCATCAAGGGATGCCAAAATAGGAAATTTCCTTCTTCTTCGTCTCCTTCAAGCAACCGACTACCAAGCGCTTCTCCTCTTCTTCTTCTTCCTCTCCAAGCAATCGGCCACAAGGATATAGAAACTCTCGATGCTGCCGGTCCTAAGGAAGCAAAAGAGGTGACAAGATGAAGGTGGTGCTGCCGGCTAAAAGAAAGAAGAAAGGAAGGGAGCATGGCTGGCCACCGAGGAAATAGAGAGGGAATAAGAATAGGTTGTCTAGTTCGTGAGGCACCCTTTCCCCTCTTTTATAATCCTTTGGCTTGGTAAAAAAGGAAAGTTTAATTAAAAATTTCTTTTAATCTTCTTATGGCCGGCCACATCATGGTATACTAAAAAGGAAAAAAAATTTACAACAAAAAATTAAAGCTTCCTTTTAAACCATGATGTTTACAAAAGGGAAAGTTTTAAACATAATTAAAACTTCCTTATTTGTGGTCTCCCTCTAAAAGAGGAAATTTTAATAATAATTAAAATCTCTCTTTTTAAATTTTCTATTGGACATGGCAATAAAGGAAAGTTTTAAAAATTAATCTCTCTCTTTTAAAACATGTAGACAACTACAAAAAAGGAAAGATTAATTAAAACTTCACTTTTTTAAATCATGGTTACATAAAAGGAAAGTTTTATCAAAAATTAAAATATTTCTTTTAAACATTATAGACAACTACAAATAAGGAAAGATTTTAACAAAATTAAAATCTCTCTTTAATCTTTTGTAGATAGCTATAAAAGAAAAGATTTTAAAATCTAAAACTCTCTTTTTTTAAAACCATGAGGATGACTATAAAAAAAAATTTTAAAAATAAAATTTCTCTTTTAAACCTTTCATGAATGGCTATAAAAGGAAAAATTTTAATAAAAATTAAAATCTCCTTTAATCATATGTGGCCGGCCCCATGCTTGGACACCAAGAATGATTTGGCCGACAACTTCTTGGGCTCCAAGCCTATACTTGGCCGACCCCCCTTGCTCCAAGCAAGGTTGTGTTCGACCCATTACTTGGATAAGAAGTGGACTTAGTGGATACAAGGTTTTGTAGGACCGTTAGATTCGATAGAGGGGGGGTGAATATCGATTCGAAAAGTCGAGTAAGAATACGCAGCGGAAAAGTAAATGAACACAGTTGTTTTTACTTCGTTCGGAGCCTGTGACGACTCCTACTCGAAGGCCCGTGGTCCTTGACCACTTTCGTTGGGCAATCACTAGCAATTCGAATATAATTACAAGATGAATACAGGAAATGCTAATGAAACAAAGTAATACCGACAAGGAAATTAACTAAAAACCGAAGGAGCACTTTGTCGGAGCTTTGTTGGCGTCGCAGCAGAGCAGCAGGACCAGCAGTAGAAGAGTTCTCAGATTGATGATTGATTTTCTGAAGCTCCTGCCTGGGGCTTCTTTTATATGTTGCTCCGGGCGCCTAGATTCCTTCCGGGCGCCTGGAATATGACGTAGCTGCTCAAACCGTGATGCTCCACGTGGCGACGACTTGGCTGGATATAATTTGCCTTCCGGGCGGCCGGACCACCTTGTTCCAGAAACCTCCCTTTTCCTGCAAAACAAAGTTAGTCCGAGGCAATATATAACCTGCAACATAGATTGTTAGCACATTTTATAATAGTATGAATTAGCACAAATAGTATGACTTAGATTCTGTCTTTCCGAGATCGGAATCTAGTCACGATCTCGACTTAGATATCCGAAATGGATCTAAGCCGAATCGACGCCTAATGTTCCCTTCCCAGGAACACGTCCTCGCAGTCACTCCCCTCCAGTGACTTACCTCACTTACCTGCCAGACGTCCGGTCGACCCGTCTGGACTTCTCGCCAAGCGTCCGGTCAGCCCGTCGACCCGCTTGGACTTCTTGCCAGCTATCCGGTCAGCCCGTCGACCTAGCTGGACTTCGTGCTAGACATCCGGTCAGCCCGTCGACCTGTCTGGACTTCTCCTGCACACTCGATCAAAGTGTCAGACAACAACAAAACTAACTTAACCTATTTCTCATTCATCAAAACCTAGGTTAGACCGTTAGTGCTACCCGCACCAACAGGTTTTATAGAGGCTACAACAGGGACCGAGAGGAGAAATTGGTTTTGGTCTCCCGATGAGCTTGAGCTTCCTGTGTTCACCCCGAACACCCAACTCAAGTCCGTCAACAAAAACTCATACCACTAAAGAGTTATTATTGAACTACCGTACCAATCCCAAATTACATTATGGGCTCCTTCTTATTATGAGTGCATTAATCTCCATGTGTTTAAGATATTGAATGCCCACTAATTAAATGAGTCACTGACAACTCACTTAATTAATATCTAGCTCTAAGAGTAGTACCACTCAACTTCATTGTCATGCTGGACTAGGCCCACCTGCAGGGTTTACATGACAATCCTTATGAGCTCCTCAAGGGGGCATCATCAACCTAGATTACTAGGACACAGTTTCATTCTATAATCAACAACACACCATATAAACAATATCATTTCTCAACTTATTGGGCCTATTGATTTAACGAGCTAAATCACACCCTTTGATAAATTAAAGAAATAAATATTAAGTATACATGCTTGTTATTATATCATGATTAAGAGTATGCACTTCCATAATAATAGAGATTTTTATTCTTTTATGTAGTCAGTATAAAAGAAATTACCTCAAATGGTCTTGCTCAATACACTCATAGTGTACTAGTGTAATTTTATAGTCAAGATAAACAAGTAATTTTATAGTCAAGATAAACACTAATACCAAATTACACTATAACCACTCCAATGGTTTGTCCCATTCCATCTTGGTTGTGAGCTACTATTTATAATTTATAAGGAACTGATAACATGATCTTCTGTGTGTCTCCTCACACCATGTTATCTTCAATATAAATTAAATGGGCAACTACACTTAGTAAAATGTCGACATTTGACCAATGTGATTCTTATAAATGTTTATACAAAAGCTAGACTTTTAGTATACATCCTAAGAATCATTGCTATCCAAGTGACGAGAAAGTCGAGATCCGACCTAACATGTCCATGGATATTATCTTGTATGACTTGGCCCCTTTATCTTTGATATCTAGATTTGATCAATGAGGCATAAATCGTGTCATCTATTCGGGACCGTTGGTGGCCGGCTATCGGATGGTTGAATGGCCCTGCACAAAATAAAAACAAATACCCTTCTCGAAATTTAAAAGAACACTTGTGTAAATTAAATAAAGAAACTAAAAAGACGAGGCTCACGGATTTGACTTGGTTACAACCGAGGAAGTTGTTAATCCAAGGAATGGATCGCACTAAGTATCTCCTTCAGGCGGAGAAGCCTCTTACAGCAGTGAAAGCACATAAAATGAGAAGCTAAACTAAAAGAAGAGCGCACAACTGTTGTAATGCTAATTGCTTGTTAAGTTTTTAAAAGCTTCTGGACCAAGGCTGTATTTATAGCCTTGGTCGAGGTGCCTGGAGGGTTCCAGGTGCCTGGAAAGGGATAAAACTTTATCCCCTTCGCAACAAATCATGGTCAAACGTGATTTGGTCAAAAGTCACATTCCAGGCGCCCAGACCCTTAAAGTCAACTTTGTTGACATTTTGTAGTCCGAGCTCTCTGCTCATCTCGGTCTAGATCTTTCGCTCCGCTCACTTGGGTGATTTTGGCCAACTGAAATAAGGCTCACCCGAACCCAATTTTGGCCTTCTCGAACAGGCTTCTGCTTCAGCTTCTTGTCCCTCGGAATCGTCGCGTGTTTCCTTCTTGTCTACCAGCGTACTCATTCGCAACTCTTCATCCCTCGGATGCACCGAGCCCGTCGGCTCTCTCCCTTGCTGACCTTCTCGTTAGCTACATCTCTTGCTCCTCGAGCAATCTTTCGCTCTGACTTCTCGTCCCTCGGAAACACCGTACGCTCCCTTCTTGTCCGCTGGTGTACTCTTCCGCAGCACATCATCCCTCAGACGCACTGAGCTCATCGGCTCTCTCTCCCATGCCATCCTTCTCACTAGTTACGTCTTCCGCTCAACTTCCTGTGCTTCTATGTTCCTGCACACTTAGACACAGGGTCAAAATACCACAGAACTTAACTTAACTTGCTTGATCACATCCAAACAACTAGGGTTCCAAAAATCTTCCCTTTTTTGATGTGAGCAACCCAAGTTAAGATAGGGTAAACCAACATAAATCAAGAGTAATAAATTTTGCATGAAAGTGTAAAAATTTTGATCTACCTCCCCTTAGACTTAATATTTTCCTTCTCCCCCTTTGATCACATAAAAAATGGGGTTCCAAAAAAAACTAAGGGTAATAATTTTGAGAACTTTAAAAATTATTTTGATATCACTAAAAAAAATTGCAATCATTTCTGAAAAAATTATAAGTAAAATTTAAGCAGGAAAAAAATTCTAAGTTAGACAACTTTGAAAAAATTTGAGAAATTTCCAAAAAAAATTTGAATAATTTATTTAAAGCAAGAATATTTTTGTGAAAATTTTCTAATTAAAAGAAATTTACAAGCAAAAATATTTTTAAGAATTTTCAAAAAAATTGAGTAACCCTTTAAAGCATTATCTAATTTCAATTTTGTAACACCCGTAAATTTCCTCTATTCTAAAAGAGAAAAAAAGAAATAGAAGAAGAGAAAAGAAATAAAAATATATTTTAAATGGCCCAGGCTAAGATTTGAACCTGCGACCTCTTACTTGAGATTTGTTTAAATAGTCATTAGGTGGTGGTAAAGCATCACATGAGTAATATGAAACAATTCATTATATGTAGATTATATGTGAAGAAATGCTCCAACTTTCACTTAGTATAAAAGGGGATAGATGAGATTAAAAACCTAATTTTCATCTCCTCTTCTCCTCTAGCCGAAACTTCTCCTTCCTCCTTTCAAGTTTCGACCAAGATCAAGAAATCTAGGTCTAAGCTTCTAAGTTCTTCAAGTGGAGGATCTAAGAGGAGAATTTTTGGCAAGGATTGGTACGCAGGTAAAGGGGTGGCTTGGAGAATAAGGCATGCAAGAGAGAGGATTATCTTCCCTACACCTTATAGTAGTAAGATCTAGCGAAAAGAGGTAAGTATCTCTCACCTGCAGTATGAGTGCCTTCGTTAATTCATGTTACGATATGTTTTAAGCGTGTTGCATGTTAAAGGAGATAGATGCTATGATATGTAAGATGCCCTCTAAAGTTTTGGGATTAAGAGCATGTTTAGATCATCTTGATTTGCTTCCCATTAAATTTTGGGACTAAGAAGTATAATCAAGTGCCTAAAGTGCTTCCCTATAAGTACGAGGGAATTAAGCGCACATAAGATGTTTGGTTGAATGCCAAGCAAGTGCAAGTACACGAAATTAATAGTTAAAGGAAAGAATTTTACTTTAGAAAGGCATGTACTGGACACAAGGTTCATGGGTGGGCTCCTAGATCACCCCTAGGCTCCTAGACCGCCTAGTAGTACCTTAATGGGTTCGGGATTAGCTATCTCGGATCTTATTAAGGATGCACGCAAAGTGGTACAATGTCGAGCCCAAGCAAGTGATTATTATTTTCACTATTATGTAATATAAAGTTTTCAAACTTCATGGTTTGTATTAGTGGAAGTTTCCTAAGTTGAGAATTTGAGTTATAAAGTGCAATAGTAATAAACTCAATAATATGCCAAGATTCCTATTTTTATTTCGTTACTAGCATGGTTTTTAAGTTGATGGTTTGCATGATAAACTGGTTTGAAAATACATGTCATGTACATATTTCCGAAGTACGATTTTAGTGTGAATTACTATCAAAAGCATGTTTACATTGTTGCATTTTTCCTCAAGTAGTTTAAAAAGCATGTCCTCTTTTAATGTATCGTTTTGTGAGTGGATGGTACTTACTAAGCATCCGCTTATAGATTTGCATTTCCTTATACTGCAGATAAAGGTAAAGGAAAGCTCGAGTAGGAGGAGACAGCAGGAGCAGTGTTTGGTGTGTGTGCAATGGAACCGTGGAAGAAGATCTTGGGATTTGTTATGTTAAACCTTGGTGCTAATGTATTCCCTTATTTCCGCTCTACCGGAAACACTTGTAAGGGTTGTCATGATACATTTACAGTTTGATAGTAATTGGTGTGTCAAAGACTCCTCCTCAAGTAATGGGATAAAATGGTAGGCCAAGGCTGATTACAAAGGGGAGAAAAACCTCTTTTTGGAGCTCGGTGTGACCTCCGTACAACCCGTGTCACGGCTGTGTGGAATCACACGGCCTCCTGCTTCCTGCTCTCGGCCAAGGTGACACGGTCATGTGAAATTACACGGTCGTGCCCCTCTTCCTCTCGGCCAAAGTGACACGACCATGTGAAGTCACACGGTCGTGCACTCCCTCCTCTCGGCCCAAGTGTCACGGTCGTGTGGATTCAAACGGTCGTGCACTTCTTCACCTCGGCCAAGGTGACACAGCCATGTGAATTCACACGGTCGTGCCTTGCTTCTCCTCGGCCAAGGTGACCCAGACGTGTGGATTCACACGGCTGTGTACCTCCCTCTCTCGGCCAAGGAGACACGGTCGTGTGGATTCACACGGTCGTGCGGTTGTGCTTGGCTCCAAGTTGTGTCCTATTCAGTCGAACAAGTTAGAGTAGACCTATGGGTTGAACAGTACATAATGTGTAAGAATGCCAAAAAAATCAGGAAGTACAGATAAGGGTAACGTCTGTACCCTGTGTGGTAATGGTAGAGGGTCGGGCGATACAAATTTAATGCTTTATCAGTTAGTCAATTAAACACTTTATTTCAATATTTGCCTTCTAGGCTATGGCGAGGCACTAGGCCTTTTTGGTTATTGGATCATCAACCACTTCTAGACAAAACCTCATAAGAAAATTAAATGTATAATTTTCTTGCTGAAAACGCTAAGTCTAAATTAAGGTTCAAGTAAGACAAGACTTAGGAACCCAATATAGGTTCCAGCCAACTGGATTAATTAGAAATTTCTTAGGGACATATTTCTTTGAAATATTTCTAATTTGTCCCTTATGGTATCTAAGGTACCAATTTAATCCATAAAATTTTCTAATATGTTGATTATTTGAACATGTATGATTTTTCAAAATATATACTTGTATTTTCAAATTATCATTTTCTAATTATTTATCATTTTCTATTTCTAATCTTTTAATTTATCATTTTCTATTTCTAATCTTTTAAGATATTTTGATAGACAAGATTTATCTAAAGTTAATTTCATCTTTTTATTTCCTTTTTCTAGCATGCAACAATCTTTGGTTAATAATTTAACAAATTCAAACATTTGGTCAGGTGGTAGAGACCGTACCTGACTTACATTGTCGATTTCTGATCCTCCCCCTGTAGAGCTACTTTCCTCCGAAGACTCTCCCCCTTCATCGATGCTCATCTGGGATGAGCTTTCTGTGATCTCGGGAAGGAATTCGGCTATAAGGGATGTCCCGACAATTTCTTCGATCTCAGATTCTTCTGACGATGACTCGGTGTCCATCGAGGAGTCAGATTCGGCATCAATCGATTTTTCGTGGAGCTTCAAGAACTTTTCCCAAAGTTTTTTTGCACTTTGATAGTTGCTGATTCTGTCGAGATCCTCCACTAGTAGTACACTTATGAGATGATATTCAACCTTACTGGTTGACATGAAATCGTCACGCTACCTTTTGGTCTAGAGGCATTTTTCAATTTCTTCTCCGTTCATATTCTTTGGTGTTTCATAACCATATTTCATTATTAGTAAAATATAGAAATCTGTTTTAAGAAATACCTTCATTCATCGCTTCCAAAACGTGAACTTCCCCTCGAACGTTGGTGGATAGATGTTAGCTACAACCATCTCGTTACTTCAGTCGGCGGTTAGTCCTTCTGAGGCATCCTGACTCTGATACCACTTGTTGGGGACCATTAGTGGCCGGCTATCAGAGGGTTGAATGGCTCTACACAAAATAAAAACAAATACCCTTCTCGGAATTTAAAATAACACTTACATAAATTAAATAAAGAAAGAAACTAAAAAGACGAGGCTCACGGATTTGACTTGGTTACAACCAGGGAGGTTGTTAATCCAAGGAATGTATCGCACTAAGTATCTCCTTCAGGCAGAGAAGCCTCTTACAGCAATGAAAGCACAGAAAATGAGAAGCTAAACTAAAAGAAGAGCACACAAGTGTTGTAATGCTAATTGTTTGTTATGTTTTTAAAAGCTTCTGGACCAAGGCTATATTTATAGCCTTGATCAGGGCGCCTAGAGGGTTTCAGGCGCTTGGAAGGAGATAAAATGTTATCCCCTTCGTAATGGATCATGTTCAAATGTGATCTAGTCAAAAGTCACATTTCGGGCGCTCGGAAGGGTTCCGGGCGTCCGGACCCTTAAAGTCAACTTTGTTGACGTTTTGTGGTCCGGGCTCTCTGCTCCAGTTCTGCTCGCCTCTATCCAGATCTTCCGCTCCGCTCACTTGGGTGATTTCGGCCAACCAAAATAAGGCTCACCCGAACTCAATTTCGGCCTTCTCGAGCAGGCTTCTGCTCCGGCTTCTCGTCCCTCGGAATCGTCGCGTGCTTCCTTGTCGTCTGCCAGCATACTCATCCACAGCTCTTCGTCCCTCGGATGCACCAAGCTCGTGGGCTCTCTCCCGTGCTGACCTTCTCGCTGGTTGTGCCTCTTGCTCCTCAAGTAATCTTCCGCTCTGGCTTCTCGTCCCTCGAAAACACTGCATGCTCCCTTCTCGTCTGCCGGTGTACTCTTCCGTAGCACCTCGTCCCTCAGACGCATCGAGTCCGTTAGCTCTAACTCCCATGTCGTTCTTCTCGCTAGCTACATCTTCCGCTCGACTTCCTATGCTCCTAAGTTCCTGCACACTTAAACACAGGGTCAAAACACCACAGAACCTAATTTAACTTGTTTGATCACATTAAAACAACCTGGGGTTCCAACATCATCTTCTTATCAACCTTTGTGTTTCTTGATCTCTAAGTAGACACACTCAATCAAATAAGCTCAATATCTCATATTGACTCATTTGAGCATGGTCATGCTTTCTTGTGTCCTACTAATCAAGGGACCCACAGATATCGCTTCCATAATATGGAAGGGATAGATTCCATCTACATCAGTCACATCCCTCCGCATAATTCATTGCATACCCAGTGATCGACTTTATTGTCCTCCTTGTTATAGGTGATCTTTGCCGATACCAAAGTATACAACTCCTTATATAGGGAACCGTAGTGACTTCAGGTCTAAGGACTATTTATACCAATAGTTACATGAGTATGTTTATGGCACTCATATAACGATCCATGAAACATTCTCATGGAAGGTCATTCAGTATATATTCTCTAATATATACCCATGTGTCAACCTGATATCTCATATCTATGACTTGTGAGATTAAGTCATCCATTGACCTACATGCTAGTCTCAATGCATTAATATTGTCCTTGTATATTAATGCTTGACTAGGAATAGTTAAGAGTAGTGTTCTATGTATATCTACAATATCTCACTATCAATTCAACTAATTGATATGATGCAGATAAGAACCTATTACCCAAGGACATTATTATACTTATTCAATCGACACTGATATGAAATAAATATAATAACTAACTTTGTCTTTTATTAATAATGAAATATGATACAAAATGAGTCCTTTACAATCATCTCATAATTGGTACTAGGGCTAATACTAATAATTTTGGACTAACATATTTGTTGCAGGGCAAGAAAGCAAGCAAGGAAGCAAAGCTGCCTTCGAGAGAACAATACCCGAGGGCACCCTCCATGGCTTTGGAAGGTGTTGTAACACCCCACCCTCCTCACTACTAGTCCGTGAGGGCGGGGCGCTACTAGACTACTAACTTTACTTAATTATCCTTGTTCACATATTGATAGTAATTCCTAAAACTCTCGGAGAACTCAAAACATACAATTAACTAGCAGCGGAAGACTAAATGACTCATCTAATACATTCTTAATAAATGGCAATCTTAATAAATTCTTATGCTAGGTCCCAAGACTTCTATAGTCCAGGCATCACACATCCACCCGCACCTCCTTGTCGCCTTCCTTTGCTATAACTTTTTCTTTCCTTTATCTGTAGTAAGAGGAAATGCAACTATAAGCAAAATTTGCTTCGTAAGCGCTATCTAACTCACAAAACTCGAATATGCATGTAACTGGAAGAAATCTAAAACTGAATGCTTAGAAAGAAATACTACTCATGCTCATCTACAAGAAAAAGAAACATACTGAAATGCTAAACGTGTAAAGCAAATCTAAACAAACACGCTAGCATAAAAGAAAACTAAACTTGTAGGATTTTAAACTTATGTGAAGCTTGTTTTACTTGTTTAAAAACTTATACTTTAATACTTCAAAATAATAATCAACTTTCTTCTTGGGCTCGACAACTGTACTTGCTATGCGCGCATCCCTAACTAGACCCGAGATAGCTGGTCCCGAATCTAGTAGGGTTTACTAGGTTATCTAAACCTAGGGACGACTATGGGAGCCCAACCCAAGGACATCTGAGAGTCCAACATACTAGGTTATCTAAACCTAGGGACGACTATGGGAGCCCAACCCAAGGACAACTGAGAGTTCAACACAGTGCCACTGATAAAAGTAAAATACTTGTTATCTTTTAATACTTCTAATATATAATGCCTCAGCATTTTAACAAGCACCTTGTGTGCCAAAATCCCTAAAGTCTTGACTTTGGGATCTACTTAAGACCTTGGCCTTTTTCTTTCTTTTCTTTATCTTTCTTATACTTGTTAATACCTCTAATAAAAGAATGCTTCTTTAAAAACTGAAATGTTTAAACAAATTCTAACTTTGAAATGCATAAACAAAAATCTGCATATTATGCTAATCAAAATTCTGCATACTATGCTAATCAAGATTCTGCATTCTATGCTACACTATTTCTGCATACTATGAAAACATAAATTTTGAACTATAATACTTAATCAGACTGCACTATAATCTTTTCCTTTAAAACTACACTATAAGTTCCACCAAAAATCTGCACTATAAGTTCTACCAAAAATCTACACTATAAATTCCACCAAAAATCTACACTACAAGTTTCACCAAAAATCTGCACTATAAGCTTAATTAAAATCTGCACTATAAGCTTAATTAAAAGTTTGCACTATAAGCTTAATTAAAATCTACACTATAGGCTTAATTAAAAATCTGCACTACAAGCTTAATTAAAATCGACACTATAAGCCTACATAAAAATCTGCATTATAAGCTTAATTAAAATCTGCACTATAAGCTTAATTAAAAGTCTGCAGTATAAGCTTAATTAAAATCGACACTATAAGCCTACATAAAAATCTGCATTATAAGCTTAATCAAAATCTGCACTATAAGTTTAATTAAAAGTCTGCACTATAAGCTTAATTAAAATCTGCACTATAAGCTTAATTAAAATCTGCACTATAAGCTTAGATAAAAATCTGCACTATAAGCTTAATTAAAATCTGCAGTATAGGCTTAATTAAAAATTACACTACAAGCTTAATTAAAATCTGCACTATAAGCCTACATAAAAATCTGCACTATAAGCGCTTCTCATGCTTCGAATTCAAGAAGAACAAAGATCCGAAACTACTCCTACTGCAGGTGAGAAGCACTTACCTTGCTTCTTGGACTCACAACCGAACAAAAAGGGCTTCTAGGACCTTGGCCGGCCGCCAGAGACTATGCCATAACTCTCTTTTGTTTTCTGCCCGAGCTCCGCCATCGTATGCAGAAGAGAAGGAGAGAATGGTTTAAGTCACGGGAAAACAGAGCATCAACTTATCCCTTTTTATAACTTAATATTTCTGTTAACTCCTTAAATAAATTTTTCTAACTTTTCTAAATAGATTTGTCCGTTTGCATTTTTGGTCCGTCGGATTTGCCCCCGGGCAGAGGTTGCGGGTTCGATTCCTCAGCCGAACCCTTTTTCTCCTATTTATTTCCTATTTATTAATTACTACTTAAATAAATTTTGTTCCTTCTTTTAATCAGCATTGCTCGCTGGAACACTTGGTCAGCTGCGCTTTATTAAAATCAGGGGTCGCGGGTTCGATTCCTCAGCCGAACCCTTTTTATTCCAATTTATCTCTTATTCTTTAACTACTGCTTAAATAGATTTTTCTCCTTTTTTAATCTGTATTGCCCGTTGGAACAGTTGGTCAGCTGCGCTTTGCTAAAATCAGGGGTCGCAGGTTCGATTCCTCAGCTAAACCCTTTTTATTCCAATTTATCTCTTATTCTTTAACTACTGCTTAAATAGATTTTTCTCCTTTTTTAATCTGTAATGCCCGCTGGAACAGTTGGTCAGCCGTGCGTTGCTTAAGGCTTGGCTTGTGGGTTCAAATCTCGGCTGCAACCTTTTTCTTCCTATTATTTCCTGTTATCAACTTCTACTACTTAAATACATTTCATGCTTCTCTTAATCAGCTATGACTGCTTGCACACTTGGTCAGCCGGACTCGCTTAAAGCTTGGTTCGGCCGGAGGTCTCGGGTTTGAATCTCGGCTTGGACATGTTTTTGTCGAAACTTCTTTCGTTTAGTAAAAATACCAAACGACCTCCAAAAATTACGTAAAAATACTCTAAAAATTTCTAAAAATATCTAGAATTTTTTAAAGCATTTCTAAATATTTTTACGTACTATTAGGACTCGTAATGAGGAATTTTGGGTTGTTACAATTCTCCATATCTGATAAAAAGTTCATCCTCGAACTTAGAATAATTCCGGATATTTTCGTCTTATACTGTCCTACGCTCCCAAGTAACTTCCTCGCGCTTCTGGTTCTGCCAGATGTCCTTCACTAGTGGTACTTCTTTGTTCCTTAGTCTCTTAACTTTCCTATCCACTATCACCCATAACTTCTCTGTCCTTTTTGTTCTCCTGTACTCGGTCCTCAGTACAAGCGGTACGAGAATGTCCTCTTCTTGACATCTAGTTATGTAGAAAGAAACTAAGCAGAATTCTTAACTTTATAAGCACTTCTAAACATCTCCCTATTCGGTACATATAATCTAATACTTCTAAGGATTTCTCTTTACTGTAAAGAATAAAGAAAGCATACTAAAAAAAAATTTAAATACTTTCTTACTTGAAGACGGCAAGGTTGGTGCTGATGTGTGATGCTGGAGAATAGGAACTGCTCTGATATCAACTTGTAACACCCCACCCTCCTCACTACTAGTCCGTGAGGGTGGGGCGCTACTGGACTACTAACTTTACTTAACTATCCTTGTTCACATATTGATAGTAATTCCTAAAACTCTCGAAGAACTCAAAACATACAATTAACTAGCAGCGGAAGACTAAATGACTCATCTAATAAATGGCAATCTTAATAAATTCTTATGCTAGGTCCCAAGGCTTCTATAGTCCAGGCATCACACATCCACCCACACCTCCTTGTCGCCTTCCTTTGCTATAACTTTTTCTTTCCTGTATTTGCAGTAAGAGGAAATGCAACTATAAGCAAAATTTGCTTAGTAAGCGCTATCTAATTCACAAAACTCGAATATGCATGTAACTGGAAAAAATCTAAAACTGAATGCTCAGAAAGAAATACTACTCATGCTCATCTACAAGCAAAAGAAACATACTGAAATGAAAAACGTGTAAAGCAAATCTAAACAAACACGCTAGCATAAAAGAAAACTAAACTTGCAGGATTTTAAACTTATGTGAAGCTTGTTTTACTTGTTTAAAAACTTATACTTTAATACTTCAAAATAATAATCAACTTTCTTCTTGGGCCCGGCAACTGTATTTGCTATGCGCGCATCCCTAACTAGACCCGAGATAGCTGGTCCCAAATCTAGTAGGGTTTACTAGGTTATCTAAACCTAGGGACGACTATGGGAGCCCAACCCAAGGATATCTGAGAGTCCAACATACTAGGTTATCTAAACCAAGGGATGACTATGGGAGCCCAACCCAAGGACAACTGAGAGTCCAGCACAGTGCCACTGATAAAAGTAAAATACTTGTTATCTTTTATTAATTCTAATATATTATGCCTCGGCATTTTAACAAGCACCTTGTGTGCCAAAATCCCTAAAGTCTTGACTTTGGGATCTACTTAAGACCTTGGTCTTTTTCTTTCTTTTCTTTATCTTTCTTATACTTGTTAATACCTCTAATAAAAGAATGCTTCTTTTAAAACTGAAATGTTTAAACAAATTCTAACTTTGAAATGCATAAACAAAAATCTGCATACTATGCTAATCAAAATTCTGCATACTATGCTAATCAAGATTCTGCATTCTATGCTACACTATTTCTGCATACTATGCAAACATAAATTTTGTATTATAATACTTAACCAGACTGCACTATAATCTTTTTCTTTAAAACTACACTATAAGTTCCACCAAAAATCTGCACTACAAGTTCCACCAAAAATCTGCACTATAAATTCCACTAAAAATCTGCACTACAAGTTTCACCAAAAATCTGCATTATAAGCTTAATTAAAATCTGCACTATAAGCTTAATTAAAAGTCTGCACTATAAGCTTAATTAAAATCTGCACTATAAGCTTAATTAAAATCTGCAGTATAAGCTTACATAAAAATCTGCACTATAAGCTTAATTAAAATCTGCAGTATAGGCTTAATTAAAAATCTGCACTACAAGCTTAATTAAAATATGCACTATAAGCCTACATAAAAATCTGCACTATAAGCGCTTCTCATGCTTCAAATTCAAGAAGAATAAAGATCCGAAACTACTCCTACTGCAGGTGAGAAGCACTTACCTTGCTTCTTGGACTCACAACCGAACAAAAAGGGCTTCTAGGACCTTGGCTGGCCGCCGGAGACGATGCCCTACATCTCTTTTGTTTTCTGCCCGAGCTCCGCCATCGTATGCAGAAGAGAAGGAGAGAATGGTTTAAGTCACAGGAAAACAGAGCATCAACTTATCCCTTTTTATAACTTAATATTTCTGTTAACTCTTTAAATAAATTTTTCTAACTTTTCTAAACAGATTTGTCCGTTTGCATTTTTGGTCCGTCAGATTTGCCCCTGGTCAGAGGTTGCGAGTTCTATTCCTCAGTTGAACCCTTTTTCTCCTATTTATTTCCTATTTATTAATTACTACTTAAATAAATTTTGTTCCTTCTTGTAATCAGCATCGCTCGCTGGAACACTTGGTCAGCCGCACTTTGATAAAATTAGGGGTCGCGGGTTCGATTCCTCAGTCGAACCCTTTTTATTCTAATTTATCTCTTATTCTTTAACTACTGCTTAAATAGATTTTTCTCCTTCTTTAATCTGTATTGCCCGCTGGAACAGTTGGTCAGCCACGCTTTGCTAAAATTAGGGGTCGCGGGTTCGATTCCTCAGCCGAACCCTTTTTATTCCAATTTATCTCTTATTCTTTAACTACTGCTAAAATAGATTTTTCTCCTTTTTTAATCTGTAATGCCCGTTGGAACAGTTGGTCAGCCGCGCGTTGCTTAAGGCTTGGCTCATGGGTTCAAATCTCGACTGCAACCTTTTTCTTCCTATTATTTCCTGTTATCAACTTCTACTACTTAAATACATTTCATGCTTCTTTTAATCAGCTATGACTGCTTGCACACTTGGTCAGCCGAACCCGCTTAAAGCTTGGTTCGGCCGAAGGTCTCGGGTTTGAATCTCCGCTTGGATATTTTTTTATCGAAACTTCTTTCGTTTAGTAAAATATCAAACGACCTCCAAAAATTACGTAAAAATACTCTAAAAATTTCTAAAAATCTCTAGAATTTTTCTAAAGTATTTCTAAATATTTTTACATACTATTAGGACTCATAATGAGGAATTTTAGGTTGTTACAGGTGCCTCGGTACTATTCATGGAAGGCGCCTTCAATGACTATGGAAGGCGCCTTCCATGACTATGGAAGGCGCCCTCCGTGGATAAAATTTGACCGGTTCATAGATAAGGCGCAGGGAAATCAGGATAAATTTTATCCCATTGGAGGCGTCTTCCATGCTTATGGGAGGCACCCTCCAAGCCTTTTATAAGGCAGTTTCAAGGAGGCTTTGGAACAACTACTACATACGAGCTACTGTGCGCACATTTGAGCCTTCCACTGCTTCCGGTTCCTGCTATGACTCTATTGCGAAGCTGCTAAACTCGACGACTACTCCGAGGAGTTCTGATCACGCCTAGTATGTATACATCAACACAAAGTGCTTCATTTCGATTCTTAAAAAGTGTTGGTAAAATCTTGTTATTGTACTTAATTTCTATAAAAGGGCAAGTGCAGTTTGTTGCACTTGACCTAATTATTTTGTACTCGATTTTTTCTTTTGGGGGAACCAGAAGAGGTTTTTAGTGGATTGTCCATCGATATGTCCGCGGAACCTGGGCCTTGGAGTAGGAGTCGCCGAAGGCTCCGAACCAAGTAAAAATCGCTCGTGTTTTTCTGATGCTTTCTTATTTACTTTCTGCTGCATACTCAAGTTTTTAAAACCAAAAAAGAAGTGTTTTGAAAACCATTTGATTCACCCCCCCCCCCTCTCATGTGTGTTACGTTCCAACAAGTGGTATCAGAGTAGGTACCACTTTGATTTGGTGCAACCATCAATCAGGCAAAGGAGGTAATTTTTATTTTTATTTTTGAGCTTTTCGACATAATCTAAATTGGTATAATTACTTCTTTGGAATGTTATTTTTTCATAGTGAATTAATCTGAATTGGTGCAACACCAATTCAGTCGAAATATTTTTTTTTCTTCTTTCTACCACACTACTAATCCAAGACCAAGTTTTGGAACCCTTTTTTCTCTTCTCTCTTTGTGTGCAGGATTCATGGCCCAGTCCGAGGGTTACAACACCGTCTGACCTCCCCTATTCAATGGTGATGACTACCCATACTGGAAAAAACGAATGGAAGTCTACCTGAAGACATACTTCGATCAATGGTTTAGCATCACCAAAGGCTACAAGACTCCTGTCGATAACTCCGGAAATCCATTGGATCCTGAACAGTAGAATCTGGAGATGAAGAAGAAAGCCCAGATGGACTTCAAAGCCCTCAACACACTACAATGTGGGCTAACGAAGGAAGAGCTAAATCGAGTGGGCCCACACGAAATAAGAAGGAACTGTGGGATAAACTCATCGAACTACACGAAGGAACCAACGATGCTAAGGTAACTAAATGAGATCTTTATTTAAATAAAGTATTTAATATAAAAATGTAGGAAGGAGAATCAGTGAGTCAACTCCACGCAAGGATAAAGGATATCCTCAACGGGCTTCACACCATCGACCACCAAATGGAGAACCGTGACTTAATAAGGTACGCCCTAAACGCATTTCCTCGAAATGCACTGTGAGCATCCATCGTGGATGCCTACAAAATTTCAAAGAATATTTCAAAATTAAAGTTAGATAAATTATTTTGTGAACTTGAGCTACATGAACAAACTAACGCCAGAACCGAGAAAGGTGTTACTATTTTTACAGGCTCTTTCAAGGAAAAGTCAAGAACTATTCCTGAATCTGAAGGTGAGTCTGACCAAGACTCATAAGATGAAGAACACCTGGTGAACTTGGTAAGAAAAATGTGTTGAATTTTGTTTTAAATTCAAAGCATTTTTTGTAGTGTTTTTAGTCCCACATTGCTAAGTGGAGAAGCTTGGAAGGGCTTATATAGGAAGCCCTTCCATCCTTGCTTAGCAATGATAAGAGGACCTACACGCATGTGCGGGCCAAGCCCAAATCGAGTGGATTTGGGGGGTTCGAGCCGGAAATCCATAAATCGGGAGTCACGTGCGCGATTAACGCGCGCAGGGGGGTGCAAATCCCCAGCCCGTGGGCCTTGCGCTCACGGGCGGCCCGGTCTATTTTTACTGGTTTGGTTCAGTCTGAACCAAACCAGTTTGGTTTCCGGTTCTAGTTTGGTCGGTCTAAACCAAAACCAAAACAGAGTTTGGTTCCGCGTGTGAGGAAGGGACGCGGACTTCGATTTTGTTCCGCGCGTGAGGAAGGGACACGGACGCGACACTGAGGCGCGTTTCCTCGCTAGCGAAGCAGTGCTTCGTACCTTCTTAGAGTGAATAAATGGGGACTTGCAGAACCTCTATTCTTCATTCAAGCCTCGAGCTTTCTCCCTTCTCTGTGCGATTCTTTCTGCTTTCTTCTCGTCTTTCTTGTCCTGAGGCTTCGTCTTACGGCGATCTGAGGTTGGGTCCGAGTGTCGTGTCCGTTTTGGAGTGCACCTACGGACGAGATGAGCGGTTGTCGGATCATGGGGGAATTTTACTGGAGAGCCTTTGCACTGTGAGGCGGCAATAAATTCTCTAAGGACAGTCGGCGTGCCGACGCTTCAACCGGATAACTATATTCTAAACCCTACTCCTTTATTTATCTGTCTATTGCATGCTTATTTTTGTGCAAATATAATACTGCTTTTATTGCTTTATTATTTTACAACATTCTTAGAGAATTTATTGCCTGTATCAATAGACATGATGAATGATAGGGTAATAGGATCTGATGAGGCTAGTGCTAGACCCGAGAAATTTTACGGGCAAAACTTCAGACGTTGGCAACAACGGATGAAATTTTGGCTTACTACGCTAGGGCTATTCTCCGTTATAGAAACAGACCCTCCTTCACCTAATGAAGAGGAACCTGACCGTAGTGCTGCCTTAGAGAGGTTTAAGCAAAGGGATTATCTCTGCCATGGGAGAATCCTGTCTGCCCTCTCAGACGCACTATTTGATGTGTACTGCTCAACCTCTTCAGCTAAAGAGCTGTGGAAATCTTTGGATAAAAAATATAACTCCGAAGATTCTGGTTTAGAAAAGTATACTGTGGCAAAATTCCTGAACTTCAAAATGGTTGAAGACAAATCTGTGGTTGAGCAGACACATGAGTTCCAAGTTCAAATTCATGGTCTTGCTGAAGGAGATATGCCATTACCTGAAAAATTTCAGGTCTTGTCTATCATCGAAAAATTACCTCCGAGTTGGGAAGATTTTAGCATGACTCTTAAACATCGGAGAGGTAAAATCTCTCTAGAAGATTTGATGATTGCCTTAAATATCGAAGAAGAACATCGGAAGCAACATAAAAATGATGATACAAGAATGCCTATGAATTTTATTCCAAAGGCAAATGTAGTAGTCTCATCTGACAAGAAGAAATTCAAAAATCAGAAAATGAAGAACAAGATGAAACCCAACCCAAAGGTTCAAAAGAAAACTGGAACCAAACCTAAGCCTTGCTGGGCATGTGGACAGGTTGGACATTATGCCAAATTCTGCCCTAAGCGAAAGGACAAGAACCAAAGCAATACGTCCAACACCAAGGCACAAGTAAATGTCGTGACTGCTAGTGACGACACCAGCGATAGGTAATTGTAACCTTGAAACCCGAACTAATTGCCAGCCTGGTGTTTGGGATAGGACAAGTTGACCTGAGGTTCACCTCTGGAAAAGTCTTGTCACTGCATGAGGTGCATCATGTTCCAGCAGTCCATCGGAATTTGATTAGCGGATCAAAGTTAGTCCGTGCTGGTTATGAGTTGAACTTCAAATGTAATAAAGTTGTAATATTACATTTAGGAACCTTTATTGGAAAATGTTACCTTAATGAAGGTTTATTTAAACTCAATGTAGAAAATGCTACTTTAAATAAAACTTCTGATATTGGTTGTTCATATAACATTGAGTCTTATGATCTGTGGCAAGACAGATTAGGACATGTCAATTTTAATACCGTAAAAAGGATGATGAATCTTGACATGATCCCTAAGCATGCTATAAATGATAAGAAAAAATGTGAAATTTGTGTGCAATATAAACAACCCCGTAAACCCTTCAAATCAGTTGATAGAAATTCTGATATTTTAGAATTGATTCATACTGACTGTTGTGAGTTTAACGGTGTAATAACGAGAGACCATAAAAAATATCTCATTACCTTCATTGATGACCACTCTCGTTATTGTTATGCTTATTTGCTAAAAACCAAGGATGAAGCTTTAGATAAATTTATGATTTTTAAATCTAAAGCTGAGAATCAAACCGATAAAAACTATTAAGAGGTTAAGGTCTGATAGGGGTGGAGAATTTACCTCGAACCTGTTTCAAAAATTTTGTCAAGATACAGGTATAATCCATGAGGTAACTGCTCCATATAGTCCTCAATCCAATGGTATAGCAGAACGAAAAAATTGAACCCTTGAAGATATGATTAATTCCATGTTAGGCAGTTCTGGGTTACCCAACTTTATGTTGGGGGAGGCTCTATACACTGCATGCCATGTGCTAAATAGAGTCCCAATGAAGTCAAGGGATAAAACCTCATATGAGCTTTGGAAAGGTCGAAGGACAAGTTTGAAATACATTAAAGTGTGGGGGTGCCTGGCAAAGGTACTGTAGGACCGTTGGGCCGGCTAGAAGGGGGGGTTGAATAGCCCTGCAAAAATCAAAACGCAAACACCCTTCTCGAACTCTTAAACTAACACTTGTAAAATAAGAGAAATAAATAAAAGCAGAAAAGTAAAAGGCACACCGAGATTTACTTGGTTACAACCGGGAAGGTTGTTAATCCAAGAAAGCGTAGCACTAGTATCTCCTTCAGGCAGAGAAGCCTTTTACAGCAATGAAGCGCACAATAGAAGCTTAAGACAGAAAAGCGTACAAGTGTAGAAAGAATGCTTGAGTTCTCAGTTGATTGACAGCTTCTGGACCAAGGCTATATTTATAGTCTTGGTCGGGGAGCCTGGAAGGGTTCCGGGCACCCTGGGGGGGATAAGACTTTATCCCCCAACGTCTAGAACGCGAAAGACGCGTTCTGGTCAAACTTCACGTTCCGAGCGCCCCAAACTGTTCCGGGCGCCCCGGGCTGCTCCGGGCGCCCCAGAGCAAAAAGTCAACTCTGGTTGACTTTTGCGTCCGGGTCCTCTGCTTCGTTTTAGTCCCGCCTCGGTCTGGGTCTTCCGCTCCGGATCCGCTTACTTGGGTGATCTCTGCCATCCGGAAAAGGGCTCACCCGAACTCAACTTCCGGTCTTCTCAAGCGGGCTTCCCTCCGGCTTCTCGTCCCTCGGAATTGCCGCGTGTTTCCTTCTCGTCCGCCAGCGTACTCATCCGCAGACTTCGTCCCTCGGTCGTCGACCTTCTCGCTAGCTGCGTCTCTTGCTCCCCGAGCAATCTTCCGCTCCGGCTTTCGTCCCTCGGAACCACCGCGCGCTTCCTTCTCGTCCGCCGGTGTACTCTTCCGCAGCACCTCGTCCCTCGGACTGCCGTCCTTCTCGCTAGCTGCGTCTTCCGCTCGACTACCTGTGTTCCTAAGCTCCTGCACACTTAGACACAAGGTTAGAAACAATGCAGGACCTAACTTAACTTGTTGATCACACCAAAACAACCTTGGGGTTCCAACAATCTCCCCCTTTTTGGTGTGATCAACCCAAGTTAAGCTAGGGTCAAAACTAGACATAAAATTAAAACAAGTTATTGCAATAATGTGCAACAAAATTAAATTTCAAAAATTTTCAATTTCTACCTCCCCCTAGACTTATACTAATTCTTCTCCCCCTTAGATCACAAAAAAAATGGGGTTTAAAAAGAACTAAGGGTTAAAGACTTAGAGTAAAAAAAATTTCTTAAAGACTTTAAGCAGAAATTTTCAATTTCAAAATGGTCTTTTAACTTAAACAAAATTGTCTTATGAAAATTTTTCTAAATTAACAAAAAATGAGAATTTTTCTAAGTAACTTAAGCAGAAAATTTTTCTAAGTGAAAACTTTGAGAATTTTTCTAAGTGAAAATTTGACTTTGGCAAAAAGTATTTTTCTAAGTATAAAAATATTTTGAAAAAATGTTTTTTTTTAAACTTTGAAAGCATTAATTAATTCTAATTTTAATGCTTTGACAGAAAGTTAATTAGACATTTACTTCAATATTTTGGCTTCCAGGTCGTGACGAGGCACTAGGCCTTCTTGGATATTGGAGCAACAACCACTTCCTTAGACAAAACCTCATAGAGAAATTCATTGTTTAATTTTCTCACTGAAAAGCGCTAATTTTAATTTTAATTTTAAAACTTAGACTAAGTAAGATTTAGGAACCCAATAAAGGTTCCAGCCTACTGGATTGATTAAAAATTTCTTAGGGACATATTTTCTAGAGATATTCTTAATTTGTCCCGGGTGATATCTATAATACCAATTTAAATTTTTAAATTTTCTAGAATTAGATGAACATGCATGGTTTTTCAAATTATCTACTTGAATTTTCAAATCATTATTTTCAAGTTTCAATTTTTCATTTTCCAATTTTGATTTATCTAATTCTTCTAGAGGGCAGGATTTAACTAAGATTATTTTTAAATTTTTTATTTCTTTTTCTAATTTACAGCAGTCTTTAGTTAATAACTTAACAAATTTATAAAGTTTATCGGGAGGAAGTGAACGTACCTAACTTACCTTGTCGAGTTCGTTTTCCGTGTCTCCCCCTGAACTACTGCTTTCCTCTGACGAAGCTCCCCCTTCATCAATGCTCTCGATGCTCATTTCGGAAGAGCTTGACTCGCAGTCGTCGTCTTGATGACTTGCCATTAGAGCAAGTCCGGAGAATGCCTCGACTTCCGACTCCGACGACGTATCATCCCACGTCGCCTTTAGGGTTTTTTGCTTTTGGATAGGCTTCTTACCCTTTTCCTTATTCTTGTTCTTCAGCTTGGGGCAATTGTCCTTGACGTGCCCTTCTTCGTCGCAGTGGTAGCAGCGGATCGTCCTTTTCTTCTTCCCCTGTGGATGGTTAGTAGATCTGGATTTACAAAGCTTCTTGAATCTTCTTACCATCATTACCATTTCCTCGTCATCGAGAGAGGATTCCGACTCTGGTTCGTCTCTCGAAGCTTTGAGGGCGACGTTATTCTTGGGCTCCTTCATTCCTGCACATCTTGACTCATGCACTTCAAAAGTAGAAAAAAATTCTTCTAACGAGATCTTTTCTAAATCTTTAGAAATATAAAAGGCATCTACTAGTGATGCCCATTTTGAATTTCTAGGAAATGAATTTAGTGCGTACCTTAGCGAATCTCGGTTACTTACCGTTTCTCTTAGATTCGATAGTCCGGTGATGATCTCTTTGATTCTCGAGTGCAAGTGCGCATCTTCCCAAGTTGCAGGCTGGTGAGCTGATTTCGAAGCAGATCTCTTCTGGCGAGCTTGGCTTCGAACGTCCCTTCGTGCAGCTCGAGGAACTTTTCCCAAAGTTCCTTTGCAGAGTGGTATTGTCCGATTCTGTTGACTTCTTGAGGTGGAAGAACGCTTAGCAGATGGTATTCTGCTTTGCCGTTCGCCACGAATTCAGCCTGCTCCTTTTTTGTCCATTGACATTTTTCCTTACCTTCTGGAGCTACAAAACCGGATTCCATTGTTAAAGTTAATTCAAAGTCTGTGGTAAAAAATACCTGCATCAGATTCTTCCACGTAGCGAAATCTCCTCCATATTTCGGCGGGTGGATGCTTGGTCCGGCCATTATCTTTGCTTCGATTGGCGGTTAGTCCTCCTGAAGCGTCTTGGCTCTGATACCACTTGTAGGACCGTTGGGCCGGCTAGAAGGGGGGTTGAATAGCCCTGCAAAAATCAAAATGCAAACACCCTTCTCGAACTCTTAAACTAACACTTGTAAAATAAGAGAAATAAATAAAAGCAGAAAAGTAAAAGGCACACCGAGATTTACTTGGTTACAACCGGGAAGGTTGTTAATCCAAGAAAGCGTAGCACTAGTATCTCCTTCAGGCGGAGAAGCCTTTTACAGCAATGAAGCGCACAATAGAAGCTTAAAACAGAAAAGCGTACAAGTGTAGAAAGAATGCTTGAGTTCTCAGTTAATTGACAGCTTTTGGACCAAGGCTATATTTATAGTCTTGGTCGGGGCACCTGGAAGGGTTCTGGGCGCCCTGGGGGGGATAAAACTTTATCCCCCAACGTCCAAAACGCGAAAGACGCGTTCTGGTCAAACTTCACGTTCCGGGCGCCTCGGACTGCTCCGGGCGCCCCGGACTGCTCCGGGCGCCCCGGAGCAAAAAGTCAACTCTGGTTGACTTTTGCGTCCGGGACCTCTGCTCCGTTTTAGTCCCGCCTCGGTCCGGGTCTTCCGCTACGGATCCGCTTACTTGGGTGATCTCTGCCATCCAGAAAAGGGCTCACCCGAACCCAACTTCCGGTCTTCTCAAGCGGGCTTCCCTCCGGCTTCTCGTCCCTCGGAATTACCGCGTGTTTCCTTCTCGTCCGCCAGCGTACTCATCCGCAGACTTCGTCCCTCGGTCGTCGACCTTCTCGCTAGCTGCGTCTCTTGCTCCCCGAGCAATCTTCCGCTCCGGCTTTCGTCCCTCGGAACCACCGCGCGCTTCCTTCTCGTCCGCCGGTGTACTCTTCCGCAGCACCTCGTCCCTCGGACTGTCGTCCTTCTCGCTAGCTGTGTCTTCCGATCGACTACCTGTGTTCCTAAGCTCCTGCACACTTAGACACAAGGTTAGAAACAACGCAGGACCTAACTTAACTTGTTGAACACACCAAAATAACCTTGGGGGTTCCAACAGGTACTAGTACCTGAACACAGAAGGAAAAAACTTGGTCCAAAGACCGTAGATGGTATCTTCTTGGGTTATGCTCAGAATAGTATTGCATATAGGTTCCTGATTATTAAATCAGAAATTCCTGGAATAGATGCAAATACTATTGTAGAACTTCGCGATGCTACATTTTTTGAGGATTATTTCCTATGAAGACGAGAACACCTCAATCTAGTATTTCTACTAGAAATGAGCCTTCTTCCGTAGAGGTCCCATTATCCGTAGTGGGTACACCTTCCTCAAGTCACTCTAGACTAGATGAATCTAGTGAGTATACAGAACCGAGAAGGAGCAAGAGGCAACGTGTGTCTACGGATTTAGGCCAGGACTTTATCACCTATAATATAGAAGGTGATCCTGTGACATATAGAGATGTCATGGCTTCTCCTGAAGCTAAACACTGGAAAGAGGCTATTAAAAGTGAAATGGACTCTATTATCTCTAATGCCACTTGGGAGTTGGTAGATTTACCTCCTGGGTGTACCACTATAGGATGTAAATGGGTGTTTAAGAGAAAACTAAAACCTGATGGGTCAGTAGATAAATTCAAAGTCCACCTAGTTGCTAAGGGATTCAAACAAAAAGAAGGGATTGACTATTTTGACACTTATTCTCCTGTTACTAGAATTACTACAATCCGAGTGTTAATCGCAATAGCATCCATATATCATCTTGAGGTCCATCAAATGGATGTCAAAATGACATTCCTAAATGGAGATCTAGAAGAAGAGATATATATGGATCAGCCTGAGGGATATGTAGTCTCTGGAAATGAGAATAAAGTCTGTAGGTTAGTCAAATCTCTTTATGGTTTGAAGCAAGCCCCAAAGCAGTGGTACGAAAAATTTGATAGAGCTATGCTATCGTTTGGCTTTGAAGTAAACGACTCTGATAAATGTGTGTATGCTAAAATGAAAGGTGATAATTGTATTATCCTATGTTTATATGTAGATGATATTCTACTATTTGGAACTAACCTTTCTATTATTAATGAGAC